>NC_140931.1:60808683-61226183 GCF_014529385.1 Adiantum capillus-veneris
AATTCTCCTACCAAGTCTACTCTAAAACCTGGCCCTCTATTAGAGATGATTTCTAATGGTGTGCCAAACTTGCAACGACAGATGTGCTCATAGACAAACTTGGCTACCTCTACAATTGTGATCCTAGTTGTGGCTATAGCTTCCTCCCATCTAGTCATATAGTCAATTTCCATAATGATGTAGAACTTTCCGGAGTTGGCCCTAGGCAATGGTCCTATGGCATCTATACCCCATTTTTCAAATTGCCCATATGAAAGGATAGGTGTTTGTGGTTTAGGCATGAGTGATCTGGTGCCGGCCCTTTGACACAACTTACATGTCTTACACCAATGGTGTACATCACGATTGAGGCTAGGCCATACAAAACTAGCCTGCAAGATTTTTCTACTTGTTATATCTAGGGCAAAGTGACCGCCAAAAACACCATCATGACAATTGGTAATTATCCCAGTAATTTCATCAGAGAGAGGGAACTTCCTGAGTACTTGGTCCTTACCCTTACAATACAGACCATCATTGATAAGTCGATACCTTGTGGCCTTCCTGGTGAGCCATTTCTTTTGCCCTTTTGTCAGATCTGGTGGACATTCCCGTGTTTCCAAGAAATTCATTATGTCGTGTAAGGCATAACTACCTTGAAATAGAGGGAGCTTTAGCTTTATAGCCCCAACTACCATTTCTTGCAGTCTTTCGCTTGCTAAGGCGTCGGCTTCATGGTTTTGAGCCCTTGGGATGTGGTGTAGTTGAACTACTTCAAACTTACCCAACAAAGTTTTTACACAACTTAAGTGAGTCCTCAAGCTATGATTCTTACATGTCCATGCTCCATTTACTTGCCTTATCAAAAGTAGAGCATCCCCAAATACATTAAGGCGCTTTACCCCTTGTGAGATGCACCATTGTAACCCCTTTGTCAGTGCTTCATACTCAGCTTCATTGTTAGAATGTGATTCTATAAAATGGCCAAGCGAAAATACCTTGATACCTTTGTCATCAAAGACCACTATGCCTGCTGCTGCTTTGTTGAATGCTCGCTTGTAGGCCCCATCAAAGTAGAGAGAGTGTGCTCTTTCTATCACCAGCGGCTTTGGAAGTGGTTGAATTCCCTCCCCTCTAGATTGTTTTACCTTTTTCTCAAAAGTGTTGATAGGTCATGAGTCCCCCCAAACTTGCCCTTGTCGTACTTTCCACCTATACCCTGTAGTCAAACTCTTGCATACGAACTAGCCATTTAGTAATCCTAGTAGAAACATCCATGTGTTGTAACACATAGGGAAACATTTCATCCATGGTTAAGATTACAAATTCCCTAAGCAAAAAATATGATCGAAACTTTGTAGTTGCAAATCTAAGAGCTAGGACTAGGTGTTCTGCATGGGTGAAACCTTTCTCTGCCGCTTTCATCATGCAACTGGAGAAGTAGGCTGGCCTCATGAAAGATGTTGTTGCGTCCTTTTGGAGTAGCATTGTCCACAAAACTTCATCACCCACACTTGAGGTGACATAGAACTTTTTGTCCCACTTAGGCGGTGAGATAGTTGGTAGGGTGGCTAAGACTTCCTTTACCTTGTTGTAGTGATGCCCGCTCTCCTCTTCCCATGTGAAAGTCGATCATTGTGTGAGCTGTTGTAGTGGTAGAACAAGTTGTGATAGTAGATGTATGAATCTACTCAAGTACCTCACCTTTTGTAGAAAAGAGACTAGTTGACGTGTGGTTGTTGGTGAGGGTAGTGTGATGAGTGTGGACACCTTACTTGGATAGTTGATACATTTAGTTGAAATTTCATGGCCTAAGAGAATGACTCTACTTTCCCTAATGTGGCACTTGTCTACATTTAACCGCCCTCCTAGGGCTTTGCAGCCTTGCTAGACCCTCAGTCACTTTTTCTAAGTGTGATATGTGAGGGTTGTATATACAAAAATCATCAATCAACACTCTTATGGATGTTCCAAAGAACAGTTGAAAGACATATGTGACATATCTCTGAAATGTGGCAGGTGAATTTGTGAGACCAAATGGCATAACTCTATAAGAAAAACAATCCCATGGTGTAATGAAAGTGGGTTTTAGTTGATCTTCAAAGGCTATGCATATTTGAAAATAGCCGGAATACCCGTCACACCCTGTGTAGCATTCAAAACCAACTACTTCATTCAGAAGTTCATCCAAGAAAGGGAGAGGGAAATGGTCCCTCTTTGTGGCTCCATTTAGTGGTTTGTAGTCGACGCAAACCCTCTAGGTGTCACCACTACAGATGACACCTACTCTGAGTTTTCCACAGGGTAAATGAATCTTGCTTCCAATAGCTTTCTTACCTCGGTAAGGAGTGCCTTTTCTTGTATGACCCCCAGCCGTCGTAGTTTCTGCTCAACTGGCTTTACCCCTTCCTTCAACTTAATATGATGCTCCACCGCTGTAATACCTGTGATTCTTTCATAGTTGTCAATGAAAAATGCAGGGAATCCCATCAATATTTGCAAAAATTTATCCTTTTCTTCACTTTTCAATTCCATCTAAACAACATACTTTTCAACCTACCCTCTCCTAGGCCAGGTGATTTATTTTCCTCCCCGTTTCTTTGACCTTCTGGTGACGGGTCGGCCCCATTCGTGCTTGCCCTTTGTAGATCCTTCATGATAATGCCCATCACATTGATGGAACTGTCTCTCTCATCGCGGAAGTGGTCTCCTCCTCAGAAGTGGAAGACTCACTAGTGGTTTCATCTGCTCATGTCTCTAGGTCCATTTGTTTCTGCTTGCCGGTCCTCATGTCGTAGTAGATTGTTTCCCCCTTCTTACCAATCATGCGTAAAAGACCAATGCCCCAATCCTGGTTTTCCTTCATGGCCATCAACCATGGCCTTCCCAAGATCAATGGATAGCCCTCCCTCTTAGTTGGTATCACAAAGATATCTACTTCTACTTCATTGTTGAAGGCTTTTACCTTCAAGGCACTTACTATGCCCACACATTTCACCTTTGCATTGTTTACCATCTTTGCCTTGCACGGAGAAGGCCGGTCAACCTCGAGCCCTAGCCAAAGCATCATAACTTCACTCATCACATAGATTTGTCACCACCATCAATGTAGGTGTTTCTAACCCTCTTACCCTTTATGTTAACGTCGACGACTGGAAGGATTTCAACCATGTTGCAACCCGAAATGGCTCGGGCTACCTTTGCTTATGTAGGTGTTTACAACCCTCTTACCCTTTATGTTAACGTCGACGACTGGAAGGATGTCATCCATGTTGCAACCCGAAATTGCTCTTGATACCTTTGCTTTGGAGCGCCTTGTACTTACCATTTTAGACCATTGTCGCCTTACCTTTGGTGCGAGATGTAGAGTTGTGGCTATGTAATCTTTGGTCCTTGCTTTGCCACATCCAATGTTAGATTATAGGGCCTAAAACTCTCTCCTAACTGAAAGTCGGTGATGCCTATTTTTCATTGTGGCCTTTACGGCCTTTTGCTAGTCTCTTCCTTCATGCTTCTCTCATCATCAGCTTGTGTAGTTTTCTCCCTCCTAGCTCTCTTTACACTCATGGTTTCAAATGGTTCTACAAAGGTTGCCTTCACCTTACCCTTGCCATTCTCCTTCACTCTGGGTGGTCCACTACTACAGCCTTTCCTTTCTCCTATAAGCTTATGATGCTTATGGTGGTGGTGGTGGAAGAGGTGGAATGGGTGCTTGTGGTGGTGCCTGGGATGGACATAGAATTTATGTTGGTGGGACTGGTGCTCGGGGTGGAGGTTCTCTCTCTCTAGGAGGTGACAATTGGTTTCTCCTACCTCCTCTATTATAGGGTTGTCGCGATTGAGGACAATAGTACATACCGTGACCATCTTCTCCACAGTTTTAGCAATAATACTCCCTGTTTTGTCGTCGTGCCCTTCTCGGGTCCTGATCTCTCTCCTGATTCCTTCCTTGCTGTATCAAGTGGACATACAAATTCTGTAGTTGATCAGTAATGTGGGCCAACATATCTTGTTGGTCATTTTTTACCCCAACAGCCAGTTGTGGTGGAGGTGGAGTGGTGGTTGTCATGGTTGACGGTTGACGCGATGTTCTTGCTTCTATTGATTTGTTTCTTTGGCTTTCATCCTGTAGCTTCTTGTCCTTGAGGTGAGCAATCTCCACGGCTAGCTCATACGTAGCCAGGAACCTACCCTTCACCTTCTCCTTGAGCGGCGGCCATAAGCCATGCATGAACCGATCCTTTTTTAGGAAATGAGGTGCAACTTCTCCTCTTGCCAGTGACTCAACCCACCGTTCCCACAAATCCACGAACTTGGACTCATAGGTGGCATACTCTAAAAGACCCTCCTGATTCAAGTCTCTCAACTTGTTCCACACCTTCTTTGAAGTGGTACCTCCCCCGAAACGCCTCTTAAAAGTAGTTTTTAGAAGCTCCCAATTATCCTTAGTGGCTTGTGGGAGTGCGTTGTACCACAACCTAGATTCTAGCTTCATGAGATACTTAAAGATTCTAACCCGTGACTTTTCTGTGTCTTTGTTGCTTAGTACACATTGTACTTCAAAGTCATCTAAGAAATCTGCTAATCCTTCCCCTTCTTACCCTTAAGTGTTGGAAATGCTACACTTGCCATGATTACTGAGAGAGAGAGATACTGAGAGAGAGAGAGAGAGAGAGAGAGAGAGAGAGAGAGCTAGAAAGATACACTGCTTGGCTTACAACCAAAAAAAAAAAAAACTTTACAAGAAGGCGTGTATATCCTTTCTATACTAGAACATAGATTAAAATCTCAAATGGTACATTGCCTTATACCAAAGGTAGGACAAGTGGCTGATCTGATGCCAGAACCTCAAAGAAGCGCTCCCCTCCTAGCATAGTGTTGATGATGTGCTGATAGTGAGTCTTCCAATCCAGTATTACCTTGATTGATAGTACTCATATTATCTGAATGTGTGATCTTCCTTGAGGTAGGTTGTACTTACTCATGTGAAGCTTAAGGTACTTAGTCGTTGTCAGAACTTATTGGAGACAATGGTGTCCTTTCCTGAAACAGACTTAGTAGATCCCTCGTTTCTCGAGTGAGAGCATGAGCATATGCTTTCGTTATCTATGCTACAACATCAGGTGCAACATGGAAACTGACTGTGATAATCACCTTGGTGACTTGAGTTACCCGATTCTCAAAGTAGAATAGTGTTGACTCTCTACTCTGTAGAGCTCCCTCCATCTTCTTGTTGCGGGTTGGTCGTAGGTTGCGGACATGACCTCGACCTCCTCCTTCTTCTCCTTGGCACACGGGCTATGTATATCCACCGAGTCTGACGTGTTGGTTGTCTTTCCCACTACAAATCCATCACCGTTACGCCTGGCACTCGAGCCTCGATGGAGATGCGAAGTTTGTCCAGTTGTGCTTGGAGCTCTTCTTCTTTTGTCGTCGAGTTGCCAAACCCTGCTAACCTCTCATCCATCCACAAAAGTTAAGGATTTTCCATCTTGTAAACTACAAGGGTTTCATGAAAGGATCCTCAAGTGGGGCCCCAAGAAAATGATTGTTGGAAATGATGTGCCGGGTGGGGTGGCCTCTACACCACACATAGCCTGAAATCCCCAAGCATCATCTCAGGGGGGTAACACCAAGGTGTGCTATCCTATAACTCTAAAGGGGCACCACCTAGCATAAGCACGACTAGGACGCGTATCATAGCCTAGGACTTGTCACTCTAGCACGAGAGAGAGAGAGAGAGAGAGAGAGAGAGAGAGAGAGAGAGAGAGAGAGAGAGAGAGAGAGAGTACCCTTTTCCTATCACTCCATACTATGAGAAATCCCAAAGGGATACACAGACCAGCCCAATATCTTCCATAGAGAAGAAAATACCATCCAGAGGGTGGATGCTCAACTCAACTTCTATCACATGTTACAACCCAAGTACGCAGGTCTTGGTGGCAAAGAGGTCCTTCTATTGATGTAGTTCAGCGGCAAGGTTATAAGCTATTTTGAGCTCCAAGATGGGGCTTAGGCTGACCAAAAAGATTTCTTATGACATAGATGTGTATCTAAACCCACATTCCATGGTGATAGCATCAAGTGCTCCTTGTTCCATGTGCTTAGAGTGTCAACCTTCCCAAATCTACCACTTGTCTATCATGCTTGTGTAGTGTGTGCATAATACCATGGCTATGGTTCTCCTCTCTATCTCTCCCTAAGTGGAGAGCCCACCCTCCTTATATAGGATTTTGGGAGTGGTGACCTCTCTTACTAGTGAGAGTGTGAGTGTGCCATGTGATTGCGGGACCTGTTCCAGTGGAGCCTCTTCTTATTTTATTTAGTAGGAGAGAGAAGGTGAAGAGAGTAGAGAGAGAGGGAATGGGTGGGGTAGGCATAGGTGAATTTACAAATGCTAGCATGGCTAGAGTTAGGGTAACTTGGTTTAGGGATTTTTACAAGGATGTTGCCGATCAGGGAAAATCGTAGAAGAGGGGGATGGAATATTCTCCTGCCGTCACGGTGTTTTGCCGATGTCGAGATGCTATGTGTTCGTCACTTTCGGGACCAGCCGAGGCATGCCTTCGACGTCAATTTTTGATTTGATGTCGCTTTCGCGTGCTTTTCATCGTCTTTCTCCTTTTGTCGATGGTGTGGTGCTCGTTTTCTTCTTTGCTTTAGATGTATGTGCATATGTGCTTATGCGTGTGCACGTGTATGGGTTGCATGTGAGTGAGTGTATAAGTAGGTGCATTTAGCATGTAAGTGTGTGTATTTATAGTCTATGGGTAAGAGAGACCAAGGGAGTGTGTGTGGGTATGTATATGGGGTTGTGTGTGTGTGTGTGTGTGTGTGTGTGTGTGTGTGTGTGTGTGTGTGTGTGTGTGTGTGTGTGTGTGTGTGTGTGTGTGTGTGTGTGTGTGTGTGTGTGGGTGAGTGTGTGTCGGCAAGTATGTGTGTGGGAATGAGAGTGAATGAGAGATTTTTTATTTTTATTTTTGTTGGCTCGCCGACTACACAGAACGAGAGAGGGAGAGAGAGTGTGAGTGAAACAGGTGAGGGGAGAGAGGGAGGAGAGGGTGTGGGGTGAGGGTGAGAGAGGTTGTATGTGTGTGTAACGACACACACACACACACACACACACACACACACAGAGAGAGAGAGAGAGAGAGAGTAGGAGTCTGAATGAGAGGAGGGCGACAGTGAGTAGGAGATGGGGGAAGAGGGAGGGGAAGTGTGAGAGAGTGTGTGTATGTGTATGTGGGTGGGTGACATGAGAGAGAGAGAGAGTGCACTGATGGATGCCGACACAAGACAGGCGAGAGACAGAGGGTGTGAGCGAGAGATGGAGAGAGAGCGGGAGGCTGAGGGTGCGAGGGGGGGTGGGGTGGCAAGGGTGGGTAATGAGATATATATATATATATATCTACGCCTTGACGGGCTGGTGCGGACACAGAGAGAGGGAGAGTCAACGGCGGGAAAGAGAGAGAGAGAGAGAGAGAGAGAGAGAGAGAGAGAGAGAGAGAGAGAGAGAGTGATCATGGGGTGTGTAAAATGGATGAGAGGGAGAGAGAGAGGGGGTGGCTGAGGGAACGAGTGGGGTGGCGATAATGGAGGGGAGAGAGGGAGGGGGGGGGGGGGGGGGGGGCACTGTGGGCGCAAGGTCAAGGGGAAGGTGGGGGTGGCGACAGCAATAGGCAAGAAAAGGAAAAAAAACATTTATTTTGTTTTGTTTATTTTACGCTTCCCGAATGGGGTCGGTTCCCGCAGCCAAGCTCCGAAAGCTGGGCATGATCAGCAGTCTCCGGGTGAGCTAGAGTGCGGTGTGGCTAACCCCGTGTCACCGGCTAACTTTCCACTATGGCACCAATTGCTGGTACATATCTTGACATCATCTGATTGGTGCAACAACTATATTTTACCATGCCTAATTCCCCACTTGTACCTCCATGCCATATGTAATCACCAGCCTTTAATGATTCAGTGTTAGCAACAAGCTAACACGGATACCATTTTTCGGAGTTCTCATTGTAAAGAACTTATTATTTTGATAAATTGGGAATATTGTAACTCCTATT
The DNA here is from genome assembly GCF_014529385.1 of Adiantum capillus-veneris. Taxonomy (NCBI): domain Eukaryota; kingdom Viridiplantae; phylum Streptophyta; class Polypodiopsida; order Polypodiales; family Pteridaceae; genus Adiantum; species Adiantum capillus-veneris. The sequence goes on from NC_140931.1 coordinate 60,816,723, forward strand.
TTCTCGGATAAACACTGTAATTAATGAGCCGGGGCTACAAGCTTTCAGATTGTATCAACCTGTCATTACCCATCTTTGGTAGAACTCCCAGATTATTAGTTTTGACCACCAAAAACCTTGGCTAAGGTATAAAAGCGAATTTCTGTAAGTTCTTTTACAAGTTTTGGATAATGAAATACACAACGTGAGCTAACGGCGCTCACTCCTCTCCTTCTCGTGCTTCCTACTCTCTCCCAGGTTGTCACATTGCAGTCGCGTTTGTTGCATTCAACCGCAGGTAGGAGCTCTACGCATTGACATAAGCAGTTCACAGTAATTCGTGGCTTTTGGCGTCGCCGACCCGCGGCCTAATTTCATCATAACTAATAATTTACACTTTCAAATAAAAAACTAACCATATGCGGGGTACTGGGGCATCATTGCTAAGCATTTAGATGGACTCTTGGTCGAAAACCACTTGGTCAAAAATCCACTGCTGTTAATAATCGCAATTTTGGAACTTGACCTAAAGTGGGGTTTGAGAACATAATCATGTGTGCTTAGGTCTTATAAACATGTTCTAGAAGTTTCGTTACGTTTGGATGTCATTTGATGCTGTAACGGATGTGATTTGTTTGTCGATGAAGCGATTGGCTTTTGGTGATTTCAGCCACTTGAGTGTAGCTTGAGTTAGATGCGAGTTGTTAGTGTTTTCCGAGAGATTGACAACGTCTTGTAGCCTCTATGCACTAGTCGAGTCAGCTTCGTCCCATGGATAGACAATTTAATCGTGGTTCTCGCTTTTACTGCAATAAGATAAGATGGTGAGGTTAGACATACGTCCCACATTTGACGCCGTTGCTGGAGATCAAAGAGACCTAAACTAAGGAAAAACACGAGCATCTTGGAGTTATCCTTTAACTTCCTCTAGGATCGCCTAGAGTTCAAAACTTTCTTTTAGAAACCGCATAGCTTAAGATTGTCATCTTTTGCTGTGTAGAGGTAGCTTGGAAGTATTCGTACTTGCTGAATGCCTTTAGGATTGTAGGATTGTAGAAATAGATTAGAATTTTGAGGATGATTGATAGATGAAACAAGTCTTAATATCAATGCTCTGAAAACCATAAAAGACAAGAAAACGAGAGTTTGTGGACACTTTCCCACAACCCCATTGCATGAGAATCTAAGAGTAGGGTAAGTAGGATCCAAGGTGGATTTCAGAACATTGCTCTCTCTCAAAGAATCAAGTGTGAGTTATTATTGGAAGTTGCAGTCTATTGCTAGAAATAGCACGAAAAGACTTGAAACCACTCAATCCGACTGGAGAGTAACCTTAAAAGTTGTCTGAACCGGTTGGTAAGCTCAAGGGCACTTCGAGGTCAAAATTTCAAGAGTTGGCCAAACTTAGATTTATTTTTTTTTTGACATTTTGGGCCAAATTAAGTTTTGACTTGATTCATAGGCTTAAAATAGCTCATGTAAAAACTGTCTTTGAAAAAATTACAAAAAAGTGTTCATTTCAAGCTTGAAGTTAATAATCACGATTATTAACTTTTAGCTCAAATTTGACCAAGTTTTATACCATTGACTCATTGCATGTGTACAAACAATTTTTGTAAAGGCCCAAAAGATTTGGATGACCAAACTGGCAAAAAACTGGGTAAAAACTAAAGTTTGTACTGACTTTTTGAATCTTGAGTGTAAATTGGAAAAAAAATTATCCAAACTTGATAAAATTTGATTTATAAGCTTATATTGATGTGATAAACATGTCTACCTGCTCAGTTGACCAAAGAGATGCAAAAAGTTGTCAGTTGTAAATCGCGATTATTTACATCTACCCCATTTTTTAACTTTTTTGACCAAGTCAGCATACCACTAGTTTTACCATGTTCTAATAAGCCCACAAACCAAATGGCACTGTGGGCGCAAGGTCAAGGGGAAGGTGGGGGTGGCGAAAGCAATAGGAAAGAAAAGGAAAAAAAACATTTATTTTGTTTTGTTTATTTTACGCTTCCCGAATGGGGTCAGTTCCCGCGGCCAAGCTCCAAAAGTTGGGCATGATCAGCAGTCTCCGGGTGAGCTAGAGTGCGGTGTGGCTAACCCCGTGTCACTGGCTAACTTTCCACTATGGCACCAACTGCGGGCACATATCTTGCTATCATCTGATTGGTGCAACAACTATATTTTACCATGCCTAATTCTCCACTTGTACCTCCATCCCATATGCAATCACCAACCTTTAATGATTCAGTGTTAGCAACAAGCTAACACGGATACCATTTTTCAGAGTTCTAATTGTAAAGAACTTATTATTTTGATAAATCGGGAATATTGTAACTCCTATTTTCTCGGATAAACACTGTAATTAATGAGCCGGGGCTACAAGCTTTCAGATTGTATCAACCTATCATTACCCATGTTTGGTAGAACTCCCAGATTATTAGTTTTGACCACCAAAAACCTTGCTTAAGGTATAAAAGCGAACTTTTGTAAGTTATTTTACAAGTTTTGGATAATGAAATACACAAATTGAGCTAACGGCGCTCACTCCTCTCCTTCTCGCGCTTCCTACTCTCTCCCAGGTTGTCACATTGCAGTCGCGTTTGTTGCATTGCAACCGCAGGTAAGAGCTCTACGCATTGACATAAGCAGTTCACAGTAATTCGTGGCTTTTGGCGTCGCCGACCCGCGGCCTAATTTCATCATAACTAATAATTTACACTTTCAAATAAAAAACTAAGCATAGGCGGGGTATTGGGGCATCATTGCTAAGCATTTAGATGGACTCTTGGTCGAAAACGACTAGGTCAAAAATCCACTGCTGTTAATAATCGCAATTTTGGAACTTGACCTAAAGTGGGGTTTGAGAACATAATCATGTGTGCTTAGGTCTGATAAACATGTTCTAGAAGTTTCGTTAGGTTTAGATGTCATTTGATGCTGTAACGGATGTGATTTGTTTGTCGATGAAGCGATTAGCTTTAGGTGATTTCAGTCACTTGAGTGTAGCTTGAGTTAGATGCGAGTTGTTAGTGTTTTCCGAGAGATTGACAACCTCTTGTAGCCTCTATGCACTAGTCCAGTCAGCTTCACCCCATGGATAGACAATTTAATCGTGGTTCTCACTTTTACTGCAATAAGATAAGATGGTGAGGTTAGACATGCGTCCCACATTTGACGCCGTTGCCGGAGATCAAAGAGACCTAAACTAAGGAAAAACACGAGCGTCTTGGAGTTATCCTTTAACTTCCTCTAGGATCGCCTAGAGTTCAAAACTTTCTTTTAGAAACCGCATAGCTTAAGATTGTCATCTTTTGTTGTGTAGAGGTAGCTTGGAAGTATTCGTACTTGCTGAATGCCTTTAGGATTGTAGGATTGTAGAAATAGATTAGAATTTTGAGGATGATTGATAGATGAAACAAGTCTTAATATCAATGCTCTGAAAACCATAAAAGACAAGAAAATGAGAGTTTGTGGACACTTTCCCACAACCCCATTGCATGAGAATCTAAGAGTAGGGTAAGTAGGATCCAAGGTGGATTTCAGAACATTGCTCTCTCTCAAAGAATCAAGTGTGAGTTGTTATTGGAAGTTGCAGTCTATTGCTAGAAATAGCACGAAAAGACTTGAAACCACTCAATCCGACTGGAGAGTAACCTTAAAAGTTGTCTGAACCGGTTGGTAAGCTCAAGGGCACTTCGAGGTCAAAATTTCAAGAGTTGGCCAAACTTAGATTTTTATTTTTTTTGACATTTTGGGCCATATTAAGTTTTGACTTGATTCATAGGCTTAAAATAGCTCATGTAAAAACTGTCTTTGAAAAAATTACAAAAAAGTGTTCATTTCAAGCTTGAAGTTAATAATCACGATTATTAACTTTTAGCTCAAATTTGACCAAGTTTTATACCATTGACTCATTGCATATGTACAAACAATTTTTGTAAAGGCCCAAAAGATTTGGATGACCAAACTGGCAAAAAACTGGGTAAAAACTAAAGTTTGTACTGACTTTTTGAATCTTGAGTGTAAATTGGAAAAAAAATTATCCAAACTTGATAAAATTTGATTTATAAGCTTATATTGATGTGATAAACATGTCTACCTGCTCAGTTGACCAAAGAGATGCAAAAAGTTGTCAGTTGTAAATCGCGATTATTTACATCTACCCCATTTTTTAACTTTTTTGACCAAGTCAGCATACCACTAGTTTTACCATGTTCTAATAAGCCCACAAACCAAATGGCACTGTGGGCGCAAGGTCAAGGGGAAGGTGGGGGTGGCGAAAGCAATAGGAAAGAAAAGGAAAAAAAACATTTATTTTGTTTTGTTTATTTTACGCTTCCCGAATGGGGTCAGTTCCCGCGGCCAAGCTCCAAAAGTTGGGCATGATCAGCAGTCTCCGGGTGAGCTAGAGTGCAGTGTGGCTAACCCCGTGTCACTGGCTAACTTTCCACTATAGCACCAACTGCGGGTACATATCTTGCCATCATCTGATTGGTGCAACAACTATATTTTACCATGCCTAATTCTCCACTTGTACCTCCATCCCATATGCAATCACCAACCTTTAATGATTCAGTGTTAGCAACAAGCTAACACGGATACCATTTTTCAGAGTTCTCATTGTAAAGAACTTATTATTTTGATAAATCGGGAATATTGTAACTCCTATTTTCTCGGATAAACACTGTAATTAATGAGCCGGGGCTACAAGCTTTCAGATTGTATCAACCTATCATTACCCATGTTTGGTAGAACTCCCAGATTATTAGTTTTGACCACCAAACACCTTGGCTAAGGTATAAAAGCGAACTTTTGTAAGTTATTTTACAAGTTTTGGATAATGAAATACACAAATTGAGCTAACGGCGCTCACTCCTCTCCTTCTCGCGCTTCCTACTCTCTCCCAGGTTGTCACATTGCAGTCGCGTTTGTTGCATTGCAACCGCAGGTAAGAGCTCTACGCATTGACATAAGCAGTTCACAGTAATTCGTGGCTTTTGGCGTCGCCGACCCGCGGCCTAATTTCATCATAACTAATAATTTACACTTTCAAATAAAAAACTAAGCATAGGCGGGGTATTGGGGCATCATTGCTAAGCATTTAGATGGACTCTTGGTCGAAAACGACTAGGTCAAAAATCCACTGCTGTTAATAATCGCAATTTTGGAACTTGACCTAAAGTGGGGTTTGAGAACATAATCATGTGTTCTTAGGTCTTATAAACATGTTCTAGAAGTTTCGTTACATTTGGATGTCATTTGATGCTGTAACGTGTTACCATATACATGTGGTAGTGATGTGTGTGAACACACTAGGACCGCCGGGGCATTGTTTCCCTCTTTAGGAGGTTTTTTACCCCGTGCATTGTATATACGCCCATCACTCTAGGGCTATCTATCTTTCCATAGCACACTAAGTAACACACTCTCTATCGTGTGCCTTGAGTTTCCTTCGTCTTCTCCAAGCTGTGTGTGTTTCTCTGCAACCCTAATTCGAACAATTGGTATCAGAGCAGGTCACGTCCTCCCGGGCTTAGTCGCCAGCAGCTCCAGCACACGCCTGCTCACTTTCTCCGATTTCAGTGAGCTTTGGCGAGCGTTCGCAGGTCTGCTCAGAATTTTGATTTGGGCTCATTTCGGCCTCCGTTTCCACTACAGGCAGTACTACACAGGCTATTTCGTCATTTTGTGCAGATTTTCTGTCAGTGCCGTTTTCTGCATAACAGGTGCCTTATAGTCTTCTACGGTTTCTGCTATATAGCACAAGTTGTTCCCGCTCCATTTCTCCTATTTTCGGGTAGTTTTCACATCAGGTGCAGCATTTACCATGGCTGACAACAACAACACAGATGTGTTCAAGATGTTTGCTGCTGAGGACAGGTTGGATGGGGAGAACTACCCTATGTGGGCTTATATGATGCAACATGTTCTTGTGTCAAAAGGTGTCTGGAACATTGTGCAGGGCATTGATGTACGTCCTGGTTCTGAAGATGTAGGCGATGTTGAGGATGTTGCAGGTCTTGCTGCAAGGATTGCAGCTGTTAGAGTTGTTTTACCTACGGCAGAACAAGCTCGTTGGGATGTTGAGGATGCGCAGGCTCATGCATTGATTGCGTTGTGTGTGAAGCGCACCATTAATCCTCACATCCGTTTAGCAAAATCTGCAAAACAGGCTTGGGATATTCTAGCAGGTCTTTATGCAAGCCGCAATGAGGCTAAAATTGCTTTGCTGCATAAAGAGCTAGAGTCGAAGATTATGCATGAGGAAGATGATATGGACACTTTCCTTGCTAGTGTCAAGGATATCAATGAGCAACTCATTTCTGCAGGTAAAGTCATTTCGGACAGTTCCCTTGTGCAGACTGTTCTTGATGCCTTACCAGATTCCTACCAGACTTTTGCTAGTACTTAGAGACTGATGACCCAAGGAAATCCTGAAGTTGTCAAGTTTGATGCATTATGCACATTGCTGTTGCAAGAGTCACTTTCTAGAAAAAACGGGACTAGGCAGCGTGCAGTTGAACAGGCTTTTATTGCTTCTCAAAGAAAGGGTGGTAACAGTAATGCAGCCACTTCTTATGGTTCTGCTGCGAGTGGCAAAAATTCTGTTCCTAATGCTTCTGGTGGCAGCATTTCGTCTGGCAATTCTGGTGATAAGGGCAAAAAGAAGATGCGTTGCCATTATTGTAAAGCCAATGATCACTTGATCAAGTCGTGTCCTAAGTTGAAGGCCAAAGAGGCTAAGAAGAAAGAGGGTGGTTCCACTGCAAATGCTCGTTCCACTACAAATGCAGCCATTGTTGAGTCTTCTGTGAAAGGAGATTGTGATGCTAATGTTGATGCAGAATGGGCTTTTAGCGCAGAGTGCACTTACAATCCTGCTGTCCATGATGCATGCTTGTCAGTTGATGCAGATTCACATGTGTGGTATTTCGACAGTGGTGCTACAAAGCACATTACCTCACATCGTGAATTGTTTACCTCTCTCGAGTCTGTCCCTCAAGGGAATTCAGTCACTTGTGCCAACAACGCCTCTTATCCAGTTCAGGGAGTTGGAAAGATTGTGCTCACTGCTGCTAATGGCAGTTCCTTCACACTTGTTGATGCACTTTATGTACCTGGGATCAAGAAGAATCTCTTGTCTGTATCCGCACTTGCTAGACTTGGACTTGTAGTCAAATTTGTGGATGACAGATGTACAGTTCATGATCTCAGTTTTGGTGATGAAATTGTTGCATCTGGGCTTTTGTGCCGTGGGCTGTATAAGCTCACTTTGTATGACAAGTGTGGACAAAATTTTGCAAATGCTGTTGCAGATTCAAGGGCTATTTCAGATGCAAAACTTTGGCATGCATGTTTTGGTCATCTGAATTTTGCCAGTTTGCTGCGTTTGCAGAAATCTGATATGGTTGCTTCTTTGCTGCCTCTTGAAGCACCTATCAAACATGTTTGTGAAGGCTGTATTCTGGGTAAAATGCAGCGTTCTAAGTTTCCAAAGGATGGTTCAGTTAGGGCCACATGCAGGTTGCAGCTTGTGCATAGTGATGTTTGTGGGCCCATGCAAACTCCGTCCTTGGGCAATTACCTGTACTTCGTGACTTTCATTGATGATTACTCCAGGCATGCATGGGTATTTCCTCTTAAAGCGAAGTCCGAAGTTTTTATGTGCTTCAAACAATTTTTGGCTATGGCTGAAAATGTCTCAAAATGTACTATGGGCACCCTCCGTTCCGATCGAGGGGGGGAGTATATGTCTCATGAATTTAATGCATTTCTGGCTAGTCGTGGGATAAAACACCAATGTACAGTGCCTTATACACCTCAGCAAAATGGTGTTGCTGAGAGGAAAAACAGGTCACTAACGGAAATGGCACGATGTATGGTCAAAAGTCAAGCTTTGCCGCATTCTTTTTGGCTTGAGGCCATCATGTGTGCCACTTATGTACTTAACAGGTGTCCTACGAAAGCTTTGCAGTCTATTACTCCATATGAAGCATGGCATGATAGAAAGCCTTCTATTGAGCACATGCGTGTTTTGGCTGTTTGGCATATGCTTTGGTGCCACAAGTGCAGCGCAGAAAATTGGATGATAAGGCTGTCAAATGTATTTTTGTTGGTTATAGTGCTGAAAGCAAAGGTTACAGGTTGTATTTTCCGCAAACAAAACGTATTCTGGTTTCACGGGATGTAGTGTTTGTGGAAGACTCTGTTCAGCCCTTGCTGTCATGTACTAGAGACAGTAATGTAAGCTCACAGGACATTTATGACACTTTTTTGCCTCTTTTCAGTGGTGGAAATACGAATGTAAGTTCCAATGAGGCAAATGTACAGCCTATGGGGGTTTCTGAAAATGTTTTAGAACAGCCTATTACTGATACAGATGTACATGATGTACTTGATGAGGAAAGGGCTGAAAATGAGTAGGCTAGAGGTATGCCAAAATGGCTGGTGCACACATTGCGTGACAGTAAATTGGATGCACCTTTATCTATTCGTACTCGTTCAGGCTCTCGCCATGCATCTTATGCATCAGATTGTTATGCTTTGGCTGTGTCTAGTTTACATGATGTTGAGGAGCCTCTGTCTTTTGATGAAGCACAGAATTCAGAAAATTGGATTGCTGCCATGAAATCAGAATATGATGCACTTATAGAGAATGACACATGGACTTTATGTGATTTGCCTCCTGGCAAAAAGGCCATTGGTACAAAGTGGGTTTACAAGTTGAAACGCAAGCCGGATGGTGAGATCGATCGCCATAAGGCTCGACTTGTTGCAAAGGGTTATGCACAACAAAAAGGCATAGATTATGAAGAGACTTTTGCTCCCACTTGTCGTATGACTACTATGCGTTTTCTATGTGCATTGGCAGCTCATTTTGGTTGGGATGTACATCAATCAGACATTGTTACTGCTTTCTTGAATGGTGAGATATTTGAGGAAGTTTATGTAACGCAGCCTCGCGGTTTTGTCATAAAAGGACAAGAGGACAAAGTGTGCAAATGTAAGAAGGCTTTGTATGGGTTGAAGCAATCTCCTCGTGCTTGGTATGAGAAATCTGGCACTCATTTGGTTAAACGAGGCTTTCGTAACAGTCCAACAGAAAGCACATTGTATGTAAAGCGTGAGGATGATGTATTTCTCATTGTGGTTCTTTATGTTGATGATTTGCTGATCACTGGACCAAATGAGAGACATATTGCTGAATTTAAGGCTGATTTGAATGCTACTTTCAAGATGAAAGATTTGGGGCTGTTGCATCATTACTTGGGTATACAGTTTAAGCAGTGTGATGGTGGTATTGCCTTGTGTCAGAAAAGTTACATAGAGACATTGCTATGTAAGTTTGGACTTGAGGATTGCAAACCTATTGCCACTCCCATGGAAACAGGTTTGAAGTTGAGTCTACATGATGCTGGCGATCCTGCTGATGTCACTCTTTACCAAACTGCTGTTGGCTGCCTCATTTATGTATGCAACACGAGGCTAGATATTCAGTTTGCAGTCTCGCAGGTCAGCAGATTTATGCATAGCCCAGGGTCTAAGCATTGGCAGGCTGTCAAGAGGATTTTCCGCTACCTTAGTGGCACTTTACATCTTGGCTTGTTTTATCCCAAGGGGGGATCATTGCCGCCAAACTTACATGCTTTTTCGGACTCAGATTGGGCTGGTTGTTTTGACACGCGAGTGTCCACAAGTGGTTTTTGTTTCATGCTTGGCAGTTCATGTATATCATGGTTGAGCAAGAAGCAACCTACTGTGGCCACTTCGAGTTGTGAGGCTGAGTACAGGGCAGTCTTCACAGCTACGGTTGAGTGTGTATGGCTCAGACGCCTTATGGCTGACTTGGGTGTTGGACAGGACACTGCCAACAATATCTACACTGACAGTCAGAGCGCATTGGTAGTTGCGAGGAACCCAGTTTTTCATGCTCGCACAAAGCACATTGAGGTGCATTACCACTATGTCAGGGAGAGGCTCTCAGCAGGAGAGATCAGCTTGGCTTATGTGCCAACACAGGACAACCTTGCAGATCTTTTCACAAAGGCATTGTCTCGTGAGAAGCTTGAAGCTTTCCGCAAAGCTTTGGGCTTACTCCCCTTTGTGGACTGATCCTGTCCTCACGGCATGGCACTTCCCTTTACTCATGTGCCAGCTCTCGTTCACCGCATCACTCCAGGGGGGATTTGTTACCATATACATGTGGTAGTGATGTGTGTGAACACACTAGGACCGCCGGAGCATTTTTTCCCTCTTTAGGAGGTTTTTTCCCCCGTGCATTGTATATACGCCCATCACTCTAGGGCTATCTATCTTTCCATAGCACACTAAGTAACACACTCTCTATCGTGTGCCTTGAGCTTCCTTCGTCTTCTCCAAGCTGTGTGTGTTTCTCTGCAACCCTAATTCCAACATAACGGATGTGATTTGTTTGTCGATGAAGCGATTGGCTTTTGGTGATTTCAGTCACTTGAGTGTAGCTTGAGTTAGATGCGAGTTGTTAGTGTTTTCCAAGAGATTGACAACCTCTTGTAGCCTCTATGCACTAGTCCAGTCAGCTTCGTCCCATGGATAGACAATTTAATCGTGGTTCTCGCTTTTACTGCAATAAGATAAGATGGTGAGGTTAGACATGCGTCCCACATTTGACGCCGTTGCCGGAGATCAAAGAGACCTAAACTAAGGAAAAACACGCGCCTCTTGGAGTTATCCTTTAACTTCCTCTAGGATCGCCTAGAGTTCAAAACTTTCTTTTAGAAACCGCATAGCTTAAGATTGTCATCGTTTGTTGTGTAGAGGTAGCTTGGAAGTATTCGTACTTGCTGAATGCCTTTAGGATTGTAGGATTGTAGAAATAGATTAGAATTTTGAGGATGATTGATAGATGAAACAAGTCTTAATATCAATGCTCAGAAAACCATAAAAGACAAGAAAACAAGAGTTTGTAGACACTTTCCCACAACCCCATTGCATGAGAATCTAAGAGTAGGGTAAGTAGGATCCAAGGTGGATTTCAGAACATTGCTCTCTCTCAAAGAATCAAGTGTGAGTTGTTATTGGAAGTTGTAGAATTTCACGTCTATTGCTAGAAATAGCACGAAAAGACTTGAAACCACTCAATCCGACTGGAGAGTAACCTTAAAAGTTGTCTGAACCGGTTGGTAGGCTCAAGGGCACTTCGAGGTCAAAATTTCAAGAGTTGACCAAACTTAGATTTTATTTTATTTTTGACATTTTGGGCCAAATTAAGTTTTGACTTGATTCATAGGCTTAAAATAGCTCATGTAAAAACTGTCTTTGAAAAAATTACAAAAAAAGTGTTCATTTCAAGCCTGAAGTTAATAATCACGATTATTAACTTTTAGCTCAAATTTGACCAAGTTTTATACCATTGACTCATTGCATGTGTACAAACAACTTTTGTAAAGGCCCAAAAGATTTGGATCACCAAACTGGCAAAAAACTGGGTAAAAACTAAAGTTTGTACTGACTTTTTTAATCTTGAGTGTAAATTGGAAAAAATTTTATCCAAACTTGATAAAATTTGATTTATAAGCTTATATTGACGTGATAAACATGTCTACCTGCTCAGTGGACCAAAAAGATGCAAAAAGTTGTCAGTTGTAAATCGCGATTATTTACATCTATCCCATTTTTAAACTTTTTTGACCAAGTCAGCATACCACTAGTTTTACCATGTTCTAATAAGCCCACAAACCAAATTTGATAAGATTTGAATCACTGGATTGAAAATTGTGACCAAATTTGCAAAGATAGTCTGCGGACAGAAAATTGATGACCATTTGACCACAAATTGTCCAAACTTGATGAAACTTGGCTAGTGACCTTAACTTGAGGTGCTTAACAGATTTGTGTCAAAGTTGGGACAAAAATTTAGTTGGAGTAAATAATCGCGATTATTTACATCTGCTTCAAAATTTGATTATTTTGCAAATGTGAGTATACCACAAGGTCAAGCATATCAAGTAGACCCCACAAATCAATTTTGGTGAAATTTGGATCACAAAAGTGAGACATAAGCCAAATTCTTGAAATCAGAGTCTGCGGACACAAAATAGTTGATAAACTTGATCTAATTTTGTTCAAACTTGTTGAAACTTGTACAGGGACTTTAACAAGTTGTATACTTGCCAAAGCAAGCCAAAAAGTGTAAAAAACTTACAAAAGTAAATAATCACGATTATTTACTATCGCTACCCAGGGACATCAGTTTTGACTTTTGAACTTGTAAAGTGTTAGACCATCATAATATAAAGCCACCGGGCAATTTGGGGTTCAATCGGATTCAAATTGGTGTATGTTCACTCAGTTTCTAGGTTGCAGATTAATCCTTTGATTTTTTGCTAAAGTCGAATCTAAAAATCTATTGCTAACTCCCATAGCTCGATTTGAAGTGATACACATAGACCAATCACGAGAGTTGGCAAAAACTCTACTGACTTTATAGAAGAATAGCTAACCTGATCAAATTTGTACACGAATCAGGTTGCAGACGAAGAATCAATGGCTTGACAGAAAGTTGCAATCGACATGACGATCCAAAGGTAAGTACTCTAACCAGGGCTTCATAAGTCTATATGAACCTTAGATCTGGTCGTGTACTAGGAAATCAGGACATACTCGGAGAAACCTCCAGTAGAGTATACATCGAAGAAAACGTGAATCAAGGCAATTCCTTGCACACAATTCTTGAAGAAATCTCAGACACTTTTTCAGATTCAACATCTGAAATGTCTTCTTACTTGACTCACTCAAAAACCAGAACGACAATGCGCTATAATCATATACTCTCTTTTTATAAGACTAACCACCATGGAGATTAGTTTACTTGGACCCTAACAAAGAGTATGCTACTTGCATTGATGACCATGGTATTGAGTTCAAAGAAGAGATTAGGGCAAACAAATAAGGAAAAATATATATGGACAGAAACAGATCTCAGTATGTACAAGTCAAAACCCTAATGTGATAAACAAACGGGGGTTAGAAGTAAACACCATAATCCCAAATATGTCAACAAAAGAAGGACCACCAACTTTACAGTTCGAGGGATACGATCAAATAGATTTGAATCCTTTGAAACGTCTTAGTACGGATAATCCTAAGATCGGAGTCTATTGTTGGGAGGATAGAAATATAAAAGATCTTCTGTGGACTTCGCATGCCAAATCAGGACAACTAACGGCCATGAAGATCATCTATATCTTCAAGATCAACGATAAGGGATCTGTAGACCTACCAAATTACCTGTTTAGGGATTGTTATAACAACAACTTTGTTATGATGAATCCTGAGGAGGTAGAACAAACCAAATAACAAGGGTATTCCATAAGGGATTGGATATTGAGACAAGGACCAGAAACAATTCCAAAAGATGAACACCATGAGAGATCATCTGAGAGTAATGTTAAGAAACCAGAAACCACCTCATCACGTAGAAAACCGGTGACACAAAGGCCAATCCATAGTCAATTCGAGGGGTTTGGAATGACATTAGAAGGAAAAGCATTGACATGGTTTCAAAACATTCCACCCAGGTCAATCATGGACTTGAACACATTAGCTCAAGGATTTGTAGCTGCTTGTTTCAAAACGGGAATCAAACATAACACGGTGGCTCAAATCTACAACTTTAAACAGAAACATGGTGAGTATGTTAGGGATTTTGCAACTCAAATGAAACAATACATTGCCAGATGCCCAGGGCTAGAGATACCTGCAGAAGAACGACTCGTTTCTTTGTTTCTAAAGGGACTGCTAAACAAAGAACTTCATGCTATACTCTATAGTAAAAAGCATACAACCCTAGAAGAGTGTGTGTCAGATGCTATTGACTTAGGAGACAAATGTGATATTTTTAACAAAGAAGATGTCCCTAAGGATAACCAAAGTGAAAAAACAGCATCCACTAAACCAGCACAAGTGGGAACGGCTGCTGCAGCACCACTTTTAGCCATAAAAGATATGCTCAAAAGATGAACGACATGATGAACAACAAGCAAAAAGCACCTATGAGGGGGCCATGACAAGGGATACCTCAACAGGGACAACCAATTAGGCCACAAAAACGGTGTGCAATTGAGGTTAAATGGACCAACCATGAGACCCACGAGTGCTACTTTAGACCAAAGTATGATGAGAACGTCCACTACATGCCTATGAGGCCACAAGGACAACCCATATACAGATACCAGCCTAATATGGCCCAAGCTCAAAAATCACCAATGGGTATAAAAAGACCTCAACTTGTGTTTGGTCAACAACCTCCGTACCCAGGACATAATGCAGTGTCTATAAAGTACATGCACTCTGAAGGAGTCATAGATGAATAAGCATTAGTGCCTGTTACACCCTATGCTGAGCCTAGTCCATCTAGAATAATGGTTGAGGGAGATTGGTATAATTCACATCCACCACCAATGGAAGAAACCATGACTTATGCTCCACCAGAGCTCACACCAATGTATTATTTAGCTAATCAAGGTGTCAGACCTCCCATGGTCAGACCCATGATTAAGCCAAGAATGGAAAACTGTCACAACTGTGGTGCAGATGATCATTGAAAAAATGAATGTCCAGAGCCTGACAAAAACCTCAAGCCAGTTGAAGCCTATTGCACACAATTTTGCAAAAAAGGAGGACACTTTTCAGAAGATTGTCTGAAAAATCCTTTAAACAAGGGTAAAATAGTAGTAAACGTAATCCAAGTGATACCTAGTAGCTTATCAGAGAGTGAACCGATTGCTCCAATCAAGGTAATCACTAGAGCCCAGGCCAAGAAAAAGAAACACAACTCCTCTGATGATTCGGAAAATACAAAAGTTTCCTCTCAAAGGATCAAAAGAAGCAGAAGAAAAAGATATGAGATGATAAAACAAAAACAATGGGTTGAAATCGAGGAGAAAGCAAAAAATCTATTCTAGAAAAAGTTGAAAGAAACTAGAAGTGAAATCAAGGAAACAACCTTGAAATCTGGATGATCCATTCTGGTTGATAAGATTTTTGAGCCTATTAATGCTGCGTTGGAAGCCTACCAAGCAGGACTTAAAGCAGACCAAAACATGGAAAACAAATGGAAAAACTATCCTTCTCCAGACATGGAAGCAGCTAAGGTGGAAGATTATCAAAATTTGGTAAGAATCACGCAAGAAATGTTGGAAAAACAAAAACCCAAGCTTGAAAGCATAGCAAAACCTGAGGAGCTTGTGGTAAGAGACACTAAAGAAAAACCCGATGTGGTGGCAGAACCCCACCTTGAAACAAAAGAAAAAAAACTTATAGTGCCGGACAGTGAAGATGCCTTAGACAGAATTCCATTCGTAGAGGAAGACTGGCCAGGACACTTATGGAAAAAAGTTAGAGAGATCAATGATGGGAGCATAACTCTATAGTCAGCTCCTATAGAGGAAGTTTGGTTGGATAACCTACCTACTTATATGAACATGGATGTACAATCCTTGTATGGGGATTGTGGATCTGAAGCTTCAAGAATGTTGAAACCATTGACCTTGAAAACATGACCCTCTTACTTGGGAGATAACGAAGATGAATCCATAGTGTGTAAGACCACTCAAGTAAAAAGAGCTGAACAGACCCTAGAAGTAGATAACATTCATTCAGTCATGTCTACACCCATCCAATGCACTCTTACCTTGGGAGAACTATTAAAACTCAGACCATGTTTATGAAATGATCTATAGAAAACCCTAGAGAAGGTAGCGATAACGGGGTTAATCTTTAAAAAAATAGGAAAATTAAAAAACGAAATGGACAACAAAGAGATTCGATCTGTTCCCATGAATAAAGTCGAAGAATATTACGAAGGGGAAGAAGGAAACACCACCCTTCCAGTGAAATATAATGACATTGAAACCATGGCAATACTAGATAGTGGAGTATACATAGCCATAGCCACGAAATCAGTATGGGAATCGTGGGGACAACCAGCCATTAGAAAAACTCGAATGAAATTGCAATTGGCTGACGGACACTTTGAGAGACCATAAGGCCTGCTTGAAAAGGTGATAGTCAATTCTTGTGGAATTGAATATCAACACACTTGCCATAGTAGACTTTGGGGAAAAACTCAATTATAAAATCATATTGGGAAGACCTTTCATGCGACAGGTACAGCTTATTCAAGATTGGGGAAACAATTATCTATACTTGAAGCAAGTGGGATCTATAACAAGAGTAAATCTAAAAGATTACACTTATAGAGATGTCTTGAAAACACCCATACACGAGACTAATTTAGTCTCTTCGGCTGAAACTAAGCTTCCATCCTGGTTAAACAAAGATACTCCTATTTGGATGTGTGGAGCTTCAGAAAATGGGAGTTTAAAACGAGAAGAATGTATTTTAGAAAGGGACTGCACAAACGAAGCCTATGTACCTGAACCCTTTCCAGAGCATTTGTTTGAGCCATTCGAGTGGACTCAAATATTAGCGACCATGGATATATGTGTGGATAAGTCTTTGCCTACTCAATTGTGCAATGAGGATGGCTACAACATAATTCCCATCTAAATGATTTCAACCCTCAACATTGAAGACGAAGATGAGGAACCCAAGGACTTTTCAGACCTCTACTACTATGCAACAGATGAGTTAGATGAACACTCAGCTACCTCAGAAGGTTCGGGGTCAGAAAAAGAACATATGAGAGCTAAGGTACTCTTGAAAGGAGGGGAGGAAAAGTTTATTGGCTTTCCAAACCAGAAATCAAGAAGACAAAAATGGTATGGACGAAAAAGAGACACCAGAAACGTGAAAACGCGATCTATGTCATCAGTCTCCAGGAGAACACAATTTGTGATGCAGATAGATGCAAATGATTGTATTAAGGACAAAATCACTGGCAGATATCCTTTAAACAAAAATTCAAAAATGTCTAAAACATCGAGAAAGACCAAGGAAGGATACTCAAGCAAACCCACATGATAAAAAACCACTCATGACCCGAGTTGAGCGAAAAAAGAAATATCAAGAGTTGAAAAAAGCTCTAAAGGAGATATATACAACTGAAATGGAAACCACGGAAGAGGATGGTAAGGATGTAATGAGTGTTCCATCCCATTACAAAAAGTATACTCTCTAAGATGAAAAAATCATACTCGAACAACATGTTAGGGAACTACGTAAACAGGGCGAGTCCTATGAAGGGCCTGAAAACGCTAAAAAGATAGACCTGGCTGAACCAGGAGAAGAGCCTAGGCCTGCTTACATTGCAAACGACCTAACAGAGAAAGAAGAAGAGCTTTTTCTAAGCTTGCTAAAAGAATACCAAGATATCTTTGCTTGGTCTTACAAGGATCTCAAGGGTGTTGATCCAGAAATCTGTCAACATACCATACCCATGAGAGATGATGCAAAACCAAGTAGACAAAGGCCATACACGTATAATGAAACATTTTCCAGGAAGATAAAAAGAAGAGATTGAAAAACTAAAGGAAGGCAAATTGAACACACAGGTTGGGTGTCTCCAATTGTGGTAGTACCCAAGAAGAATGGAAAATTTAGAGTGTGTGTTAATCTCAAAAAGGTGAATGCGGCTACCATTAGAGACAACTTTCCTCTTCCAATCACTGAGCATGTTTTAGAATGAGTTGCAGGGAAAGAAGCTTGGGTGTCTCCAATTGTGGTAGTACCCAAGAAGAATGGAAAATTACGAGTGTGTGTGTTAATCTCAAAAAGGTGAATGGGGCTACCATTAGAGACAACTTTCCTCTTCCAATCACTAAGCATGTTTTAGAATGAGTTGCAGGGAAAGAAGCTTACAGCTTGTTAGATGGCTTTTCGGGATACAATCAACTTTTGGTTGACTCAAAAGATCAACATAAAACTGCTTTTGCAATAGAATGGGGTATTTTTGCCTCTCGAGTTATGCCGTTTGGGTTAACTAATGTTCCAGCCACATTTCAAAAATTGATGAGCCATGCTTTTATATCTTAGGAAATTCTTAGAAGTATATACGGATGATCTATGCATACATTTATCAATCCGTGCGGATCATTTTGAACACCTCAAAAAGGTATCCGAAAAATGTAGACTTTATAGGATTTGCTTAAATCTTGAAAAGTGCACATTCATGGATAGACAAGGAAAATTCTTGGACATATAGTGTCTAAAAATGGCATAGCTACTGATATTGAAAAAATTCATGTCATTGCTAATTTGCCTAGACCAACGACACTCAAGGGGGTACAAGCCTTCATGGGGCATTGTGGATATTACCGAAAGTTCATCTACATGTACACTATAATTGCAAAACTCATGTATAGCTTGATTACACACTTTGAGTGGACCGAGGCATGTGAAGAATCCTTCATAAAGCTTAAGCAAGCTCTCACCTCAACTTTGATATTGAAAGCACCAAATTGGAATAAGATATTCCACATACATATAGATGCTTCCAATTTTGCTATTGGTTGTATACTAGCTCAACCAGGAACGAGAAAATTGACTTTCCTATTTCTTATGCTAGCCGACAGTTGAACATTGCGGAAAAGAATCACACCACCACCGAAAGGGAAGGATTAGGAATGATCTATGTCGTTAAAAAGTATAGACATTACCTATTAGCCAACAAGTTTGTGTTCTTTGTTGACCACCAAGCTTTGTTGTATTTGGTCAACAAGCCATGTAGCATGGGAAGAATAGTGAGATGGTTCATCATTCTTCTGGAATTTGATTTCACTGTGGTTGTAAAAAAGGGCACTACACATGTCATGGATTGTTTCAGGAGAATCACCTAAAGGGGTAGACAATGATCTACCAGATGCCTATTTATTCTCCGTGGAAATGATACCTCGATGGTTGGAAAACATTGTGTCATTGATGACAATAGCTCAAGTGGATTCACAAATACCACTTCCTATCACGATCGGATTAATCGATCAATCGGCTATGTATCAATTACTAGTTGGTAGGCTACACAAAAAAAATCGAGATGGAATATTGCTCTTATGCATTTATCCTGAAGAGAAAAAACAGTACCTAAGTCAAGCACATGTTACCATAGTAGGACTTCACTTTGTGAAAGACCAAACTATGCAACGAATTTTGAGACTTGGAGTATTTTGGCTCACTGTGAGGAGTGATGTTCGATCTTTTGTAAAGGATTGTCCTCAATGTCAAAAACAAACACCCATACCTCATGTAACATTGCTTCAAATGTCACATGTTCCTAAGTGGAGTAACTATCTGTTTACTTACTTATCAAGCCAAACATTTCCTGAAGATATGAGTAAACGCCGTCAAAGAGCAATTGAAAGTGAATCAAGAGACTATGCTCTTATTGGGAACCAATTGTATCGGAGAGGTAAAGATCAACATTTGCGTCTTTGTGCAAATGAAGACGAGTATATTCTAATTATAGAACAAGCACATGCTGGATTAGCTAGAGGTCACTTTTCTAGTGAGACCACCGCAAGAGAAATCTTGATGGCAGGCATATGGTGGCCAACACTTTTTGCAGATGCTAAAGAATATGTTCAAAGGTGTGATGCTTGTCAACGAGTAAAAATGCCAACACGTGTAGATAGCATGCCCTTAAGACCAATGATGGGGGCTAGAGCTTTTGCAAAATGGGGTATAGATTTGGTTGGGCCAATACAGCCACCTGCTTATAGAACCCAAGCTCAATATATCATTGTAGCTACGGAATGTTTGACCAAGTGGGCCAAGGCTAAAGCAACTCAAAAGAATGATGCCAGAACCACTGCTGCATTCTTATATGAGTATGTATTCACGAGATATGGACTGCCAACAGAAATTGTCAATGATCGGGGAACTCATTTCCTCAATGAGGTAATCAAGTATTTGCTTAATGAGTTTATGGTCATCCATAACAAATCAGCTCCCTACAAGCAAACGAATAAGCTGAGCATACGAACAAAATTCTTAGCTCGATGCTGACTAAAGTGGTTAGTTCAGGAAGGACAGACTGGGAAATGAATCTCCATGCTGCTCTATGGGCTTATCGAGTTTCATTCAAAACAGCTTTAAATAGTACACCCTTTAACCTTGTTTATGGTCTTGATGCCATACTGCCAATATAATTTCTATTGCCGACATTAAGGGTAGCACGGAATTTTGAGTGGACTGGACATGAATTGTCAGAAAGACTTGAAGATTTGGAAAAGCTAGTTGAGCAAAGGCTAACTGTTGTAGCTCACATCTATGCACAAAAACGGAAACAAATACAGTTTTTTGATTCCTACTTAATTTAAAAAAAATTCAAGAAAGGGGACTTAGTTTTAGTCTATTCCCTTTAGCAACACATTCCCAAGTTTAAGAAAAAGGAAAACGGACCGTTTATCATTGAAGATGTATCTCCAAGTGGAGCCGTAAATCGTCCACCCTAGATGGTGAACCAATGGCTAATTGGATTAGTGGATGTCGTTTAAAGAAATACAATTTACCGCTAACCAATGAATTGCTAGAAAGAATATATGCAGCCAAGCAAAGGAAGATTAAACGATAGCAGGTTATTGATGAAGCCTAAGAGGAAGCTCGGCTTCGGGTACTTAAACGGAAAGCTACTCTCAGGAATCAACAGATACCAATTCCCATCAACACCTCTGAAAATAGATGATCGACAATGGGAATTACCTAAAGATGCAGTTTCAACAGATGATGACAGGTTAGACGGAATGGACCTGCGCATCAAATTACAGCTCAACAATCATAGCACCAATGCTTTGGTTGACACAAGAGCTAGAGTAAATGCAGTCAATTATTCCACGTACAAGAAGGCAACAAGTCAAGCATTGACAGCAGGAATAGCGACAATCAAAGGATGCAACAAGAACCCAACCCCAACATTGAGAGTAGTCAACTTGAACGTGATAGTACATGGATGTTCATGTACTCATCAATTTGTATGCTTACCAGATGAACACATGAATGAGATGATTCTTGAAATTCCTTGGATGCGGACGTACAAAGCAGTACCAGATTGGGATACAAATCAGCTCAAGCTATCACTTAAAAGCGGGCAACTCATTGTTCCAATTGCACCAAGCAAGGAGGAATGGAAAGGAAGCAATTAGCAGACCAAACCACGAAGTAATCAATCTTCTCCATCCCCTCGACAAGCAAATGCTACAAGTAGCATGCAAAGAGTTAGGCAAATTTGGGTACCAAAAGCACAACTTAAGGATAAGCTGATTCAAATCTGGGTGCCTAAAACTTCACCGACAAAATAAAAGAAGGTTCCAAGGGTAAAAACACAAAGACGAGCATCTCGGAACAAGGAACCTAACATAAAATTGGTATGGAAGAAAAAGGAGCACTTATCTTCTCTACAATCGTAAAACCAATCAAGCAATGGCGAGTTACGTCTCAAAAAGACTCTACCACACCATACAGCACCAAGCAGACCAAGCTACCAATGGCGAGAAAAAGCTCGACAACAGTCAAAAGTGCTACCAACAGTTCAAGCAATCAGTGTGCTGAAGCATCCTGATGGTACAATCAAACAGAGAGCACACAAGCTACAAGATTTTCTCTTTGGAAGACAGCATCAGCAAACCTCGACATCTGAAATCCTTGAGTTAATTACTGAAGACCCAGCTCTTGCACAACATAGTGGTTTGAATTGCATTGATCTTCAAAGCATGGTAGAGCCAACCACGGCTATGCATAGACACGATTGTTCAACCCATGTACACAGTCGTCCCGGAGTACGCCATTTAGGAGGGGTGGAAGGGCTCTAAGTAATAAGTAATTAAGGACAATGTTTGAAGAGGGAGAAAAAAGTTCGATGTCAACGTGTTATTTTTTGCAAAATTACCTAATAATGTCCTTTATAATTCATCATTGAGGGAAAATGTATTGATAATATCTTCTAGATGAGTGTAAATAGTGTATATACTTTCAGAAAATCATCAAAAAATAGTCCTTTATTGTTATTTTTCATCATTTTTATTGATAATGAGACTTAAAAATAGAAAAAATCCAATAAAAAACAATAAATTTGTCTTTTTCAATGGATTTTCTTAATTATTGGATTTTCACTTTACTTTTTTAGAGCATTTTGTTATTTCTTTTTATTTTTTCAATAAACAAGTCAAAATTTAATAATAAATAGCAAGGAAGCTCAGATGGAAAAACGAAAGACACGATGGTGATCAGAAAGACAAGATGGACAAGCACAAAAATTTTCAATGAAATCAGAAAATGGAAGCGAGAAGCTTAAATTAGGCAGCCAAGCCTACTTTTGTAAAATTCTTGCAAAGGAATCCGATCAAGGAAATTTTTGAGTCTAACATAGATTTCACGGCCTAGTAGGACTAACAAGGATATCTGGAGAAAATTGGTTTTGGAAGTCTGGGTATAGATATCCAAGGTAGGCTAAAACCACCTCATTTCCACTTGTGGCCTTTGCAGAGAGAGCTTTTCGACCTCTTTCGCACGTCTTTTCCGAAGTCTACAGTTGCCTGTTTTCAGCGCCGTCTCACACGAGATATGAGGGATAAGTTCTTTACTCGTCAATGATCCATTTTGTACGGCCGGTAGCTAGTCTAAACCCCTAGAAAAAACCCTAGAAATCAAGCAGTGCACGAAGACCTACGACCAAAAACTGACCATAGCAGCCTGTCAGCTCGACCAAATCAGATGGGATTTGAACTGCATCATGCCCTAACAAAATAGAACCTTTTTATATCATCAGTTGACCATTCGGCAAGGGTCGAGGGGGTCCCCAGTAGAAAAGCTAGTTTTTTTGCAAATGCCAGAATTCCGATCTGACTCTAGAGACAGCTTGCCTACGGGGTTCATATACAATGTATATGATTGTTTAGTGAAATCAATCAAGCAAAGCCCTCAAAAAGCAAAAAATGGCTTGAAGGCTACAAAGCGTCAAATTCGACATATGGGGTCAAACTGACTCCAAATGAGCCAAAATTGGAGCAGTTGCTTCACGACTATGTTGCGGACAAGTCCAAAGCCTCAAAATTGACTAACCAACTCAACAGGCAGTGTAGTCACACAAATCGATGATTTCAGAGTCGACAAAGCAAAAAGTGATGCGAGCAAGACCAAACTTGACCAAATTCAATTTAGGACTTGTTTTAAGTGTATAGAATGTGTTTAGGTCAAAAATTTTAAGTTTTGCAAAAAATTTGTGACTGTTGTAAATAATCGCGATTATTTACTTTTGCACTATTTTTTCTTGGAAATTGTATCATCACCTCACCTATCATGTGTACACACCTATTACATACCAAAAATCAAGTATGAGCCAAAATGAGCACCTATAACTTGGAAAATTTCCAGAAAACGCAAAGAAGACTTTGCAATCCAATTTTTGGGTTATGAATCACATTTCTTGATCCAAATCACCTCATATCACATATAAAGGTTCTATACAATGCCTAGAACCAATCTGTACCAAAAAATGTTGATTTTGGTAGAAACGTTAATAATTACGATTATTTACTTTCTAGCCAAAATGGGGGAATTTTGATATTTTGCCATCATACATCAAAGTACATGATCTGTTAAGCCTACTAGCCAAGTTTGAACAAATTTGGAGCTCAAAATCTCAAATTTCCATTATATCTATTGTTTCAGAGACCTAAAGCCAAAATCTGGTACATTTTCACCCTATGCATCCAAATGAGCCCATATTTCACTCAGAGTATGTATTTGGTATATACTTCAAGCCTGTGATACCAAGTTTGCAAAGTGTTGAAAAAAATACTCAGGTGTAAATAATCGACATTATTTACTTTGGTTGCAAAATTTTGTTTGGACTTTACAATTTTGTTCCTTGCATGTTTTTATGCATCTATGCTTGTTCAAAAATAGATTTGAAGAAAATTGAACCAAAATTGTCAGCATTTCAAACTCAAGGACATTTCAGAGAAAAATCCGACAAATCTACTAACTTTGACACTCTATTCACTGAACAGGAGCCATGCAAGCAGCAGAGAGGGCCAAGAAGAAGCTCAACCAGAAAGAGAAGTTGCAGGAGCTGCCCGCATGTCCGCATACCAACTGGATCCAGATTCAGTCAAAGCCCCCAAGGCAGCCTATCTTTCAAAAGAACAGCTAGAAGAGCATCACACCACAGTGTTCACCGGCAGATTCAAGAGTGAGGAGGGACATCGGGTAGAGTTACAACTCCTACCGAAAGAAGTATATGATGTTTTCGCGAAGCCTGAGACCAAAAAATCCAACCGTAGGCTAGGACTCAGAGATTTCTATGAACAAGAACCGTGCGGTGTGGATTTTCAAAAAGCTTACGAGCTTTTATCCACGATTAAAGAAGATGGAACTGCCCAGATTTCTGACCCGCAGGGAAATAAAGTCAAAGTGATAATAACCAAGGAAATAGTGGCAGAAGCACTCAGACTACCGACGGAAGGAATGACGATGAGGACAAGGGATAGGAAAACGGCAGGTACTTTCAACAAAGAAAACGCCGCAGCCACCTTTGCAGACCTAATTCACAAGTAGGTGGAAGAGCGAGCCAGGTTATACCACCAACACTTCCACTTCCTAGCTAAAAGACCACCAAGGTATACGACACCAAATCATGCGGTTGCCACCACTTTCACGCAAGTCCTCAAGTCAACAACCAGGCAACAGGTGGACTACGCACAATATGTCTTGACCACTCTGAAAGGCACAAAGAAAGAAGGAAAGATCACTTACCTTGGTGCACCAGAGGTATTGACAAGGATTGCGTACCATGCCATCGGCATGGCCGAAAACCTACCACCTACCCCACACCAAAACACTTGGATACTGGCAGCTCAACCATCTCCTCGAGCTACAAGATCGGTTAAGATATCTTACAAATCTGATGAAGAGTCGACTGAAAGCTCGCCGGAAAGGCACAGCAGTGAAAGCTCAGATAACGAAGAAAAGAGAGCGTGAAGGGAGGAAATGAAAAGAAAAGCAGTGGCAGCACACCAAGAAGAGCCCGTGCAAAAGCAAGCCCGGTTTGAAAGAGAGAAACATGCATACCAAAGCAGCCGACAAGCACAAGGAAAGGACCCGGAAAAGTGGGTGCCTAGTGGACTTAAGGGACCAAGGACAAAGCATCACACCAGGAAAGAGGCTGAAGATCCAACAGAATCCTTGGAAAAAATGTATCAAGAAGCAGAATCCCTGAAGCTAAAAGAATCCCAAGAAGAGGCAACGAAAGCAAAAGAGGTGGAGGACCAGAGACAAGCTGAGGAAACGGCAAGGGAAGAGGCACAACACGACCAAGGTCACGAGTCTTCCCGACCCACTTCACCGCCTACGGAATAGTAGGATAACACTATTCCAAGCCCACCACCATCACGAGCAACGAAATCCACAGAAGCTGAACCCACCAAAGAGATAGAACCTGAATCAAAAGAAGTAGAAGAATCTGCACAAAAGGCTACTGCTACACAAGAGCAACAAAAAGAGAAAGAACCTGAGCCGGAAAAGGAAGTGAGTCCTGCACCAGAGCAGACCACAAAGTTTGAGCAAACACACACGGAACAGAGGAAACACCTTCCACATCCACATAGCATGAAATGGCCGAGGCATCCACAAAGCCTCAGGATGACAAAGCAGAAGAAGGCCAGCCACAGCCTCAAGGGCAAGAAGAACCAGCCACCACCACGACACAGCCGAGAGACACACAAGAGGCTACAGAAACATCAACCCCAGTTGGCACGACATGAAGACTGGCAATCAAATGATGAGGTAATCCTGCAAGTCAACGAATATGCAAGGCAAATGCAGGATATGACGGAAAGACTCAGATCAGCAACACTTAACAGCAGCACAAAGGCTAAAGAACTAGAGATGGTGATTGACGCTCTCCAAGGAGAGTTACAAGACAGATTAAATGTCATCATCGATCTTCAGAGGCAAGCGCAGGAAATGAAAGCTGAAGCTGAACAACATCACCTAGCAAGAGATAAACAGGAGAAGGAGATGGAGGAGTTAGGTGACCTACTTACAAAACTGTCAGATGCATGTAAAGCCAAGGATGAACAGCTGACAGAAGTTACAAACAAACTTCTAACGACAACCCTGTCAACTCAGAAGATTCAAGTGCAGTTGGATGTCATGAACACTTCTCTACAATACTCAGAACAAAGAATAAATGATCAGGCAATTTTCTTGCGGCAAATACGGGAGAATCCAGCTGTAGCCTCGATCAAAGGGACATATGAAGTGTACAAAGCATTAGAGGAAAAGAACAAAGACCTTGAGCAATGAGAAGAAGAGCTGCTAAAATAAATAGCCGAGCTTAAAAGAGTTAACCAGATGGTGAGAGATGGAAAGCCGGAAACACAAGAAGAGGCAAGCACTTTGGAGCAGCCTCAAATAGAAATACCCTCAGTGTCATTTGCTGAACTGGAGACACAGTCCACAGTAGAGTTGAGTGGTGAGGAATATTTTCAGGTAACCATTACAGAAGAAGACAGAGTGCCCATGGTCCAGCTCTCAAAGGCTGAATAAGATGCACTGAAAGAAAAGATTACACAAGAGGTAGATGAGCAGTGGAAGGCAGCGATGGATCGGGAGTTGAGAATTCTTCACTCCGTCAACGTTACATAACTCACTCCCAACCAGATCAATGCGTAATGGTACCAACAGTCCTTGCCCTACCCTCTGATAAAAGTTGAGTTACTACAAGTAAAAGAAAGCCTTTACGTAGACATGCAAGTCGAGGGCGCAGATAAAGACCACCCGAAGTGGCGGTTGAGCTGGTTGAACAAAAACCCAAGATATTTGATTCTGTTCACGAGAGCAGACCACCCGAAGTGGAGGTTGAGCTGGCTGAACAAAAATCCAAGATATTTGATTCTATTCACGAGAGCACCTGCGGCCTTGCAAAAAGATCCGACTTTCTGTCATGTACCAAGAGTAAGGACCTGGATAGCACATGAGGCACTACTCAAGAAGCGGCCAACTTGGCTAAACTACCCCAGATTGCCTGCTCCAGAAAAGGGACCAGCGACTAAAGAATACATGGTGAAAACCCTAAAGGGTGCCATGTCATTCTTTAAAAGTTTACCTGATTTGTCATATGCTATGCTATATAAGATCTGCCGAATGCTGCTCACATGCATTGAAGTATTTAATGAGACAGAGAAAGCAGGCAACCCTTGGATGTCATTCCTCGACGGTAATAAAGGTTTGTGCTATGATCTCAGTGGCCAACCTTCCGAAGAAGTCCTCTACGCCAGATGCAGGTTTCTACCTTCACACAATATGTTGGCATTCGAGGAAGCATTCTACACGGGATTTTGCATTTGGCGAATGAAGATATTTGCACCAGTGATCAGCAATCTAACCTCAAGGTTTGTAGCCTACTCGGCAGTGGTGTTGAAGAACAGAGTAACTATGCAGGTTTTGCAAGTGCCAAATAAAGAAAGAAAGATCAGATACCAAAAGGCACTAAGTGCGCTTAAAGACCGCCTCGCCACTCGCCAGCCCGAAAACTACTTCAGCCCATAAATTTGTGTCAAGGGAGGCAAGGAGGGGGGGAATGTTAGCAGCAAGCTAACACGGATAGTTCTCATCATAAAACACTTATTATTTTGATAAATCGAGAATATTGTAACTCCTATTTTCTCGGATAAACTATGTAATTATGAGCCGGGGCTACAAGCTTCCAAATTGTATCAACTTGTCATTACCCATCTTTGGTAGAACTCCCAGATTATTAGTTTTGACCACAAAAACCCTTGGCTAAGGTATAAAAGCCAATTTTTGTAAGTTATTTTTCAAGTTTTAGATAATGAAATACACAGCGTGAGCTAACGACGCTCACTCCTCTCCTTCTCGCGCTTCCTACTCCCTCCCCGGTTGTCACATTGTAGTCGTGTTTGTTGCATTGCAGCCATAGGTAAGAGCTCTACGCATTGACGTAAGCAGTTCACAGTAGTTCGTGGCTTTTGGCGTCGCCGACCTACAGCTTAATTTCATCATAACTAGGAATTTACACTTTCAAATCAAAAACTAAGCATAGGCAGGGTATTAGGGAATCATTGCTAAGCATTTAGATGCATTCTGGGTCGAAAACGACTAGGTCAAAAATCCACTGCTGTTAATAATCATGATTTTGGAACTTGCTAAAGTGGGGTTTGAGACCAAAAGCATGTATGCTTAGGTCTTATAAACATGTCCTAGAAGTTTTGTTACGTTTAGATGTCATTTGATGTTGTAACGGATGTGATTTGTTTGCCGATGAGCGATTGGCTTTTGGTGATTTCAATGACTTGAGTGTAGCTTGAGTTAGATGCGAGTTGTTAGTTGTTTTCCGAGAGATTAACAATCTCTTGTAGCCTCTACGCACTAGTCGAGTCAGCTTCGTCCCATGGATTTACAATTTAATCGTGGTTCTCGCTAATACTACAATAAGATACTGCAATAAGATAGGATGGTGAGGTTAGACATGCGTCCCACATTCAGCCAAAGGAAATTACTAGCATTGCAGGCAATCCACACTCTCCTACTCACTTTTTGATTAATCTACGGCCCACATGCTCACAAATTTATCTTACCCGCTCTTGCCTAGACGTCAACACCAACAATTTGATCTACTCCAATTAAGGGCTATCAATCCCATAGCATATATATAGTGGGCAACTGCCATCCAATGCATCAATCCACAGTAGCACCAATGTCAAGAAACACATAATGCAATACAATTTAGCATGATAACTTGACCATTGGGCACTCCAATAGATCGCCTTCTACACAATGCATAACTATGACCATCTTTTTTGCAGTCTAACTCATCAACCAACAAGGTAGGTAGCATCGACATCAATCGCTTCTACATCGACAATCTAAGGCAGATGGATATGTTTCAAGAATGTCGCCACACACACACACACACACACACACACACACACACATCATCTTCATAGTTGGTGCTGTGTGTGTGTGTGTGTGTGTGTGTGTGTGTGTGTGTGTGTGTGTGTGTGTGTGTGTGTGTGTGTGTGTGTGTGTGTGTGTGTGTGAGAGAGAGAGAGAGAGAGAGAGAGAGAGAGAGAGAGAGAGCCTCTCAAGTTGGCGGTAGGCTTCCTGCAAAATAAACAAAGGTTTATTAATCCACGTAGGATGGTGATCTTTATGGCTACCAATATTCTTGCTTTACTTGAGCTACAACGTTGAACTAGGTGTTTAATGGGTACCACCATATGTCAATGTCTCTCAACAACTCTCCATGTACTCATAGAAATAATGAATGCATTCTATTGAAGCTAGCCATTGTTGGGGAGGGCTAAGAAAGCCACCCTCTTGAGGTGCTCATTCTATAGCCTTTTGAGCATGATATGTGCCTACAGATGAGCTCAAAAAAATTGGGATTTTTTTTATATCTCTATCACAGTCTTCATTTACAAGAGTATAAAAAGGTTCTCAAAGAAACAAAGTGAAAACTTAAGAGTGTGTTAAAAATTAGGAACAAGGATCTTTGCAAGTAACCTTGAAAGCACAAAATATAGAGGTAGTGTATACACCTCTGAAGCTATCTTTGATTCCACCAATTGGTGGATTCTGCCACTGAAGTCAACGATTACTAGCTTGATCAATGGTCAATCACCTGTTTGAAGTAGTTGCCATGAGAGAAAATCTTGTACTACAGATTCAATTGAGATGATTAATTGAAAGAACAGTACTAAACACCATATCAGAAACTTATACTACACTTGATATGCTTAATTGAAAGAATAGTATCAAACACCAATATATCAACCCATGCCATTCATGATTGAAATGTTTGCCATATACTCATTCTCGTTCTCATAATATGATCAATATTTTTGGTGGATTGATTTTGTAGGCAATGTTGTTGTGACCACTACAATTCAGATAATTAAGTAACACACACACACACACGTGCATGTGTGCGTGGACACACCCAAACACATTTCTTTTGCTTCAAGCATGAACTTATATTGGCTAAAGTAAGGCAACACATAAGAAAGAAAAACTCACAATTCTGTGTTTTCTTAGGCAAGTACAACTAGATCACAAAGAAAAAACATGTCTAAGGGGACTTACATCCCCTCACAAATATGCGTTTTCTTATCGTGGTACTAATCCTCGATGCATTGGATGCACAAGGCGATGTTGGACTTTATCTTTTTGCAGGCACCTACGGAGGCAGCAACCTTGAGGCCTAATTATAATTGTGGTATTGAGGCCTAATTATAATTGTTCATACCATAGAGCTATTGGCGCTTGATTCAATATTCTTTTGAGTATCTAAAGGCAGAGGCAACAAGCTAGCAACCAATTATTGTCCATGCCACTAAGCTTGCATGTTGGCGCTTTTGAGTAATTAGTAGGACGACATCACTGGCCATAATATTGCAGGCGGTTGTGACTTTGTCCTTGAAGGGAGTTCCATCATACAGACGATTATAGAGAGCAAAAGCTTGGAATTCCCAAATCAAAGAATGAAACACAACAAACACACACACACACACACACATCAAAACCAAGCATGCAATAGCTTTCAGTCTAATGAAGCCACAAATTGTCCTTTTCTCACCATTCACAAAACAAATTAGAACGAGGGAAAGAACATATCAAATTGAAACATGAAGCACTTTGTACGTTAGTATAAACATTACAATTATAGAAACACCATTTAAGCATGAAGTACATATGTTAAAGCTCTGACAAAAATGCAACAGCTTAGTACAACATCAAAACAAAAACAAAATCTAACAGTAATAAATATGATTCGGAGAATCATTTAGCAACTACAACCTTCTTTTCCGATGAATCACCACTGGCTTTCTATTCACACTCCTGATGAATGCAACTGTCTTGAAGAGAAGATTATAAGAATCTCCAATATTAATTACACCACAAAATCACAAGAAATGTGATTTGACATGACGATTATTTTTTTTTTCGAATTGGTAAGAAAACCTAAAGACTTATTACAATTATCTGTATGGACAATTCCCGTAACATTGATAAATGGATGGATGTGTTGGGGTAAAGCCCCATGTGGCCGGTTAGACCAGGTGCCTGTCCACTATACTTATTCATTATGTACATAATAGAATAAGGGGGCTCACATGTAGAGAGTGAGTTTTAGCCCCTGCAAACACAAGGCCTCCTCTTCTCCTCTTTGCTCCATCGTTGTACACACTCACTCACGCTCTTGCACGCGCACTTCAACTGGTATCAGAGCTCAGGGATTGGGAGCACCATTGGAGATCAGCGGGGAGGCAAGCGGAGAAGCAGCAAAAATTGCAGCACGTTTTGCAGGTCTGTTTTGACTTACCAAAATGTCTTCATTCAAGATGATTCTCACGACTATTGACCGGTTTTTTGTCCTCTTCAACTTTGTAGAAGAAAGTTTTCTCAAAATCTTCAACAATTTTGAGATACGTCACATAGACTACCTGCACGTCTAGGATACACAGTTGCAGATTCTTACAGATTTATTTCGTCCTGTAAAAACAACACATTTCATGTCCATTCCCATTAGTCTCAACCATTTTTGCGTAGGCTACAACTTTGAAGAAGGAAGTTTCTGCAAATTCTAAACGGTTTAGGAGATATGGGCTGACTAGCTGTAGGGTATTCGAAAAGTTGAAATGATTATGTATGCCTATTGTGGTGATTTGCTACATTTGGAGAGCTCAGATTGAGCTTTGTCATTCTCTTGTTTTGCACATTGATGTTTTGCTCTCACTGAAGAGAGTATGGGTTGAAATTTCCAACAAATTTATGCGCATACGTTGAGAACACTTTGTGGATGTATGCTATTGTGAGCTGAATTTTCAACTGATTTGGATGCTCATTTGCTACACATTTGGTACATGCTTGATGCTCGTTTACATTGCCATGTGGATGCACATGATGTGCGCTTTTCGGCGGATGATATTCTTCACCTTGCAATGACATATGTGGGCTAATTTTCAACTGTTTTGAGCATCAATTTGTGTCATAATTTGGTTGGTTTATATCCAAGTTTATGCTAGTATATGCCTTGCTTGTAGAGTGCGGTTGATGCACTTTGTGTTTCGGATTACAAGAGTGTTTTCCAAGTTTAGGGAGTTGAGACTTTGGGGCAGCTCATGTATGCTTGAGTGCGGATTTTGCGTATGATTTGCTCATGGTTTTGAGCATGTTTACGGCATGTATGGTTATTATGGTTAGATAGCCAACTATTGTCGAAACTTTGTTGGATTTTCTTGCGAGTTTATTTGTTTACGCGTATGGTTTGCAATCGTGTTTTGATTGCATTTGGCACTCAGTGGTTGCTTTGCCATAGTGTTTTGGCATCGCATTGTGAGAGTGTTTGCTCACTGGATTATGTCATTTGACATGCATGTGGTAATCGCTTCAGGAGGGAGATTGTTAATGATAGTTTCATTCAATTATCACATAGTGCTCTTGGTTTAGAGCGGGTTTTTTGGCATCATTTAGCGGTTTTGCTCATTTTTTTTCGTTACATTGATCTCCATATTTGTTGACACTTCTCTTAGATAGCTTATGCCAACTTACGTTGTATTTTGATAGTACTTGGTGTATGAATTAGCCAGGATTTGGCTATTATCAGTTGATTGATTTGTGCTCGGTCTTATCACAGGTTATCGTCATGGATTTGGCATGCACATCATTGTCAGGGTTTGTGCTTTTCCATACAAAGTTTGATGGTTCAAACTTTGAGCATTGGAAAGCAGGTATGCATGATGCATTGACTCAGTTGGGCCAAGTGTTGCCACTACAGGGCATGGATACTAAGACAAAGTCTATGACTGACAATGAGTGGGAGGACTTGGATGAGCTTGCATGTTCGACGATCATGTTACACCTTAGTGAGTTTTTCTATTGCATTGGTTTGGATGCATGTACAACTAGAGAGTTATGGAAAAGTTTGTGCAATTATTTTGGCACAAATGAGTCTAGGGAGATGCCTACAGTCAAAGGACGATCTTGCAGAGATAGAGATGTTGTGTGTTGGCATTGTTGTCATACAAGGCATATACGTAGGCGCTGTTTTCGATGGATGAGATAGCGCACAAGACAACACAAGAGGGATGCTATCACTTTGGATCATGTGGGAGAAGATGTAGCGTATGTGGCTACGCATGTCGGAGATGTCACATTTGCTTCTATGTTTGCTGTTGACTTTCTTATGTCGGTTTTTGACGACACATAACCTTCGCATTGGATACTAGATATAAGTGCTTTCATGTTACGCCGAGTCGTGAGTAATTTAGCACATATGCTAGTGGTATGCTTGGACATGTGTGTCTAGCTGATGATTCAGTGCATGACATAGTTGGTGCAGGAGATGTCAGACTATTGTTGCCGATTGGTGCATCATATGTGTTGCGAGATGTATGCCATGTGCCAGGTTTGATGTAGAGCTTGATCTCTGTGAGTCATTTACGAGACAACGGATCCCACGTAGTGCAGGATGAGCACAATTTTAGATTGCATCGTGGACAGCTAGTCATAGCGAGAGATGCTCGTGTTGGCACGATTCATGAGATGCGAGTACGTCACGTGCGAGACGATACAATCTTCGTGAGTACGCAGCCATGCAAAGAGACGAGACATGTCTCCTTTGCGGATAGGTTGCATGATGGTCCAGTTTGTGAGCATGTTGAGCCAGTTGTGCAGACATTTGTGCAGCAGGGTATGTCATTCGTGGATACGATGACGGATATGTATGCCTTGGGTGTTGAGGATTCAACCCTGATTCAGTCATTCATGGATATGCTTAGGCCAGAGGCTGATGTGTGTGAGTTAGAGCTAGGCATTGCTCTTGCCAGACATGGTTCAGGACAGACAGATGGTGCGCATGTGACGTGCGATGGACACGAGGATGGATTCAAGGGATCGGAGTTCGGGTGTCAGGGTTAGCCAGATTTTATTGGGATGGTCAAATTGGAAGATATTGCTAGGATTGCGTCAGCATTCGGGAGTCTCATGTACGAGATACTCGTCTCGAGACCTGGGATTGCATTTGTGGTAGGTGTATTTGCAGTGGGAGTAGTTAGTCGTACAGTAACTGACGTTGGTCTTGAGCATAGGGACACTTTGCAGTGTATGGTGAGATACCTGCAGGATGTGTGCGGCTTTGGTGAGGAGTATGGTATCGATCGCTCCATACTTTCTCTACGATTAGAGCTGGATGCACACAGATTCAGTGAGCTAAGCATTTGTCTTGACACACAAGGTTCATGACAAGCAGATGCTCTTGGTGCGCATGCGACATGCATGGACACGAGGATGGATTTCGAAAATCGGAGTTCGGGTGTCAGGGTGCTTTCCATGAGTGGAGTTCTGAATAAGATTTGACTGAGATGGTCAAATTGGCAAATATTGCTAGGATTGCATCAACATTCGGGAGTCTCATGCACGAGATACTCATCTCGAGACCCGCGATTGCATTTGTGGTAGGTGCATTTGCAGTGTGAGTAGTTAGTCATAAAGTGACTGACGTTGGCCTTAAGCATAGGGACACTTTGCAGTGTATGGTGAGATACCTGCAGGATGTGTACGACTTTGGTAAGGAGTATGGTGTCGATCGCTCTATACTTTCTCTACGATCAGAGCTAGATGTACACAGATTCAGTAAGCCAGTGGACGTTGACTGAGGTCATACTTGTGATGGCCTTGTCCAAGTTTTGTACGGTTTTCTTTTCTCTCTCAGTGCCACATTGGACTTTACGTGGGAGGTTGTTGGGGTAAAGCCCCATGTGACCGGCTAGGCCAATGGTGCCAGCCCACTATACTTATTCATTATGTACATAATAGAATAAGGGGGGCTTACATGTAGAGAGTTAGTTTTAGCCCTTGCAAACACAAGGTCTCCTCTTCTCCTCTCTTCTCCATCGTTGCACACATTCACACGCGCTCTCGCACGTGCACTAGGATGTTTTGAATCATCACTCAAAATAACCAATAAGGCACATCAATACACATAGACATCCTATCAAGATTAGCAATAGAAGATGAGTGTAATAAGTACAAGGTTTCTATACCAAGTCCATGAAATAATAACCGTATGACATTTTTTGTGATTCTATCGTATAATAGTGGAGATGCTTATAATCATTTATTCAGGACATCATATAACTTTAGATCATAGTTGCAATTCATCATGAGTGTAAATATTGAGCCGGTGGTGATTCATTATAAAATGAGAGCACTACAGGCTGCAACTGCTAATTGCTTCTCCGAATCATATTAAGATTTTGTTTTTGTTTTGATGTTGTACTAAGTTCCATTTTTGTTGGAGCTTTAATACTTGTACTTCATGTTTAAATGGTGTTTCTATGATTGTAATGTTTATACTAAAGCATTTTGATATGATTTTTTCCACATTCTAATTTGTTTTTTTGAATGATGAGGAAAGAAACGTGAGTCTGTGACTTCATTAGGTTGATAGTTGTTGTGTGCTTGATTTTTATGTATGTGTCGCGCGTGTGCATGTTGCATTTCGTTCTTTGATTTGGAAATCCCAAGCTTCCGATATCCGCCATCGCCTACACAATGGCGCTCCCTTCAAGGACAAAGACACCACCACCTGCAATATTATGGCATGTGATGTTGTCATTGTACTAATTACTCGAAAGCAGCAAGCCACAAGCTCAATGGAATGGACAATAATCGATTGCAATTTCGCTTCCTTTGTAGTTCAATACTAGTCAAAAGAAGATTGAATCAAGCACCAACAACTCCGGAGCATGGACAACTATAATTCCGCCTCAAGGTTGCTACCTCCGCAATTGCCTACAAGATCAGTCCGCACCCCCTAGTGCATCCAATGAATCAAGGATCACTACCACAATAAGAAAACACACAATTGTGAGGGGATTTAAAACCCCTTAAGACGAGTTTTTGCTTACTGAGCTAGTTGTAGCTACATAAGAAAACTCAAATTGTGAGTTTTTCTTTCTTGTGTGCTACCTTACTTTAGCCAATATAAGTTCGTGCTTAAAGCAAAAGAAATGTGTGCGCACATGTATTTGTTTTACTTAATTTTTTAACTGTACTGGAAACAACATTGCCTACAAATCAGTCCCACCAAAAGTACTAATTATATTATGAATATGAGAATGAGTACATAACGAACATTGCAAGCATGAATGGCATGGGCTAATATATCGGTGTGGTATCGTTGGAGATGGGGAATGGGAACACACCCGGTAATACACATACGCTTCTCTGTAGCCATACATACTCAACACCCCACTCCTCTTACCTTCAAGACCACACAATTTTCTCCACAAACATCTGCAACACTCTAAAAACCCATACACGCACACCTTGGAGAACTTGCACACACCACGCACCCAAGGCTTTGATTAACCACACAACCACACGTGTGTGCGCGTGTGTATGAGAGAGAGAGAGAGAGAGAGAGAGTAGTACATGTGTTGTGTGCTTGTGCGCGTGCAAGGAGTTATTAAGAAATGAAATGTTATATTAACGTCTTCAAAAGGCCAAAATGACCTATGAGACCAAAAAGTTACAATTGGTGAATTTGATACCATGTCTTGTGAGTGCGGAAATTACAAAGTTGCAAAATTACCAAGTTCCAAAGAACTAACACTAAAACACTAAGGAGAAAGGAAATAAAGGGGGAGGGGAGGGGGTTCAGATGAAATCTCTCATCGGTCGCTGTCGAATCTCATCGACCTCCTCCATGGTCAGAACTTTGGTTGGACGTCTTGCATGTCGAGCTAGAGTGATATGTATCTTCTGTTGCAACCTTCGTCGGTAGTGGGAGACCCCCCGAGGTCGTGGACGTCTGGATCTTCCAAGTTCAATGGCTCTGTCAAGCAGTGTACCTCTAGTATGAATGGGCTCTGAGATCTACCATAATGACTGCTCCATTGGCTCTCCTCTGTTTGATGTAAAGAACTCTGTGATTCGTCTCTGAGACTGTCTTTCCCCTAATGTCCTCAACAAGCTCTCCCTAAGTCTACGCAACTCTGGCAGGAACAATCCGAGACACTTCTGATCCTTGTATCTCATGACTCTAGAAAAAGGTCTGAACCCTTCTCTCAACAGGCAGTGGAAGCGGCCGCATATCTCATAGTATGCTGGGCAGTGACATGTGTAGTTCAACTCTATCTCTGGCTCTAAGTTACATAGGTGACATATCCTTGCTCCTGCCGCCGACACTCCTCGAAATCGTCCAGTCTCAATCTAGAGCTGATGTGAGGATGTGCGTATCTATCCAATAGCGCATCTTATTCCATGAGATAAGTGTGTATACATGTATGCTCGCCTAGTCACAAAGCCGTCCTCCGTGAGTTGGAGAAGATCCTGTCTGTAGAAGGCCATCTTCGTGCCCAACTCCTGTGTCGGCTGTATCCATATGCTCCTAGTATTTAGCTGAATCAATCGTGACGTATGAGCCTGGTGATCTCTGTCCGTGTGAGAGACAAGGAGGGTGCATCCAAGGAGTATTGAAGCAGAGGTGATCTATCCATGTTGAGACCATGCGACTGAAACCATGACCTCATATGTCCATACCAACATGCTGTATCACCTTGTAGAGCTAGTTGTCGAGATGACTCGAGGGCAAGCCGAGTGTATCTGTCTTTGGGGAGATCCCATAGACCGTGCATAAAGGAAATTGATCTCGTTAGTGCCTCCGCCACCCGGCGGGGGGGGGGGGGGGGGGGCGGCTAGCTCGGCTCAGATAATCTCATGTGGTACTGAGGCCTTAGCTCGAATCAACCGAGCGATCATAGAGACCAGAGGCCTCTCCATACACCTCCATCCATCTGTGTTGCCAGATCTCCCATGGTGGTCTACTGAGGGTCTCCATACCTGAACTCCATAGAGCATAGCTAGATTCACTAGAGTGTCAAAAAGCCAAAGCTTTGTTCGCGGTTCCTAAAACTGAACCGGCAAACACATCCTCTCCAATCCTCCCAAAGCTGCATATACTCTCATCAGTCTAATCTCTAATGCTCTCCTTAGTGAAAACACCATTCCACCAAATACTACCCCAAGATAGGTATATGCATCTGTGTACTCCACAGTCTCCTGGCCATACATAAATGTGGGTGCTGACCTCCTGACCTCCTCACCCATTGTGGTGTGGAGTTGAACACCATAACCTTGGTTTTCCCTAGATTGACCGACAATCCACTATCACGAGCAAATGTATGCAGCACATCCAAATGACGCTGCATCCCCTCTGGGAAGTCTGAAATCAACACAATATCATCAGCATATAGTAATAGCGAAAGCCATGTCCTTGCTAGATGAGCCCCCCTGTCCCCCTGCCACTCTACATAGTCTGAAAACTCATCCACATACATCCCAAAAAGAGTCGGGGATAAGAGGCATCCTTGCTTTACTCCAATAGTGGAGTGGACCATGTCAGACATTCCCTCAGTGGTGCGTACCCGCCCCATCACTGTCCTGTATAGAGCCAAAATACCTCATATCAACTCTATAGGCACACCCATGTCATGTAGTCTATGTATAAGTTTGGCTCTCGGCACTGTGTCAAAAGCTTTGCGAATCCATGAAGCTACAATAGATTCTCTTGACATGGTGTCTACCCTCCTCAATAATAGCTCTGAGTGTCAGAATCTGGTCAAGAGTGGAGAAACCTCTCTTGAAACCTGCTTGCCCTGGTGCTCTTATTCCCTCTCGCTCTGCCTACTCAGCTCCTACTCAAGGACGGATGCATACAACCTAGCTAATGTGTGGCCAATCATGATGGTGCTATAATTCGCGGGAATCACGGGATCTCCTGTCTTGACAATAGGCACAATCATAGACATACTCCAAGTCTCTGGGAAGCCTTCACACATTGCTCGATTAAACATCATAGCCAAGAGCTCTGCAAGCATATCCCTGGCATGCATGAAGTGCTCTGCTACCAGACCATCATGATCATGTGCTCTACTTGTCTGGCATGGATGAAGACATGTGCCAATCTGTGTGCGGTTCCCATATCTATCAAGTATCTACCATATTCAGTGTATTCCTCATCTTGCGATAGTCTGGATAGACCCATCTCTGTGACGTCCAGCTCCCTAAGCATCTCTTCGGAAGTATCATAAAATATTATCTGGTGGTGGACAATCCTAGCATTGAAATCTCCTAGTATGATAATGTCACCATCCTTGGAAAACTCCCATATGTCATTATCCAAAATAGCAAAGGGGGATTGTCCTCTAGGTGCTGCATATACTAACGTACTAGGAGGAAAGTAACAAATAGCAATGTAGAGGTATTTGCCTGTCTCTGCCCTGATCCTCACCCACATTTACCTAGCCTGTTCATCTTTGCGTGCTACATATATCATAGGCTACAGTTCCTCCCTGAATAGAACTGCCACTCCCCCGGAGCCCCGTCCTTGATGCTCCAATCTGGTCTCCTGTCTGCAGGCTGTCTCCCATCTATATCCGCTCACCTGTGGCATGGGTTGTCCCGGAGCTTCATGCGTCTGAGTAGAAAATGATCTCTCTCCCCGTGAAGCAATCCTCAAAGGCTCCTACATCAAAACGGAGTGACCCATTACAATTCCAGGTTGCCATCTTTAGTGTAGTCCCATAGGTCTCGCACCGTCATGCGGGGCGTCACTCCAATATCACCACTTTTCCATCCCTATAAAAATCAATCTTCCCCTTTTCCCTTGCTGCTCTTATTTCCGGCATCACTTTTTAAGAGAAACAATAGTGCACTACTTGGATTCACCTCAAGTTTTCCCATGAGAAATAATTATTTTGATGTAAATAAGCTAAATAAGTCCAAGGATTTAAGATACCTACACGAGGAACAAATACACGTCTGATTATATATCTAAGGGCTGGGTGGGTGAGAGCAAGCCATGTTCAATAAAAGTAGCAAATACAACTCTCTCTTTATGATTTAATAATGCCATGTAGGAGAGTATTATGCACAAAATTGGAGCAAAGGTACTTTCACATTGCTAGATCTCTTGCCCTTGGACACTCAAGTGCTTCCTCCTCCTGGGGTGAGTCACCCGAGGAACTATGAACCCTTGCACTCGGTGGAAAGCATTTCCTTAATAATACACAATGCCTCTCTCAATGCTTTTTCAAAGAGGAGCTTTTTCTTCTCAAGTTATTCAAGGTTGAGCATTAAGAAAAATTCCTTCAAGGATCATCACTTACAAACCATCCTTATCTTCAAGCCTTTGCCATAGGTAGATCAATAAGATCATGACAACCGATTCACTACCAAAAACCATCATGTCCTTATCTCAAAAGGCTTTTAATATGAATAAGTAGTTGGGCTTTCCAAAATTAAATCCATGAAGACCTTGTGGAATATTGCATGTGTAGTGTACTATTGCATCGATTGTCCGTTACAACACAAATACATGTGCATGTACAAGATGGCAAAAATTGCAAGGCTTGCAGGGAGCCTTCGCAAATCGCACCAAAGTGTTTGTGAACAATATGATACAAAAAGAAATCTATAACACAACCCTTATATGAAATATGTGCTCTCTCTCTCTCTCTCTCTCTCTCTCTCTCTCTCTCTCTCTCTCTCTCTCTCTCTCTCTCTCTCTCTCTCTCACACACACACACACACACACACACACGTGCGCATATGGTCTCAACGGTATTGCCTGTACAGAGGGCTGTACATGCAGCTCTCCGCATATGCCAGTAGATTCTTCGGTTTTGGTAGCCTTGTTGCAAGTCCTGCAATCAATGTGAAAATTCATTAACTTGTGTGAAATATGACTGCATCCCTGCCTGCACACGGTGAATCAGTGTCTGCCTGCATGCAAGTGCATGTGTTTGTATACCTAGTTCGTAGGCCTTTTCTGCAACAGCTGCTGATATGTTCGCTGATAGCTTCCGGATGTTCTTAAAAGGCGGATAAATCAGCCCTTCATCTAGATGCTCTTGAGTGACCTGTCCTGCTAGAGCCTCCGCTGTTTGGAAACAAACAAACAAGTTCATTTACAGTTATGCCCAATTGAGTTGAAGCCACTAAACATCTATAAATCAGTAGAAAGAGAGAGAGGTCTATAAATCAGTAGAAAGAGAGAGAGGTTTACCAGCTGCTAATAACATATCGTTATGCATACGAATTGCGCCACATATTACCACCCCATGCCCAATTCCAGGGAAAATATAAGCATTGTTTCCCTGTCAAAAACCAGGAGCACAAAGCCACTTATTTTAAATAAAAGCGCAAGTTGTATACAAACGAAAGGAACTCTAGACTACATAGAGCTGGTCCTTCTCTTATAATCCCAACAAAATGATTCATGTGCAATACCTGGCCAGGAATAAACGTCTTCCCACTGATTGTTACCGGAGCAAACGGACTCCCACTAGCAAATAAGGCTCTGCCCTATATTCAAAAGACGAAAAACCAAAAGCACATCAATTATGGACAACATTGCAAACAAAGTTTAAGAAAGGTCTTTTTTTTTCAGAAAAAGAGAGAGAATGTCCTTGCACACACCTCAGACCATCTGTAAGCTTCTTCCGCAGAGCATTCAGATTTTGACGTTGGATTTGAAAGTGCCATTATGATCGGTCTCTGAAGGTCACAAGCAAACAAACAATTGAGACAATGCCATAACCATAAACAGCAAGACAGAGGTGCCCTTCATATTCAAAAATTTGTGTTATCAACAAATCCACCTTCTTGTATGATGCCATGGTTTCAATGACCTCTTTTGTAAATGTGCTGCCATGTCCCAATGTACCGATCAGAATTGTTGGTCTCAAAGCCTGAGCTAAAGATGATTATTAAGTTACGCAACACAAATGAACACATCCAACTTTGCTTTGCTTACTCGTGCACTTGAAATGAACATGTGTATTAATAATCAAATGCATTCAAGCCTGAGCTAAAGATGATTATCAAGTATTCAATCTCCACAAATGAACACATCAAGTTTGCTTTGCTAGGACCAGCTTATAATTTTACTTGTGCACTCAAAATGAACATTTCCTAACAACATTAGATGAACATGTGTATTAATAATCAAATGCATTCAAACGACATTATGATTATCGAGTTTTCAATCTCCACAAATGTGCACATCAAGTTTGCTTTGCTAGGACCAGCTTAAAATTTTACTTGTGCACTCAAAATGAACATTTCCTAACCACATTAAATTGCAGGAATATCTACACAAAGTATGCTTATCTTGATTGCGCTTAGCAAGTCGTGACATTCTTCGTGCTCATGCGCAAAGCTTTTCTTGAAAGGCTGCAGAGACTCTAGCCTAGATTTTATGACAAGTCCCTGTTAATTCAAACAGGGAAAGATTAGAGACATCCTTCCTGACAGGCAGTCCCTGCACTCCCTGTATTGAAAACCAGAGAGAGAAATGAAATGCAATGTTCTGCAAAAGGCCAAAATGACCTATGAGACCAAAAGTTGCAACCATATGAGTTGTGATAGAACCATTTGGGAAAACATCATAGTAATGAAAATTCCTAGATGCTACAAAAAATCTGCTTACCGATGAAGGTAATGAAGGTGAGTTAAGGAATCAGTTATCCCATGAGAACTGGCATTATTTTCCAGCCTCTGTCTGTAGCTGATGTGATGAGGTGTGTATTTGGCCAAAGGAACATTCCAATCCATGTGAACGGTGGGTATCCATGTATCCTGGTTGCCTGATGAAGGCATCGTCTATAGTACAAAGAAAGGGGGCTCTAGAAATTGCCATCTTCGTAAACTCGTGTCAAGGTGTAAGGCATGTCATCTTGATATCCAGCTGAGTAAGATCCTACCTAATGATCTCAGTAATCTTTGAGTGACTCTAAGTAAGAGATGCTGCATGCAAAGAGCATATGAAGGGGGGTAGTTTACCAATGCTAAAGACATGAAGCTGGAACTAAGAGGACACTGTAGGAGGAAATGTATGTCATGCTCTCTATTGTGGGCACTCCTTGGTGCGATATGCAAGAAATCTCACTCCAAACATAGAAACAAACACCGTAGAGAAATGGAACAAAGCAAGACTGTACTCAAATACACAACAATAGACTCCAAGCCCGATGGAAGCGACTAAACTCATAGATCAATACAAACTCTAGCTGGCAGCACAGACAGCTCCAAGCCCAGGACTCATGGGTACAATGGTTGTGTCGAGGCTTATATACAACCATAAAGGCCAGTCAATGACTTAACGTCTCTGGCAGTCCAGCTACGCCTTTCTTCGAATTGTGGTGGGGGGCAAGCTAGCCACAACGTCCTCTAGACCACCACTCCCTTTTTTGTCACACGTCATTGCCATCGCGAGAGTCCGCCTAGTGTAAACCCAAGGCTAATTGTAACCGTTTTCCATGTCCTACGACACTGTAGCCTGCTAGAGTTTGCCCACCACAAGACCGCTCACTGTCCTGGAAAGTGGTAGTGTAGCTAACTATTTACTCTGCAAGAACATTGGTGATATGTATACTAGAGAATGGTGAAGAAACCATCGAACTAATGATGCTCCGATGATGGTAGTGGCAGCTAGAAAGGTAGGTATCGGGATGGGGGCCATGCATATGGGGGAG
This sequence comes from Adiantum capillus-veneris, assembly GCF_014529385.1. Taxonomy (NCBI): domain Eukaryota; kingdom Viridiplantae; phylum Streptophyta; class Polypodiopsida; order Polypodiales; family Pteridaceae; genus Adiantum; species Adiantum capillus-veneris. The sequence goes on from NC_140931.1 coordinate 60,860,207, forward strand.
TGGCCATACCCTGGATGAGGGTACATATGATATGGCACACCCGCTCCATAAGTAACAGGTGGAGGGGAGGCAATGTGAGGGGCAGTGGAAGCGGGTAACTAATAGCCTGGAAAACCATTGCAATGTCGATTGGTCCTCAGGTGAGTCTCTGATTACTTTAGCTCTTTTGCGCGGGTTACCTTTCCGCTGTGGCCTCTTGGATGTACCCTGCCCATCATTTTCTTCAATTCTCTGTGTTTGAGTGGAAGCTGGGGCACATTGTGCCTGTGGCATACTCTAAACTGCCCAATTCGTGATTGGAGTTGCACAGCAATTTAACTTCTCTGTCTTTTCTTTCTCTGCGTCCTGAACCGCTTTGCCTTTGCCCTATGTTGCATCGCCTTGAGGACCAGTTGGTGAAAGGGGAATGGCAAACAATGGCAAAGATAACAAACCCGCATCACAGACTATAGCAGATTATGGGGTGACTGCCTTGTCGGGTGAACGCAACAAGCAATATTGTAAGACTGAGTAGAGCTGTTGTCTGCTTGAGATAGCTTCAAGAGCTCTTTGCAAACTCTAGCCGTATCCTCTACACAGAGATTCAAAACCGTCTTTGTGGTAGGCAAAGGCACATGCGCATTCATCGTACCCATAGCTTTCCCGATATCATCTAGCGTGAGAGTCACACCTTTTAGCTTGGGAAAAATGAGCAGTAGCGTGCACAGTTTGGCTTCTGAGACATGGCTAGCGAGATTTGCTTGTGCCAGATGCTGAAGATAAAGGTGAACCAGCTGCTGCTGAGAGAGAACATCCTTCAGTAACAGCTTGGAGAGAGCACCTAGATGGTTGCAATCTTTTCAGTGAGGGATTTTGTCAATTAGGGCGAATCCTCTTCCAAATATTCTTCATTTGACAACTTCTCCGAGCTAAGCTCGCAGTTGGACCTGCCGTCACTGTTGAGAAGATTCTAATGTTTCCCACTCAAATAGGAGCTGTTGCTCTTTATTATGAGTGAGCACCATTTTAAGGAATATTATTCAAAGATCAATCACAAAAACTACCACAGCTGCCCAAACTTCTCATTTGGCTCGCGGAAGGAGGGGGAGGGCTGAAGCACAACGGGGCTTTACTAGTGGCTGGTCGCAGAACAAGCTAACTAAGTCACAACCACCACGGCTATCGAGCTACAAACAGCAAAAACGCCACACCCATTCATTCAAAACCAGCGTAGAATTTTTCTCGGACCCACGGTCTGGCAGGGAGCTCCTCCTATTGCATGTTCTGCGGGTTGGCGTCAATAGAGAGACCAGAGACACGAGATTGGAGGGAGCCTCTCGGTGGAGGTGAGAGTACACTGCATTGGGGGTGGGTGGAAGTCAACTCCTATTGGAGGTTGCGTGCACAGAATTTTTTCCTTATTGATCCTCTTGGCATCAAGGCAAGGACATTTACTTTGGTAGTGCCCATATTCTCCGCATTTGTAGCATAGAGAGAGACAAACCTCCTCACATGGTCGTCATCATCCTCCATGGAGAGTCCCTTGCACGTATGTTCACCTTGGCCAGAATGCTTGTCAACTCCTCCATTTGTGGCCTGCTCGGGAGATGGTTGTAACACAATTGGTGGAAAGTGTACTTGAAGAGGTGACACGGGTGGTGAGGAGCTAGTTGAGGTAGATGTCACAGTGTTACGTCCCTAGACATCACAATGGGCACCTATCACAAGCTGCTGACATGTCAAGCCACTGAAGAACGAGCCAACCTGCAGTTCCCGGCCGAGGGGCCTAAACCCTAAGAAGCAACAACAGAAGAAGAAATAGGAGCAGAGAAGAAGTTTTACAACTTGCAAAGTCTTGCCAAGTATCTCCACAATTTTGGATCATTTTCTACAATGGTTATGGACCTTGTTGAAGAAGAAGAAGAACCCTTCCAAGTGCCGTTAGACATTGTATGTGAAATAATAGATGAGATTCAACTATCCCGAACTTGTTCGCTTCAAAAATGCTGCTGCAGAAAAAGCCTTCCATTAACTCTAAAAAATTCTATTTTTACATCATTGTCTAGAGGGCGTTGTGCTCTTCGATTGAAGCTGTAGATCACCCAAATCGGAGTTCGGATTAAGTAGTTATGATTAAAAGAGTGAACTGCTGTCTACTAGGTAAAAACCGGGAGAAAGAAATGAAATGTTATATTAACGTCTTGAAAAGGCCAAAATGACAGATGGGACCAAACTGTTACAAAATTGTGAATCTGATACCATGTCTGGGTACAAAAGACTAGAACAAAAATACTACTACTACTAGAACCCATCCTCATCTGCACTCTGGATGTCGAGAGAGTATAGCTCGAATTCTCTGCTATAGTCTCCGTCACTGTTGTGTAGCCCCTCTCCTCAATCGTGGCCGTCTGGATTTCCATAGCTCCAGTGCTCGGTCGATGAGAGTGCCGGTAGTGGTCGAATGAGTGTGGGCCGAGCTCTTCAGTGATGGTTGCTCCTCTGGCTGTCCCATATCTAGTGACAAGAAATCTATAATCCGTCTCTGGGACTGTCTCTCTCTAGCTCTCACCAGTATAGTGTCTCTATATCTGTGTAAGTCAAGTAGATATAGCCCAAGACATCTCTAATCCTCATAACTCATGACCCTAGAGAAAGGACCGAAACCCTCTCTCAACAAGCAGTGGAAACGTCCCCGAATCTCATAGTACACTATGCAATGACATGTAATGTAGCTCTGTCTCTGGCTCTAGCTGGCATAAGCGGCATATCCTGCTGTCTGCTAATATCCCTTTGAATCTACCAGTCTCAATCTCCAGCTGACGTGAGGATGTGCTTATCTGACCAATGGCACACCGCAAACCATGAGACATATGTGTATCCATTAGCTGGGTCGAATCACAAACCCATCTCATGTGAGGTGGAGAAGATGCTCTCTATAGAAAGCCATCTTCGTGTCCAGCTCCTGTGGCGGCTCTATCCATGTCCTCCTGGTATCCAGCTGGATCAGGTCCTGACGAATGAGTCTAGTAATCTCCACCCGTGTAGGAGACATCGAGGGTGTCTGAAGAGAGTACTGGAAAGGGGGCAGCCTGTCCATGGTGAAGCCATGCATATGAAACCATGATGTCATCTGTGCATACCAGCATGAAGTGTCCCCCTGAAGAGCTAACTATCTGGAAGACTCAAGGGCCAGTCTAGCATATCTGTCTCTAATAGTATCCCACAAGTTGTGCACAAAGGAGACTGATTTGGTAAGCGCCTCAATCTCCATAGGACGGGCAGCTAGCTTTGCTCGAATGATAGAGTGGGGTACGGAGGCCTTGGCACTGATCAGTCGAGAGATCATAGATACCAAGGGCCTCTCCATACGTCTCAAACCATCTTGGCCTACAGAAGGTCCCCATATCTGCACAGCATACAGCATAGCTGAGGCCACTAAAGTATCAAAGTCAAATGCTTTGCGGAAATCCACAAAGCTACAATAAATCCGTCTCCCATGTGACGTGCCCTCCGCAATGATGGCTCTGAGTGTCAGAATATGATCAAGAGTGGACAAACCCATCCTAAAACCGGCCTGGCCCTTTGCTCGTACACCCTCTGCCCAATTACTCAACTACTGCTCAAGAATGGATGCATACAACCCTGCGAATGTGTGCCCAACCATAATAGTGCGGTAATTCCCAGGCTCTGTAGGATCACCTGCCTTGGAAGATAGGCACAATAGTAGACAACCTCCAAGTCTCAGGTAACCCCTCACACATGGCACGATTGAACAACACTGCAAGAACCTCTACCAGCATATCTCTAGCATGTATAAAGTGCTCTGCTACTAGACCATCATGATCATATGCCCTGCTGGTCCTCATCTAGTCAATGGCTCTCTTTACCATCTCAGTGGTAAAGAAGGTGCTGGTAGGTGGGCATGGCTCTGTAGGATTTGGAAGGGGGCCCTGTGTCCCGTGTCTGTGTGGAAAGCATGTGAAACCCGCTACTCCAGGAAATTGTTGTAAGCCATTAAGTATGGCTAACCCATGTGTGGTCGTCATCTCCGTGAGGTATCTCCCTACTCCGTCTACTCTCTATCATGTGAGCATTTGTCAAGGGCCAAGTTACCCACATCCAGCTCTCTAAGCATCTCATTTGAAGTGTCGTAGAAGAGTTCTGAGAGTTGCCCGTTCGGGCATTGAAGTCCCCTAGGAGGATGATATCACCATCCCTAGAAAACTCCCATATATCATCATCTAGTATAGAGAAAGGCAACTATCCTCTGGGGTGTAGCATATAATAACATATTGGGGGGAAGTAACATATGGCAATGTATAAAAATCGGCCAGTGTCAGCTCTCGGCCTCACCCACATGTATCTAGCATGATCATCTCCCCGTACAATATGTAGTAATGGCTGTAACACCTCCCTAAATAGCATTGCTACTCCTTCTGAACCTCTACTGCCATGTTCAGATCTCGTGACTGTCTTGTGCGGCTGTCTCCCATCTATATCCCACCACATGTGGCATAAGCTGGCCAGGGGCCTGATGAGTCTCTGAGAAGAAAACAATGTCCCTCTCCCTGAAACTGTCCTCAAAGGCACCAACGTCCAACCTCATAGATCCATTACAATTCTAAGTAGCCATTTTCAGTGTGGTCCTGTAGGTCTCGCACCGTCATGTAGAGTGCCGCCCTACAATCACCACCCGACCATCTCTCTAAAAGGCCATCTTTCCCTTCTCCCTTGTTGCCCTAATCTCTGGCATTACCTCTCTCATATGCGTAAGCTGTGAGAGAGTGAGATCATCACCGAGGAAAATACTTGTCTTCTTGAGAGTAGGCCTCCTTTTCAAGAATTTCTTCTTCTCTTCCAATGAGGAGAAGCGTAGTATGAGAGCTCTCTCTTTTGAAGATTTTCCCGGGCCACCACTCTTCTTGCCCACTCTCCATGCCTTTGTGTGTGAAGGCTTGTCCACCCCCATCATAGATGTGAGGATTGTGACCTCTTTTTCCACATTGTTTATGTCCCTGAGGCCGGTTACCCTCACATGTAGAGCCTGCATCCACCTGCATTGTTCCTCTTCGAGGGTCATGTTAATAAGAGTGGGTGTACAAGGAGCTTCCTTACCTTTCCCTTCTTGGTGACCTCAGTCCATTTTTCGGCCTCTTCTAGTTTCTTTTGTGTTGCGGAGATGACCGCTGCCCATGTATTCTTCTCCTCATCTTCCTTGATAACCCGTATTTATACTCTCTTGGTATTCAATTCTTCCAACATGGATGGTTGAATTTCGCCTTCTTCGAGCCGCCCACTTTTTGCTGCAAGTTCACCTTGGAGAGTTCGGATTGCGGCTTCTTGTGAAGCCGCAAGAATCCATTTGCTCTTCGACGCGAGAAATCCTTTCGCATAGGTTCTTCTCCTCCTCTTTCCATTCCTCCATATTTTGAAGAAATATTGCCTCCATCTCTTTCTTCCACTCTTTCACTTCAACTTCAAGTGTTGATATCCGCTTGTTGGTAATCGAGAACTTCATGTTGAGAGGGAGGTGGGCTATAGCCACTGGAGAGGCCATGTGAAAGGGGGTCAATGGGTAGCCCAATGGAGGGAGACCATGAGAGAGGGAGAGAGAGAGACTAAAACAAAAGAATAAAGGTAAAGAGAGAGAGAGAGAGAGAGAGAGAGAGAGAGAAATGAAATGTTATATTAACGTCTTCAAAAGGCCATAGTGATCTATGAGACCAGAAAGTTACAAGGTGGTGGATCTGATACAAAGTCAGAGTAACAAAATAACCTAATCAACAATACAAGACAAAGATATACATTATGGGACTCTAGATTGGTCGATGTGAGCTAAGCCGAAAACTAAGCAAAAAATGGGTGGCTAGTTGGGATAGCCGAATCACAAAAAATCTAGCATCGGTCGTTGGCGAATCTCATCAATTTCCTCCATGGTTAGTAGTTTGACCGAGCGTCGTGCATGCCTAGCCAGCGCGCTCTAAATCTTTTGACGTAGCCTCCGTCGATGTTGTGTAGTCTTGCGCAGTCGTGGGCGCCTCGATTTCCCCAGTTTAATCACTCGGTCAATCACTGTGCCTTTGGTGTGAGACAGGGAGGGAGCTCTGCTGTGGGAGTGGCTCTTGCGGTTGTCCCATGTCTGCTCTGAAGAAGTCTGTAATCCGTCTTTGAGACTGGTTAGCCTCACCATTCATCAGGCTCTCTCTGTGTCTGCGCAGCTCAAGCAAGAACAAACCCAGGCATCTTTGATCTTCGTATCCCATTACTCTTGAGAGTGGTCCAAAACCCTCTCTGAACAAGCAATGGAAGCGGCCTCGTATCTCGTAGTAGACGAGGCAGCGGCATGTGTAATGCAGCTCTGTCTCAGGTTCCATGTCACACAAGGGGCATGTCCTGGCCTCTGCTGGTACTCCGCTGTATCTCCCGGTTTCAATCCGCAGCTGGTGAGACGATGTGCGTAACTCGCCAATAGCACATCGTATCCCATGAGACAGGTGGGTATCCATGTATCTGGGTCTCATCACAAAACCATCTTCTGTAAGCTGGAGAAGGTGGTCTCTGTAGAAAGCCATCTTCGTGCCCAGTTCTTGTGCTAGTTGTATCCATGTCCTCCTGGTGTCTAGCTGGGTCAGGTCTTGGCGGATGAGCTTGGTGATCTCCGACCATGTAAGAATGGGAGATGGTGCATCCAATGAGTACTAGAATGGTGGCAGCCTGTCTATGCTGAACCCATGCGCCTGAAACCATGATGTCATCTCCCCATACCAGCATGTTGTATCTCCTTGTATGGCTAACTGTCGAGAGGCCTCAAGTGCGATGCGAGTATATCTATCTCTGGGAAGTTCCCATGTGCGGTTTATGAAGGAGACTCATCTGGTGAGCGCCTCTACCACTAGTGGGGGGGCCGCAAGCTCTACTCGGATAATGGCCCGTGGTACTGATGCCTTGGCTCTAATGAGCCGTGAGATCATAGAGACGAGAGGTTTCTCCATGTTCCCCCATCCGTCTGTGCGACCCGGCCTCCCGTGGTGATCCAATGAAGGTCCCCATATCTCAGCCCCATAGAGCAATGTTGAGGCCACCAAGGTGTCAAAAAGCCAGAGCTTCGTCCGCGGTTCCTGAAACTGAACCTGCGAACACATCCTCTCTAATCTACCCAATGCTACGTGGGCTCTAGTCAGTCTGGTCTCTGCTGCTCTTCTGAGTGAGAATGTGGGTCCAGTAAAAACCACTCCAAGGTAAGTGTAAGCGTCTGTGTACTCCACCGTTTCCTGGCCGTATGTGAATGTAGGTGTTGATCTCCTGATCCACTGTGGAGTGGTATTAAACACCATAACCTTGGTTTTACCAAGGTTGACAGACAAACCACTTTCATGGGCAAACGTATGCAAAGCATCCAATTGGCGAGAGAGAGAGAGAGAGATGAATGAAATGAAATGAAATGTTATGTTATATTAAAAATCTTCATAATGCCAAAATGACCTATGAGACCAAACTGATACAATCTTGGTGGATTTTACAATGTCTCGGAACAAAATAAATAAGAGCTAAAAGCTAAAGCTAAAATGAACATCAATGTCCGAGGATGCCCAGCATCGGGTGTTGTCCGAGGATGTACTGCATCCGTCGCTTGTTGAAGAGCATTGTCAATTACCACCTTTGTAAATAATCGTATTGGACGTCTCCCATGTCATGTTAGAATAGTCTTGGTCCTTTAATGGAGCCTCCGTCGATGTCAGGGTGGCCCTCATAGACGTGGATGTCTAGCTCACCCAAGCTCAATGGCTTTGTCAATCAATATACCTTTGCTATAGGTGGACTTTGAAGTCTACTGTGAAGCTTGCTCATCTGCTCTCGAGTCTCTCCTCTAAAGAAGTCAGTGATCTCCCTCTATGAATGTCTCCCACTGTCTAACATCCTCAAGAGACTCCCCCTGTGTCTGCGCAACTCTAGCACAGACAACTCGAGGCATATTTGATCTTGATATCTCATGAATCTAGCCAGTGGTCCAAAGCCCTCTCTGTATAGAGAGTAAAAGCGGCCTCGTAGCTCGTAGTATACCGGACAATGACACCTCTGATGTAACTATGTCTCTTGCTCTATCTGACACAACTGGAAAATCCTGGCCTCTATTGGTACTCTCCTAAATCTACCAGTCTCAATCTCTAGCCGATGCGATGATGTGCTCATCTGACCAATAGCACATCGTACCCCATGGGATAAATGAGTGTCCATATAGGCAGGTCTACTCACACTGTGTGAGCTGGAGAAGATAATCTTTGTAGAAAGCCATTTTTTCTCTCGTGTTGGGTTTGTCCATGTTCTCATGGTATCTAGCTGAATCAAATTCTGTCTCATGAGGCGGGTAATCTCCGTTCGAGGGACAAGGAGGGTGCATCCAGCAAATACTAGAAAGGGGGGTGGTCTGTCCATACTAAGTCCATGTAGTTGAAACCATGATGTCATTTGTGCATACCACCAAGATGTCTCCATGTGAGGCAAGCTATCAAGAAGACTCAAAAGCTAGGTGAGCCTATCTCTCTTTGGGGAGATCCCAGATACAATGTGGTCACCATATTTGCACCACATAAAGCATAGCTAAAGTAACCAATGTGTTGAATTGACAGAGCTTTGTTCGAGGTTGTTGAAACTGAATCTACAAACACACCCTCTCCATGCTCCACAAAGCTGCATATGCTCTCATCAATCTAGCCTCTGCTGCTCACCTCAAGGAGAACTTTGGCCCACTGAAGACCACTCCCAAGTAAATGTATGCGTCCGTATACTCAATCGTCAGCTAACCATATGGGAAGGTCGGTGCGGTTCACCTGACCCACTGTGCTCTGGTGTTGAACACCATAACTTTGGCCTTCAAGGTTCACGGACAAGCCGCTATCACTAGCAAAAGTGTGCAATGCATCCAAGTGTGGCTGCATCCCCTCTGGAAAATCTGAGATCAACACAATATCATTTGCATACAATAGTAATGAGATTCATGTCCTTGCTAGTTGTGCTCCTCTGTCTGCTCCCCTCTCAATGTAATCTCAAACATCATCTACATACAAACCAAACAATGTAGGGGAGAGTGGGCATCCTTGTTTCACTCCAACACTAGAGTGAATATGCTCAAATAAGCCAACAATGTAGGGGAGAGTGGGCATCCTTGCTTCACTCCAACAGTGGAGTGAATATGCTCAAATAAGCCCTCAAGAGTATGAACCTGCCCCATGACTGTCCTGTATAGAGCCATGACTCCCTAAATCAGCTTTGTCGGTACTCCCATCTCCTGTAGTCTTTGCAGCAGTCGAGCTCTCGAAACCATATCAAATGCTTTGCGAAAATCCACAAAGGTACAGTAAATCCTTCTACCACATGATCTACTTTCCTCAATAATAGCTCTAAGTGTCAACAATATATGATAAGAGTCGAAGAACCTGTCCTGAAACCTGCCTGGCCTGATGCTCGAATGCCTACTTTCCTCTGCCCATCTACTCAGCTGCTACTCAAGAATGGATGCATACAACCTCGCTAGCATGTGCCCAATCATGATAGTACCGTAATTCCTCACGATCATGGCTCCTGCTTGAAGATACACACAATAGTAGACATGCTCCAAGTATCCGGAAAACCCTCACACACGGCTCGGTTGAACATTACTGCAAGAAGCTCTGCAAGCATATCTCTAGCATGTATAAAGTGCTCTGCCATCAATCCATCATGATCATATGCTCTCTTGGTCCTCATCTTGTCAATGGCTTACTTTACCATCTCAGCGATAAAGAGAGTCCATGTTTGTGGGCATGGCTCCGGATTGTCAGTTAGAGACTACTGCCCTCAAATTGAGTAAAGAGATGCTGCATATACGCCCCAAATCTCGATCGATGTGATAACCGGTGTGTGTGTGTGTGTGTGTGTGTGGGGGGGGGGGGGGGGGGGGGGGGGGGGGGTGCTCATGAAAAAATCTCCATGACTCGCCCAATTCCTCGCTCAAAAATAGCTTGTACAAGTCCTCCTCTAACCGAGAAAGATAAGTCCTCTTCTTCCGTCTCCCATCTCATCTTTGTGCGTGCAGTCTCCAGCCTGGCCTCCTTGCTATTGAGGTCTTGTCCTCCTTTCTTGAAGTCGTGCAATGTGGTAGTAAAGGGGGAGCTCCTCTTGGGGTCTTGCCCTACTTTCTTGAAGATTTTTATGCAAGTTTCCTCTGCATTGACCATCATTGAAGATTTTTATGCAAGCTTCAGTGGTTTTTTCTTCAGTGTCCTCATGGACTTGCCCTGCAATTCTTTAGATTTTTAAGCAAGTTTTGTGATGCCCCCTAAGGGCAATGGTTTGTGTTTGAAGATCTTGTCACAAACTGCTGACGTGTCAAGCCACTAAAGAACAGAGCCAACCTGCAAATCCCGCGGGGCCAAGGGGCCTAAACCCTAAGAAGCACAAGCAGCAGAAGAAGAAGAAGCAAAAGAGTTCACACCAACTTATGGGACCCCGTCCGATGGGGCCTAAGTGACTAAAGGCATTAAAAGAAAGCATCCAAAGAACTTGCGCAGAAGATGATGATGTGGCAATTGTATAGACGCCTGTGATTTGCGTTGGCAGTGCCACGTGGAAGACTATACGGACAGTCCTGGATTTTGCGTTGACAGGCTATATGGATTTCCAAAAATTGTGCTGACAGCTTTTGGGCGCCAGCTTTTGGAGCGGTTGTTTTTGAGTTTTAAGCTTTTCATGTAGTTGCTTTTCATGCCCAAGGGCCTTTAAATATGAGATAAGGGCTCATTCTCTAGCACGCTTCCTGGAGAAGGTGCAGAGTCTAGAGTACCGGCGTTGTACTAAGTTCAAGCTATATAAAGAATTACCAAAAGGGACGCTAAGGTTTGGGGCCAGTGCTCTCTCAGGGTGGAATACTGCACTCCCCGTCTCATGTCGTCTCTCTCTTTCAGTTCAGTTGTTATTTGAAGTGCTTAAAGTTGTTCAGTCTGTTCTTTTCCGTTGGCACGTAGTGCCCATCCCGTGACAGATCTTTAGTATGGGCTAATGTTATTTGTGTGGATGTAGTCCAGCTTTGTGCTCTGTCCTCGTGCTTTTTGCCACTAGTTGGTCACTGCAGTTTTCAAAGGATGTCGTCGTGGCAAGGATGCACCCTTGAGGTTGCTATATGTCGGGAAGATTTGTGTAGGAGTGTGATGGAGTAATCAGCCTCGTCAACTCCAAATCATTTCTTTTTTCAAAGAATGTCATCTTGGCAATGATGCACCATTGAGGTTGCAATATGTCGGCAGATTTGTGCAGCACTGTACTGGAGTAACCAGCCTCACCAACTCCAAATCATTTCTGTCTTCACATATGTCTCTACACCTGTACGGATCCATTGGTTTTTCCCTCAGCCTTGTGTTTCCCAGAGATGTTGAGAGGTATTTTCATATGATTGTATCTTGTTATGTGGCTATTTAGCTGTTGTGTGATTGGTTATGTATTACATAATGGAGATAGTTATGTACACGTACCCTCCTAAGGTCAGATATATCTGAGTTTGAGAATTATAAGAGAGGCTAAAACACTCACAAAAACACAAGTAATGGACACAAGAAAATGGATAAAGAAAAACCTAAACGTTCCTGAACCAAAATAGATAGAAAGAATCATATTTAAATTGGTGTCTTATCATAAATTTCTAATTCCAAACCCAAGGGATTTTGAAATATCTTTAGGTCTAAAAAAGCACAGCAATCACTATTCGTGGTACAATTGAAATCACAAAATCCTTAAGATAAATTGCTCTACCTAGAGAACTTGAATTCAAGAATTCAAGGACATGAAATCTTACATTGCTTGTGCAAAAAATACTGGGCAAGAGCTATAGGGACAAGGCACTCCATAAGATCAAACTCGCAACGTAAAGGATGGAAATTGGCAAGAAAAAAACAGCACACTGGTTCCCATAGGGATACAAATCCATTACTTGAAAACAAAGTCACCAATGGTTGTATACGCATTATCCAAAAGGAAATCCAGTCAAGATATGATGACAATGTCATCTACAATCTTGATGAATCGAGTTCTGCTTTTGTATATATCTATATTCTTATTTTGAAACCACAAGAAGTCAAAAGTGCAAAGATGACATTTCTATTAGCAAGAGCTTATACCTATCCTTCTCAAACTCTCAAACTTATAAGCTTCATGTATTTTGACAGAGAGAAAAACACTGAGAGAGAGAGAGAGAGAGAGAGAGAGAGGACCTTGGAGTCCACCATCCAGATGTTTTTCTTAGCCTCTTCAAAAGAGATATTACCCTGTAAAGTGCGAAAACTGATTTGTTATAAGCTAACTTTCATTGAAAGTAGTACTGCAAAATGTAGATGTAACTTGTAACCAGCCAAAATAATTTCTTTCACCTGCTTAGTCATTTCTAATGCTATCAGCTCTGCAATCCCTGTACCAGCCTATCATATGAAGAATCTCTCTCTCTCTCTCTCTCTCTCTCTCTCTCTCTCTCTCTCTCTCTCTCTCTCTCTCTCTCTCTCTCTCTCTCTCTCATGGGATACGACGTGCTATCGGCCAGATACGCACATCTTCACACCAGCTGCGGATCGAGACTAGGAGATACAACCGAGTACCAGCAGAGGCCAGGACATGCCCCCTGTGTGACATCGAGCCTGAGACAGAGTTGCACTACACATGCCACTGCCCCGTCTACGACGAGATACAAGGCCGCTTCCATTGCTTGTTCAGAGAGGGCTTTGGACCATTCTCCAAAGTCATGCAGTACGAGGATCAGAGATGCTTGGGTTTGTTTTTGCTCGAGCTACGCAGACACAGAGAGAGCCTGATGAGAGGAGAGGCTACCCAGTCTCAGAGACAGATCACAAATTTCTTTAGAGCTGCCACTGGACACCCGGAGGAGTTACTACCACAGCAGAGCTCGTCGTCTCACACCAGAGGCACACTGATCGATCGAGCGACTGAGCTAGGAAGATCCAGACGCCCACGACTGCGGAGGCTGCATCAGAGGATTCGGATCACTTTGGCTCGACATGCACGACGCCCGGTCAGACTACTGACCATGGAGGAGATTGATGAGATCCGCCAGCGACCGATGCTGGATCTCTTGTGATCTAGCTATCCCAGCTAGCTACTTAGTTCACACCTAAGGTTAGGATTCCATAGTATTTTATTGTGACATTTGTCATTTCATTTTCATTTTTGTCATCTTGTTACTCTGACTCTGACTTTGTATCAAATCCACCACATTGTAACTTTCTGGTCTCATAGGTCACTTTGGCCTTTTGAAGACGCTAATATAACATTTTATTTCATTTCATTTCTCTCTCACATGGGTCTCTCAATGATTTCAGGGTTTCGCCACTTCTTCTTTGCTGCTTTTAGGGTTTCGAAATTGCCTTTTGGCTGTTTTTAGGGTTTCGTCACTATTTTTTGCTGTTTTCAGGGTTTCAAAACTGTTTTTTTGCTGTTTTTTAGGGTTTTGCCATTGGTTTTTGTTGCTTTTTAGGGTTTCAAGTTTGTTTATACTTTTTTTTTTAAGTTTTTAAAAAGATTTCACAAGCATTTCTTGCTGTTTTTTAGGGTTTCTTACTTTTTTCTTTGTTATTTTAGACTCTCTTCTTTTTCTTCTCTCTCTCTCTCTCTCTCTCTCTCTCTCTCTCTCTTCTTTATAGAGATGGACGGGTGATCATTGCCAAGCGGAAGGCTCGTTGACGGTTAGCCGCCCATGAGACATTGAGATGCACGATGTGGAATTGTAATGGGTCGCTCAAGTTAGATGCAGGATACTTTGAGGATACATTCAGGGAGGTGGACCTAGCTATTTATACAGAGACTCATCAGTGTGCAGGGAGACGACTACCATACGTCCGTGGCTATAGATGGGAATCCGTGTTCCATCCACAGCCCCGGACGCCTAGAGGTACCCGAGGCTCAGGAGGGGTGGCAGTATTATATAGAGATGCCTTGCATGACAGAGTACATATTGTACATAGAGACCCTGAGGCACGCTATATGTGGATTCGAGTACGCAGGAGATGCAATAGGGACTTGTACATTGCAGCATGCTATTTTCCACCGGCTCATTCGCGTTATGCTTCTCATGGGGAATCACCGTTTTTGTCGTTATATGAGGAGATTGTGAGATTTGCCAGCATGGGAGACATACTTCTGGCAGGGGATTTCAATGCACGCACTCGCACGGAGCAAGCGGCAATGTATGATACTCAGGACGAGATGCTCCGCGAGTTGAACCCATGTGACTTGGATATGCATAGGATGGCACAGGATGCTGGGAATGTGACTGAATACGGCATGCATTTTCTAGCTTTAGGCAGTGCCCATGGGTTGCTTATCTATAATGGCCTTCCACGATGGCCCAGATCGGATGCTCTTACATGTTGGAACCCCAAAGGGGGTTCGGGTACGGTAGACTACTTGATGGGATCACATGCACTGATTCCGGACATCAGAGATTTTACTATTTCAGGGCGTCCCCTGGCTTTGGCAGCAGATCATGCATATTTGACCTTCACATTGATGGGTGGTGGAGATGCAGAGCTGCAGGGAGACCCATCCCCCAGAAATCCACATTATCAGTTTACTACAGCGACTACTGACATCTATGGGGCCACAGTGTCGGATAGGCTGTATGTATTGGATCCACATCGCACATTGGATGAGCTCACCCAGGGTATGGCACATGTGTTACATGCATCAGCGGGATTGGCCTTCCCATGTACAGTGGCATCAGCAGCCCCTCCGCGTTGCACTGCCCCGTGCAACAGTTGGTATGATGATGAGTGCCGGGAGACCCGGAAGAGGCTTCAGAGAGAGGAGGCTTGTGGGGCATGTAGCCATAAGCATGCACAGACGATCTTCTGCCGTCTTATTCGGCGGAGGAAGAGGGCCTACCTGATACACCTGGAGGACGAGATATACCAGTTGTTCTTGAGTCAGGACAGCAAGAGAGCATGGAGGATGTTTCAGGAGAGACAGCCGGGTACCCCCATTACAACCCCAGAGGCATGGAGAGCGTATGCAGAGGCACTATATGATATCCCAGGACAGCCCCCCATTCCACAGCCAGGGGACATTAGACCGCACATGAGCGACTTCTTTACTGTACATATGGTAGCAGAGGCCATCAGCAGATTACAGCATGGGAGAGCCCAAGATCAGGATGGGCTAGTGGGTGAGCACTTCATCTATGCATGTAGGGAACAGGCCCCCCTTTTGGCACACATGTTTAATAGGGCGGTTTGTGAGGGCTTTCCAGCCAGTTGGACGGCCAATACCATAGTCCCACTTTTCAAAAGTGGGGATCCGATGGTACAGGGCAACTATAGGACCATTATGATTGGGCATTATCTGGCCAAGATTTATGGGTCTATCGTAGAGAGAGAGCTCAGTGTCTGGGCAGAGAGACATGGCCACAGAGCTAGAGGACAGGCTGGTTTTCGTCGAGGGTTCTCCACTATGGATCACATACTGACTCTTCGGGCATTGATAGAGGAGCGGCGGGCAGAGGGAGACAGGAGGAGACTATATTGTTGCTTTGTGGACTTCCGCAAGGCATTTGATTCTGTCCCGAGATTTCGTTTGATGCAGAGGCTACAGGATATAGGAGTTCCAGAGGCTATCCGATGGGGGATTTATGCATTGTATGAGTCGGTGACTGGGAGGGTGAGGGCCCCAGGAGGACTTTCAGATGCTATTGAAAGTACCATTGGGGTCAAACAGGGATGCCCACTGTCTCCCACTCTCTTTGGGATTTACATCGATGAGCTCTCAGAGTATGTGGATACATATGGTGATGCAGGATCCAGCCTGGCAAGGGTGATGATACCACTTCTTTTGTATGCAGACGATGTGGTGTTGATTTCGGACTCTCCAGAGGGGCTACAGAGACAGTTGGATGCTCTCCAGAGATTTTGTGCAGATAGGGACTTGACAGTGAACCTTGGGAAAACCAAGGTTATGGTGTTCAACACCACACAGGCATGGGTCACTCGAGCAGAGCATCAGTTCACATTTAGAGGGGAGATGGTGGAGCAGGTACGGTCTTATGTATACTTAGGAGTGACTTTTACAGGCCCGCGCTTCTCATTGAAGCAAGCAGCAGATGCTAGGTTGGACAGGGGCTTCGCAGCTTTGGGGAGGCTTGAGAGGCAGTGTGCTCATGTACAGTTTCAGGAGCCGCGCACGAAGCTTTGGTTGTTCGATTCGTTGGTCACCCCGGAATTGTTGTATGGATCCATGGTGTGGGGGCCTAGCCTCAGTACAGAGGAGTGGAGGTGTAACCAGCCTGTACAATCCAAAAAGGAAGGTAGACTTTACTTCAAACCTTGATTTAGCTTTCACCCATTAATAGTCGTCTATTTTACATGCGCTATAGTGACACAAGAGGGGGGAATGGGATACAGATGCTAGAATGCACCTGTATGAGAAGACCGACACCAGATTGGCCCCTAACTTAGGCGCCCCTTTCGGTATTTCTTTATTCTTTAAAAGAGGGAATAAATGTTGTGGATCCCTACAAGCTGCCCCGCACAAACTTGGCTGAATTTCAACTGTTCCGGTCTGATTTCGGCAACATAACTGTACTAGGACCCTTCACAGTCAGTATTCCCACGCATTGACTGACTTTCCCGACGCATACGGGCACTTTGCAAAACCTGGCGAGAATCTGCAGCACGCTGAATTCTCTGTTTACAGCCCTGAAAATGCGCCAGATCACCTGTACAGCGGTCCCCTTGCGTCCCCGAACCTCCTGGGGGTATTAGGGTCCGTTTAGGGCCAAAACCCTAAACCTGCAAAAATACACAGCAGGCTGTAATTTACTGTTTCGGGCTCCGTTTCGCGTGCCGGTCACATCCGTAGCAAGTCCTCGAGCTCCCGCACCTGTAGGGCTACTTGCCCTTTGAATCGGACAAGATTTCAAGCGTGAAACCTCTCCGAATTCACCTGTACCTGCGGGGGAATTAGTCGCTCGCTAATCCAGTACCTGTGCAAGAGGCTCTTGCCTCGGCAATCGCGCATGAACCCACACAACTGTACATTGGTCAAATGAAGAGCCCACTAGAGGGGCATAACATACTGCCAAAGGGGAGAGAGAGGGCAGTGCGTAGCGTGCAGGGCATCACTCCTGGCACCGCACTGTACATAGGAGGGAAAGCAATCACTCCATAGCTCTTAACCTGTGACAAATCTGAAAATGAGGCTCTCCCCCTCCTAAATTCAGCGCCACTTCTTGTTGCATGAGGCAAGTGCACCAAAAGGTGCCACTTGGCACATTTATAAGCATTTTCCCGTTTCGGGGTTGCCGTCTAAAAATATCCCAACCGGTTGCCCAGTTGACTTCACGGCAGAGTAAGAAAATGTTCCCCTTGTCATTCCGGAGGTAATGACGTCAACACATTTTCAGGTCCCAAAATAGCAGTTCCCTAATTTTTAGGAGATGCTGCCATTGTATCTTTCTAGGTCATCCGACCCTCTTTGTACACTGCGGCCACATCCAAAACTGAAATGTAGCCTCTGTAGCAAAGGATTCCACTTTGGCTAGTCAATGACCCCACTTGGCTAACCATAGTCCTTGTCCAACCTTAGTGCTCTCTTGCCCTCAGGCCTGGACTCCCTTTGGACAGTTCCACACTAGCTATGCAATGCAGGGAAGTTGGATTTCCCGAGGGGTGTTTCCAAAAAGTGAAAGTAAATAGATAATAAGAAAGAAATCAACAAATAGGATAGATAGTAGTCACACGCTGGTGACATACCCCCCTCTTGAAATCTCAAACGTCCTCGTTTGCATCTATGTCATTCATGCTCCTAGTCAACACTGATGTATTCAACACCTGTTGACACATGTACGACACATACATGCTCATTGTCAACCCTGGTGTATTCAACACCTCGTCGACTCATGTATTGCTTGCGTGTGAACCCTGTCCCAATGACATAGTGGTAGCTTCGAACTCTGCCATTGCTTTGAGTCACTAACTTTCCAATGACAAAATGGTAGCTGCACATTTTGCCACTGTCTTATAGTACACGTTGGATCCCGTAACACTTTCGAGCATACCCAAACCGACAGTTTAAGAATGCAGTTACACACGTACTCTTCAATAGAAGCAATCACTGTATCCTTGACAAACTGACAAGAAATACTCACTTCTATAGCACTAACCAAACTTTTGGACATTCCATAAGAGCAATTGCCAAACTGACAATCTGTACAGCTCTAACATTCATGTAACAGGTATTTGATTTGAGCTCAGTTTAAATACCATGTACATCATTTGTTTCAGAAGCCATTGTCACACTGACAATCCATTTAGCTTTGAGACTCAAGGGGTCAAGGAAGGTTGCAAATCGAAGGCTTCCAGGTAAAGTGATAACACAGTTGGTGACTCTGCAAGTTCACCTTCTTCCATCCACTTAGCATCCATTGGTGGATAGTTTCTGAACTTTACCAAGTAACGCCTAGCAACCTTGCCTTTCACTTTCCTTTCTTTGTGTGCCAAAATCTGTTCAGGGACCAAGATCTCGTCAAGTTCCTCGACTTCCGGCTGATCTTCAGCTGGCATATCTTCTGGCACATCACCCACATAGGGTCTGAGAAGACTCACATGAAACGCATTGTGAATCTTCCAACTGTCAGGCAATTTCAGCCTATATGCAACATCACTGATTATGTCGCACACTTGAAAAGGCCCATAGTAACGCATGCTGAGCTTTGGAAACAGTCTTTCCTTGCCCTTCATCTTCTTTAACCTTGCCTTTTCAAAGCGTAAAAGCACCCAATCACCAAGTGAATATACCACTTCACGACGGTGACCATCAGCTGCTTTCTTTTGCTTTGCCTGAGTCCTTTCTAAGGCCACTTTGACCTTCTTGTACATTTCATCCATGTCCTGAACATACTTATCTGCTTCAAATATATTGTCCTTTGTATGCAGTATGGGAGGAACTTTCTTGCCACCTTCAACTATCTCAAAGGGTGCCTTGCCAGTTGATGAATGCACTGTATTATTGTATGCATACTCCACCAATGGCAAATACTGCTCCCACTTTCCTTTATGCTCTGACACATAGCACTTCAGCAGATCTAGGACAGTAGAATTTGCCTCTTCTGACTGCCCATCTGTTTGAGGATGAAATGACGAAGAGAATTTGAGCGTTGTGCCCATATTCTCAAACAAGCCTCTCCAGAACAAACTTGTCATGCGTGGATCACGATCGCTAACAATCGACTGTGGCATGCCATGATACTTGAAAATATTGCTCATAAACAAGCGTGCCATCTGATCTGGTTTTATCTTCTTCCTGACAGGAATAAAATGAGCCTGTTTGCTGAATCTGCAAATAATGGTCCAAATACCATCGTTTCCTGTCTGCGTTCTCGAAAGATCAAAGATAAAATCCATAGCAATACTTTCCCATGGTTTATCTGGAATAGGTAGTGGTTGCAATAACCCTGGTGCCTTTTGCCTGTCAAACTTGACCTTCTGGAAAATTAGGCATTCTCGCACAAAGGCATCCACATCTCTTCTCAATGTAGGCCAGTAGAAGAATGTCTCAACCGCTTTAACTGTAGCATCGATACCACGATGCCCTGCATACGGTGGGACATGACTCTCTTCCATAACTTTGCGCCGCAATGGCTTTGTGACACACAATCTGCCATGCATCATCATGAACCCATCTTTAAGAAGATAGTGTTCATGACGTTGTCCATCCATTAGTTGCTCGAAGACCCTTGCAAAATCTTCATCATTTGCATGCTGTTCTCTCATATCATCAAGTTCATGATGATAAGAAATCGACACAACTGAAATTTGTGGCTTCCTTGACAAGGCATCAGCCACAACGTTCTTCTTGCCTTCCACATGCACAATCTGAAAATGGAACATGGACAAAATATTTGCCCATCGCATATGCTTCTCAGATAACTTTCTCTGTGTCAAGAAGTATCGCCAGGTCTGATGGTCCGTTTGGATAACGAAGTCTGCACCTAGCAGGTAGTGTTTCCAACTTAAGAGCGCATGAATCACAGCTAGTAACTCTTTCTCATAGACCTGCATGGTCATCTCTGGCCCTTGCAAAATTCTGCTCTCATAGGCTACTACCCTGCCATCTTGCATTAGCACTGCACCAATGCTACTACCGCAGGCATCACACTGGACCACAAATGACTTCCTAAAATCTGGCAACACAACGACTGGATCCGAAGTCATCTTTTCCTTTAAGAGATTAAAAGCTGAAATCTCTTTTTGTGTCCATCTAAAGGTGACTGCCTTCTTTTGAAGAGCATGTAAAGGTGAAGCAATCTCAGCGAATTTCGGATAAACCTTCTGTAATAGGAGCATAGTCCCAAAAAGCTTCGGACATCATGCACCGTCTTTAAATTTGGCCATGACTTGATCGCTTCAACTTTTGCAGGATCCATTCTGACACCATCCTTTGAGACAATGTGTCCCAGAAAGTGAATCTCTTCCAAAAAAAACTCACTTTTCTTTGCATTGATGAGCAACCTATGACTGCGTAGCTCTTTGAACACAATGGCCAAGTGATGCCTATGCTCCTCTTCATTCTTTGAGTAGACTATCATGTCATCAAAGAATGTACCAACAAACTGCTGGTGTGGACGGAAAATTCTGTCCATCATCCTATTGAACGTAGCAGGAGCATTTGTGAGACCAAAGGGCATCACTAAAAATTCGTAAAGGCCAAACGTCGTTCTAAAAGCAGTCTTGTGCACATCCTCTAATCTAATGCGGATCTGATGGTACCCACTCTTTAGATCTATCCTGCTAAACATAGTTGCTCCTTCTAATTTGTCCATAATATCATCAATTCTAGGTATAGGGAACCTATTCTTGATGGTATTCTTGTTCAGTGCACGGTAGTCGATGCACATACGCCATGAGCCATCCTTTTTCTGCACCAACAACACTGGAGAACAGAATGGAGATGAACTGGGCTGAATCAGCCCCTTTTCTAACAGCTCCTGTACTTGGCCCATTATCTCTTTCTGCTGAGCCGCACTAACCCTGTACGGAGGCTTATTTGGTGGGCTACTGCCTGGCACCAAATCTATCGCATGGTCCTCGGGTCTCTCTGGCTGTAATTGAGACGGTAATGAATCGGAAAAACAGTCACTATACTGTTGTAAAAACATTGACCTTTCTTTATCTAGCACAGATAAATTTGATTCATCACAATCTGACACTTCACGTGCAAAAACCAAGCACGCAGAAAGATGCTTTTTCATTACAGAAGTAATAGCAGAAGCTGATACAGTGGGAATAGACTCCCCTTTAAGCTTTACATCCAGAATATGAGTCTTTCCCCTGCTCTGTACAGTGATCTTTTTGTTGTAGGCATCCATGATTCCCTGTACACGAAACAACCAAGGAATACCTAACAACACATCACATCCGTCCAGTGGCATGATGTAAAATTCTTCAGCATCTACATAGGACTGGATATGTAGACGCAACTTTCCAATGATGGGTGTCACAGTCTCTGTATGGCCAGGACATGCCAAACCTGCCTCTGCTGTATACCCGATCTCTTCAGGTCTGATTCCCAACTTTGAAGCCAATTCTGGGGAAATGAAGTTGGCTTTGGCACCTGGATCAAAGAAGATAAGCATTGTTTGATCCCTGACCTTTCCCCATGCTCTGCAAAGCTCACTTGCATCTAAATTTGTCTTGTCGCCCACCATATCTGGCACTAGACCAGCCATGGGCTTCTTTCCTTTCTTGTCTTCCTTGTCATCAGAATCAGCTGGCCTTTTCTTTGTAGGACAATTGTAAGCAATGTGGCCAGGCTGCTCACATATAAAGCATTTGTTCTCTGTCCTCGGGACCTTCTTTTGCTCTTCTGACTTGCGAGGAAAACGTCTTTTCCATTTCTTTGCTGGTCCTTTTTCTGATTCAACCGTAGCTTTGTCTTTCCCTGCGTTGGCTGACTCCTGAATCCCTTTAGGAGCCTCATTGGGAACGTGCTTCTTGGCTGAATTTTTCTTGCCTGATCCTGCCTTGACGCCAGTGTTAAATTCACAATCTTCTCCCTTGAGCAAACCATTGCCAGTGTTTGCTACCTCGATGAGCTGCGTCAAAGTAGTGACTTTTGTCTTCGTGCAGTATTTTCTCAATCCTTTGGGTAGGCCACAACAGTATTTTTCAATCTGTTCTGTCAATGGCACAAACCTATAGGAAGTTACTGGAAGTAGAGCTTTCCAAAACTTCCGATTGTAATCATCCAGATTTTTGCAAGTGGCAGCATTTAGCTGGTGCCATTCTGTCATGACATCTGCTTCAAAGTCATCAGATAACCATGTTGCTGCAAAAATCTGCTTGAAGTAAATCCATGTGGACGGAGCTTGCCCTTGAAGCAATAAAGTTGTCCACCATTGTCCCGCATTCCCTGTCAAGAAAGTGGCTACCTTGCGGACCTTTGAAGCCTCTGTAAAGTTTCCCCCTACATAGGCCTTGTCAAACTGTTGGAGGAATGAGAGAGCCTTCTTCCTGTCATCAAACCCTGTAAAGGTCGTGAATGACACACCTTTGCCACCTTCTTTGTATGGAGTTGGCCTCTCCAACGGCGTTAAATTGTCATATGGAAGTGACTGAAACATGGGAACACTATTAGGGTTCATCTGTGTTCCTTGGCCGCTATTAACTTGACCTGGAAATGCCATATTTGGCTGCTGATTTGTAATTCCAGCCATACCAAAATTTGCCTGTGGCATCCCAAATTGGCCCTGAGTGCTCTGAAACCCTGGTTGCATACCCATGACACTGTACATGGGGTTAGGCATCATCGTTTGAGCACCCCCAAACACTGTTCCTGGCGTGTAAAACTGATTTCCAGGTGCATGACCAGCCATGCTCTGGAATACGGATCCATCTCCAAAATAGCCAGGGTGTACTGAAGGTGGTGGGAAGACCTGTTGCATAGCCTGTAGGTTGCTTCCCTGCCCATTAGAACCAGCTATAGGCTGCTGATAGGTGGCGGGCTGAACTGGTACAGCTTGAAAGACTGGCATCTCAGCCACCTGTTCTTGCACCTTAGACATAGGTTGTGGAGACTGCATGTTCTCCGTCAAGTGTACAGGTGTTTCCATTGACTGTGCGGTATGAATCACCTGTGCTCGAGCCTTAACAGGCTTTTGAATATGATCCAGTGACCCAACTTGCTGAGACGGAACAGGAGGTTGCAGAAAGGCTAAAAACCTCGCGTTCTGCATTACTTGTCTGAACATAGCCACAGCAGTAGCCAACTCGGTCCTGAATATATCGTCATCTGTCTGTGGTGGTCTTGAGGACTCACCCACTTCATGTGTCTGTTGACCCTGTGAAGAGGAAACCTCTTCAGTCACATCATCTGGTCTGTCAGCCATAATTGCAATTCCCTGTGTCTGGTCTATGATCCCCTGTGTCTTCAAGCCCAAAACTGACCAAGGCTCACTTCTATGGGAAAAAGTGATTTAATCCCGTCGATGGAACCATGTAACCGGCCTGTACAATCCAAAAAGGGCGGTAGACTTTACTTCAAACCTTGATTTAGCTTTCACCCATTATTAGTCGTCTATTTTACCTGCGCTATAGTGACACAAGAGAGGGGAATGGGATACAGATGCTAGAATGCACCTGTATGAGAAGACCGACACCAGATTGGCCCCTAACTTAGGCGCCCCTTTCGGTATTTCTTTATTCTTTAAAAGAGGGAATAAATGCTGTGGATCCCTACAAGCTACCCCACACAAACTTGGCTGAATTTCAACTGTTCCGGCCTGATTTCGGCAACATAACTGTACTAGGACCCTTCACAGTCAGTATTCCCACGCAATGACTGACTTTCCCGACGCATACGAGCACTTTGCAAAACCTGGCGAGAATCTGCAGCACGCTGAATTCTCTGTTTTCAGCCCTGAAAATGCGCCAGATCACCTGTACAGCGGTCCCCTTGCGTCCCCGAACCTCCTGGTGGTATTAGGGTCCGTTTAGGGCCAAAACCCTAAACCTGCAAAAATACACAGCAGGCTGTAATTTACTGTTTCGGGCTCTGTTTCGCGTGCCGATCACATCCGTAGCAAGTCCTCGAGCTCCCGCACCTGTAGGGCTACTTGCCCTTTGAATCGGACAAGATTTCAAGCGTGAAACCTCTCCGAATTCACCTGTACCTGCGGGGGAATTAGCCGCTAGCTAATCCAGTACCTGTGCAAGAGGCTCTTGCCTCGGCAATCGCGCATGAACCCACACAACTGTACATTGGTCAAATAAAGAGCCCACTAGAGGGGCATAACATACTGCCAAAGGGGAGAGAGAGGGCAGTGCGTAGCGTGCAGGGCATCACTCCTGGCACCGCACTGTACATAGGAGGGAAAGCAAGCACTCCATAGCTCTTAACCTGTGACAAATCTGAAAATGAGGCTCTCCCCCTCCTAAATTCAGCGCCACTTCTTGTTGCATGAGGCAAGTGCACCAGAAGGTGCCACTTGGCACATTTATAAGCATTTTCCCGTTTTGGGGGCAAATTATGTCAGGAGTTTTTTGGAGCAAGGGATTGCGCATATGTACATACACATGAAGGGTGCATCGAATAAAGGTTTTCCCATTTTCCATAGCCAGGTGGTTATGTGGGGCCCACATGTGTACAGGTAGGACAAGGTGTACATAGTGCATCGATTTTCATCGTTACCAGTACCAGTGTGTTTTTTCTACAATAATGAGGAGTTGGTAGCGCGTAAAACTTCTCGAGGAAGCTATCCGCAGGCCGACGACGTGAGGTCAGCAGGTGCGTCAGATGGCATCTAGTGGCGTCAGGAGGGCGAACGAGGTCAATATTTGCACGCGGATGAGGACGGACACAACGTGGGTGTTTTCTTGTGAGAGTTATGCAGAACGAGGTCATCATTAGGACCACTTTTTGGGGCCACTTCACGTGGTGGCGAGATGCATTATTGGAAAAAAGCTGAGTGCCAGGTGTGCAAATGATGCAAAAAGGTGACAACTATGCACTGCGAGGTCAGTTTTTGGCCTGTTCGGGGTCCGTTTGAGGTCATCTAAAAGGCCAAGGGTGCCCAACTAAAAAAGCTAAGTGTGGGAACTGAAAAAAGAGAGAGAATACCAGAAAAAACGTGGAGAAGAGAGGAGGAACAGCCGCAGGTGTGTTTTTGCTCATTTTGGAGCCTGTTTTGGCCGTAAACTGCTCATCCGATGTCGGATTTGAGCACTTTGACATTGTAGACTGGGGTTTTGGGCCGTTCCGGACGCGATGGCGCTGTCCATTTTGCCAAATTCCTCACTCTTTTTCTGCTGTTTTTCTGTGTAATCTTCTCCGGTGAGTGAAGCTTCTTCTCCAATTTGTGATTGTATCTGGTATCTTTTACCCATATTGTGTGAGCTGTTTGCCCCATTGGTGTTGGCCCAAGCTCAATTGTATCTAAACATCAGAAATTCTCCTCTTTTGAGCTGAGTTTTTTGGGTGTGTGTGTGTGTGTGTGTGTTTGTGTGGAGTGGGCAAGTGGATAGTCTCTCTCCTCTCACTCCAGAGGTGTGTTCCCTGTCTCGGCCAGGTGTGTTGTCTAAGCCGAGTGGTGCCCCATAGTGTGTGTGTGTATCTTCCCAAGAGTGTGTGACGGGTCGTTATAGAGGCGCTGTGTGTGTTTTCATCCCGCTCACATTCTTTTGGCGCCCCCACGGAGGATCTTCTTCGAGTACCTTCTGCTTCGAGCTTCGAGCTTCGGGATTACAGGTTGCAGGTTGCAGGTTGCAGATTACAGGTTACAGGTTACAGGTTACAGGAACAGGGACAGGGACAGGTACAGGTGATTCACACAGGTACAGGTAGCTGGAGTACAGTGATGTCACTTGCAGTTGTTGTGGGAATGCATCACTTGGCGCCTATTTGAGCGCATTGTCTGTTGGATTGTACGTTACTTGTGGAAACTGCCATTGTACGCCTTTGTGGAGCCATATATGGTTTTATTTGGCAGTCCCAGCCATTTCTGAGACTTGGTCTGGAAGATAGTCATTTCTGAGACTTGACTATACGCGATTTGCATTAGCCTTCGTGTGAGGGTCGATAGCGTGAGGTTTTTATTGAGCTGGGGGATTCTCAAATGTGGAGATCCTTTCGGTGATACAGGTAGCTGGAGCACCCTTTTCGTGACCTCGCCATAGGCTATGTACTAGTGAGTCCTACTTGATGCTCGGGTTCTATTGTTGACAGTTTATGCATACATAGACAGTCTATATTTTGGGTTCCTACTGCTCTACTTCTGGGGAAACTCTGTCGAAATTTTCCCAAGTTATGATGGCTGGTTTTTTGGTATTTTGAGCCATTTATGCTGTTATGCTGCCGAAATTTTGGCAAAATCAGAGGTTGAGTCAGGTGTGCCTTCTTGGGAGCTTCATGGTTGGCTTTAATGGATGATCAAAATGGCCCTCAGTTCACTCCTTTTCATTTAACTCAAAGAATTCAGATTAATGTTCATGTGTCCAGGAAGATCTTTTTCCAGCAGCGCATAGTCTTTATGTTTGGGCCAAGAAGATTGAGAGAGATCCTGGAATGTCCTTTGCCTGTTGTCATTCCGATGATCAACTATGAAAACTCATTTGATGTGCATGTGTTTGTTCTCATCTAAAGCTAAGCTCCATTGAAGTTTCTGGGGATTGGGAAGTGAAAAGTTTTGGGTTCTTGCACGTGTGTTCGAAGGGGTTCTCAAAGCATCATAATTTGGGTAGCCATGGCTTTCTCTTATCCCGAGTTTCATGGAAGAAGTGATGAAGATGTGGAAGAATTTTTGGAAAAGATGGAGGTTGCCTGCATTAGCAACCAGATTCATGACCCTACGCAAATGTTACGCCTTCTCCAAATTTGTTTGAAGAGTGATGCACGAGCTTGGTCCAAAGCATTTGAAGAGGAGTTGCGTATGGCTGATCCACCTATAAGATTGAGTTGGGACAATCTAAGGCATGGATTGGAAGTGGAGTTTGTGAAGATAGAAGACCCTGACAAAGTGTGGCAAGAAGTACAGGCTTTGGTGCAAAAGGAAGGTGAGCCAGTAGATGCGTACATACGTAAGTTTTCATTGGCATGGGAGCGAATGTGCAAGGCTTTAGCACCACAGGTACCCCCGCCTGACATGATGAAGAAGGACAGGTTCTTGGCTGGTCTTTGGGAGAATATACGTTGGAGAGTGGAGCTAAAGAAGCCTAGGACATATGAAGATGCACTAGAGGTAGCAAGGAACAAAGAGTGGAAGCTGAGGAAAATGAGCCAGTTAGGGGTGGAGTCTTTGCCAATGAGGTCTGAATTTCAGCCTATAGAGTCTTTACAAGGGCGCATGTCAGGGGTTCATCATGAACCAGTGGTTCCTGTTACTACTCAGGTTATGCCAGCAGTGGTCACTACAGCAGTGCAAGATGATGGCCTAAGGCAAGACATGAGGCAAGTGGTTGATCTGATGAAGAATCTCAGCCTAAACATGCTAGGTCAAGTGGGAAATAATCGAGGTCGAGGGCGGTTTGCAAATCAGCCAGGAGGTGAAGAAAGACCTAGGAATGGTGCTAGACAAAGTAATAGTAGGTTTTGGAGGCAGACGCCCACATGTTATAATTGTGGAGAGTTGGGTCACATCAGCCCGCAATGTGATAAGCCACCAAGGATGGGGGGAGACATGTATCCATTGCCAAGACAGGTGCTAACTAGATCAAATGATTATGGCATCGAAATTAAGGGAGACGAAGGAACCAGTGGACTGACCCAGGAGGAAAAGGGAAAGACAAAAGTGCTAAGTGTAGTCACCTTGGAGAAGGCATCAAAGCTAGAGGATACATTAGTGATGCCTATTGGGAAGAGGACCACAGAGGATAAGGAAGGAAGAAGTGCCCCAGGTCCTAGTAAGAAGAAAGGAAAGAGCCATGAAGGTGAGGATGTCAAGGCCAAGAGGAAAAGGAGAGCTCGTCGAAAGTTTCATGTTTCAGATTTTCCACTAGGGGATGGGCAATTAAGCTATGACTTGAAGGAGGATCTGACGAGCAGGAAGGCAGATGTTACTTTTGGGCAGCTTATAGAGATGGTGCCTAAGCTAAAGCGACAGTGGAAGAGGATGGTTAACCCAATGGAGAAAGAGCCAGAGAGAGGTTCAGTGAAGGTGTTGGCAATGGACGAGCTACCAGACATTTGTCCAATAGTAGATGTGTGGCATAAAAGGAAAAATTTGGGACAAGGTTATGTGGATGGCGGAGCCCAAATATGCGTCATAACACACTCATGCGTTGAGAAGATGGGTCTCACAGTGGCTGGGGTGTCAGGTTTTCGGATCAGATTGGCAAACCATCAAAAAGTAAAATGCTTGGGTGTTGTAAAGAGCTTAGAAGTGGAGGCATATGATGCAAAGGCAGTGGTTGATTTTCATGTGATGCCAGCAGGGTTGGGAGCATATCCTATTATACTGGGCAGACCATGGTTACGTGCAGTGGGAGCTGTTCAAGATTGGCGACGTGGTACGATTAGCCTCTATGGAAAGACAGGTACCAAGAAGCTTTATAATATGGACACAAGGAAACGATTAGAGGAGCTTTATGAAGATGAGGATGAGTCTAGTGATGAAGACTCTTCCACGGTGGCAGATGAGGACAGTGATAGCACTACCAGCAGTGATGAGGATGTTGATGTTGCATTTCTTTTGATGGATAAAGAAATCCAGGAGTGTGGTTTAGTCGCATTTGCGAATGAAGTTGAAGATGAAAGTGAAGGGCCTTATGAAGTGATTGAAGGGCTGATGCAAACCAAGGTTGAGTTGTCAAAGAAGCAGGAATTAATGACGCAAATGATCAGTGGAGACCTCTCAGCTATGGAGAAGGAGATATATTTGCACATGCAGGTCTATGCCAAAGTAATTGATGATTTTCTTGATGGGAGGTTGATAAATGGCATCTCTACAGGTTTTCCTTGGGAACCAGGTGAAAGTTTGATTAAGATTTTGATGCAAGGAATGCCAAGTGTTTTTGTGTGGGATCCAGGTGGAATGAGCATCTACTAGTGCTGCTGCTGAGCATGAATGCTCTAGCAGGCTAGGGGGTGGGCAAATTATGTCAGGAGTTTTTTGGAGCAAGGGATTGCGCATATGTACATACACATGAAGGGTGCATCGAATAAAGGTTTTCCCATTTTCCATAGCCAGGTGGTTATGTGGGGCCCACATGTGTACAGGTAGGACAAGGTGTACATAGTGCATCGATTTTCATCGTTACCAGTACCAGTGTGTTTTTTCTACAATAATGAGGAGTTGGTAGCGCGTAAAACTTCTCGAGGAAGCTATCCGCAGGCCGACGACGTGAGGTCAGCAGGTGCGTCAGATGGCATCTAGTGGCGTCAGGAGGGCGAACGAGGTCAATATTTGCACGCGGATGAGGACGGACACAACGTGGGTGTTTTCTTGTGAGAGTTATGCAGAACGAGGTCATCATTAGGACCACTTTTTGGGGCCACTTCACGTGGTGGCGAGATGCATTATTGGAAAAAAGCTGAGTGCCAGGTGTGCAAATGATGCAAAAAGGTGACAACTATGCACTGCGAGGTCAGTTTTTGGCCTGTTCGGGGTCCGTTTGAGGTCATCTAAAAGGCCAAGGGTGCCCAACTAAAAAAGCTAAGTGTGGGAACTGAAAAAAGAGAGAGAATACCAGAAAAAACGTGGAGAAGAGAGGAGGAACAGCCGCAGGTGTGTTTTTGCTCATTTTGGAGCCTGTTTTGGCCGTAAACTGCTCATCCGATGTCGGATTTGAGCACTTTGACATTGTAGACTGGGGTTTTGGGCCGTTCCGGACGCGATGGCGCTGTCCATTTTGCCAAATTCCTCACTCTTTTTCTGCTGTTTTTCTGTGTAATCTTCTCCGGTGAGTGAAGCTTCTTCTCCAATTTGTGATTGTATCTGGTATCTTTTACCCATATTGTGTGAGCTGTTTGCCCCATTGGTGTTGGCCCAAGCTCAATTGTATCTAAACATCAGAAATTCTCCTCTTTTGAGCTGAGTTTTTTGGGTGTGTGTGTGTGTGTGTGTGTTTGTGTGGAGTGGGCAAGTGGATAGTCTCTCTCCTCTCACTCCAGAGGTGTGTTCCCTGTCTCGGCCAGGTGTGTTGTCTAAGCCGAGTGGTGCCCCATAGTGTGTGTGTGTATCTTCCCAAGAGTGTGTGACGGGTCGTTATAGAGGCGCTGTGTGTGTTTTCATCCCGCTCACATTCTTTTGGCGCCCCCACGGAGGATCTTCTTCGAGTACCTTCTGCTTCGAGCTTCGAGCTTCGGGATTACAGGTTGCAGGTTGCAGGTTGCAGATTACAGGTTACAGGTTACAGGTTACAGGAACAGGGACAGGGACAGGTACAGGTGATTCACACAGGTACAGGTAGCTGGAGTACAGTGATGTCACTTGCAGTTGTTGTGGGAATGCATCACTTGGCGCCTATTTGAGCGCATTGTCTGTTGGATTGTACGTTACTTGTGGAAACTGCCATTGTACGCCTTTGTGGAGCCATATATGGTTTTATTTGGCAGTCCCAGCCATTTCTGAGACTTGGTCTGGAAGATAGTCATTTCTGAGACTTGACTATACGCGATTTGCATTAGCCTTCGTGTGAGGGTCGATAGCGTGAGGTTTTTATTGAGCTGGGGGATTCTCAAATGTGGAGATCCTTTCGGTGATACAGGTAGCTGGAGCACCCTTTTCGTGACCTCGCCATAGGCTATGTACTAGTGAGTCCTACTTGATGCTCGGGTTCTATTGTTGACAGTTTATGCATACATAGACAGTCTATATTTTGGGTTCCTACTGCTCTACTTCTGGGGAAACTCTGTCGAAATTTTCCCAAGTTATGATGGCTGGTTTTTTGGTATTTTGAGCCATTTATGCTGTTATGCTGCCGAAATTTTGGCAAAATCAGAGGTTGAGTCAGGTGTGCCTTCTTGGGAGCTTCATGGTTGGCTTTAATGGATGATCAAAATGGCCCTCAGTTCACTCCTTTTCATTTAACTCAAAGAATTCAGATTAATGTTCATGTGTCCAGGAAGATCTTTTTCCAGCAGCGCATAGTCTTTATGTTTGGGCCAAGAAGATTGAGAGAGATCCTGGAATGTCCTTTGCCTGTTGTCATTCCGATGATCAACTATGAAAACTCATTTGATGTGCATGTGTTTGTTCTCATCTAAAGCTAAGCTCCATTGAAGTTTCTGGGGATTGGGAAGTGAAAAGTTTTGGGTTCTTGCACGTGTGTTCGAAGGGGTTCTCAAAGCATCATAATTTGGGTAGCCATGGCTTTCTCTTATCCCGAGTTTCATGGAAGAAGTGATGAAGATGTGGAAGAATTTTTGGAAAAGATGGAGGTTGCCTGCATTAGCAACCAGATTCATGACCCTACGCAAATGTTACGCCTTCTCCAAATTTGTTTGAAGAGTGATGCACGAGCTTGGTCCAAAGCATTTGAAGAGGAGTTGCGTATGGCTGATCCACCTATAAGATTGAGTTGGGACAATCTAAGGCATGGATTGGAAGTGGAGTTTGTGAAGATAGAAGACCCTGACAAAGTGTGGCAAGAAGTACAGGCTTTGGTGCAAAAGGAAGGTGAGCCAGTAGATGCGTACATACGTAAGTTTTCATTGGCATGGGAGCGAATGTGCAAGGCTTTAGCACCACAGGTACCCCCGCCTGACATGATGAAGAAGGACAGGTTCTTGGCTGGTCTTTGGGAGAATATACGTTGGAGAGTGGAGCTAAAGAAGCCTAGGACATATGAAGATGCACTAGAGGTAGCAAGGAACAAAGAGTGGAAGCTGAGGAAAATGAGCCAGTTAGGGGTGGAGTCTTTGCCAATGAGGTCTGAATTTCAGCCTATAGAGTCTTTACAAGGGCGCATGTCAGGGGTTCATCATGAACCAGTGGTTCCTGTTACTACTCAGGTTATGCCAGCAGTGGTCACTACAGCAGTGCAAGATGATGGCCTAAGGCAAGACATGAGGCAAGTGGTTGATCTGATGAAGAATCTCAGCCTAAACATGCTAGGTCAAGTGGGAAATAATCGAGGTCGAGGGCGGTTTGCAAATCAGCCAGGAGGTGAAGAAAGACCTAGGAATGGTGCTAGACAAAGTAATAGTAGGTTTTGGAGGCAGACGCCCACATGTTATAATTGTGGAGAGTTGGGTCACATCAGCCCGCAATGTGATAAGCCACCAAGGATGGGGGGAGACATGTATCCATTGCCAAGACAGGTGCTAACTAGATCAAATGATTATGGCATCGAAATTAAGGGAGACGAAGGAACCAGTGGACTGACCCAGGAGGAAAAGGGAAAGACAAAAGTGCTAAGTGTAGTCACCTTGGAGAAGGCATCAAAGCTAGAGGATACATTAGTGATGCCTATTGGGAAGAGGACCACAGAGGATAAGGAAGGAAGAAGTGCCCCAGGTCCTAGTAAGAAGAAAGGAAAGAGCCATGAAGGTGAGGATGTCAAGGCCAAGAGGAAAAGGAGAGCTCGTCGAAAGTTTCATGTTTCAGATTTTCCACTAGGGGATGGGCAATTAAGCTATGACTTGAAGGAGGATCTGACGAGCAGGAAGGCAGATGTTACTTTTGGGCAGCTTATAGAGATGGTGCCTAAGCTAAAGCGACAGTGGAAGAGGATGGTTAACCCAATGGAGAAAGAGCCAGAGAGAGGTTCAGTGAAGGTGTTGGCAATGGACGAGCTACCAGACATTTGTCCAATAGTAGATGTGTGGCATAAAAGGAAAAATTTGGGACAAGGTTATGTGGATGGCGGAGCCCAAATATGCGTCATAACACACTCATGCGTTGAGAAGATGGGTCTCACAGTGGCTGGGGTGTCAGGTTTTCGGATCAGATTGGCAAACCATCAAAAAGTAAAATGCTTGGGTGTTGTAAAGAGCTTAGAAGTGGAGGCATATGATGCAAAGGCAGTGGTTGATTTTCATGTGATGCCAGCAGGGTTGGGAGCATATCCTATTATACTGGGCAGACCATGGTTACGTGCAGTGGGAGCTGTTCAAGATTGGCGACGTGGTACGATTAGCCTCTATGGAAAGACAGGTACCAAGAAGCTTTATAATATGGACACAAGGAAACGATTAGAGGAGCTTTATGAAGATGAGGATGAGTCTAGTGATGAAGACTCTTCCACGGTGGCAGATGAGGACAGTGATAGCACTACCAGCAGTGATGAGGATGTTGATGTTGCATTTCTTTTGATGGATAAAGAAATCCAGGAGTGTGGTTTAGTCGCATTTGCGAATGAAGTTGAAGATGAAAGTGAAGGGCCTTATGAAGTGATTGAAGGGCTGATGCAAACCAAGGTTGAGTTGTCAAAGAAGCAGGAATTAATGACGCAAATGATCAGTGGAGACCTCTCAGCTATGGAGAAGGAGATATATTTGCACATGCAGGTCTATGCCAAAGTAATTGATGATTTTCTTGATGGGAGGTTGATAAATGGCATCTCTACAGGTTTTCCTTGGGAACCAGGTGAAAGTTTGATTAAGATTTTGATGCAAGGAATGCCAAGTGTTTTTGTGTGGGATCCAGGTGGAATGAGCATCTACTAGTGCTGCTGCTGAGCATGAATGCTCTAGCAGGCTAGGGGGTGGGCAAATTATGTCAGGAGTTTTTTGGAGCAAGGGATTGCGCATATGTACATACACATGAAGGGTGCATCGAATAAAGGTTTTCCCATTTTCCATAGCCAGGTGGTTATGTGGGGCCCACATGTGTACAGGTAGGACAAGGTGTACATAGTGCATCGATTTTCATCGTTACCAGTACCAGTGTGTTTTTTCTACAATAATGAGGAGTTGGTAGCGCGTAAAACTTCTCGAGGAAGCTATCCGCAGGCCGACGACGTGAGGTCAGCAGGTGCGTCAGATGGCATCTAGTGGCGTCAGGAGGGCGAACGAGGTCAATATTTGCACGCGGATGAGGACGGACACAACGTGGGTGTTTTCTTGTGAGAGTTATGCAGAACGAGGTCATCATTAGGACCACTTTTTGGGGCCACTTCACGTGGTGGCGAGATGCATTATTGGAAAAAAGCTGAGTGCCAGGTGTGCAAATGATGCAAAAAGGTGACAACTATGCACTGCGAGGTCAGTTTTTGGCCTGTTCGGGGTCCGTTTGAGGTCATCTAAAAGGCCAAGGGTGCCCAACTAAAAAAGCTAAGTGTGGGAACTGAAAAAAGAGAGAGAATACCAGAAAAAACGTGGAGAAGAGAGGAGGAACAGCCGCAGGTGTGTTTTTGCTCATTTTGGAGCCTGTTTTGGCCGTAAACTGCTCATCCGATGTCGGATTTGAGCACTTTGACATTGTAGACTGGGGTTTTGGGCCGTTCCGGACGCGATGGCGCTGTCCATTTTGCCAAATTCCTCACTCTTTTTCTGCTGTTTTTCTGTGTAATCTTCTCCGGTGAGTGAAGCTTCTTCTCCAATTTGTGATTGTATCTGGTATCTTTTACCCATATTGTGTGAGCTGTTTGCCCCATTGGTGTTGGCCCAAGCTCAATTGTATCTAAACATCAGAAATTCTCCTCTTTTGAGCTGAGTTTTTTGGGTGTGTGTGTGTGTGTGTGTGTTTGTGTGGAGTGGGCAAGTGGATAGTCTCTCTCCTCTCACTCCAGAGGTGTGTTCCCTGTCTCGGCCAGGTGTGTTGTCTAAGCCGAGTGGTGCCCCATAGTGTGTGTGTGTATCTTCCCAAGAGTGTGTGACGGGTCGTTATAGAGGCGCTGTGTGTGTTTTCATCCCGCTCACACCGTCTAAAAATATCCCAACCGGTTGCCCAGTTGACTTCACGGTAGAGTAAGATAATGTTCCCCTTGTCATTCCGGAGGTAATGACGTCAACACATTTTCAGGTCCCAAAATAGCAGTTCCCTAATTTTTAGGAGATGTTGCCATTGTATCTTTCTAGGTCATCCGACCCTCTTTGTACACTGCGGCCACATCCAAAACTGAAATGTAGCCTCTGTAGCGAAGGATTCCACTTTGGCTAGTCAATGACCCCACTTGGCTAACCATAGTCCTTGTCCAACCTTAGTGCTCTCTTGCCCTCAGGCCTGGACTCCCTCTGGACAGTTCCACACTAGCTATGCAATGCAGGGCAGTTGGATTTCCCGAGGGGTGTTTCCAAAAAGTGAAAGTAAATAGA
The DNA here is from genome assembly GCF_014529385.1 of Adiantum capillus-veneris. Lineage (NCBI taxonomy): Eukaryota > Viridiplantae > Streptophyta > Polypodiopsida > Polypodiales > Pteridaceae > Adiantum > Adiantum capillus-veneris. Next base: position 60,895,400 of record NC_140931.1, read on the forward strand.
TAATAAGAAAGAAATCAACAAAAAGGATAGATAGTAGTCACACGCTGGTGAGAGGAGGCGTATGAAGAGACCACTAGTTACGATGATTGCACAGATGATCCGGTGCAAGGCATCAATACCACATGCTATTGTCAGAGCTGAGATGGCAGCATCCTCCATAGTGACAGAGGCCATATTTCAGAGTGTGACAGGCCTACATCGCATATGGGAGCTCCCCCCAGAGAGATTGGCACTAGATTCCTCCAGACAGTTAGCAGAAGATGGGGTTCATGATTGTTGGTATGCACAGATGCAGACATGGTTTGGGAGACATGGACTACAGATGGATGCACTTCCACCCTTCCAGTATAGCTTGGACTGCCCGCACCTCCAGCTTACGCGCACTGAGCGCAACCGGGTGATCAGATCAGATATTGTGCAGCTGCAGACAGAAAGGACCTGGCAGCGACCTCCAGAGCCATTAGGCACGAAGATGGCCCATTACAAGGACCACTTCTTGCATGTTTCGTTGGAGGGTTTTGTGATTCGGCCAGCATACATGGATGTACATCTCTCACATGGGTTGCGCAGTGCCATTGGACAGATTCGTACCTCCTCCCATCAACTACGCATCGAGACAGGCAGATACATGCAGATGGCCTGGACAGATAGGACATGTCAGCTATGCCACCAAGAGGTGGAATCTGAGGAGCATTACATTTGCCGCTGCACAGTCTATTACGAGATCAGGGGGAGATACCATTGCCTTTTCAGAGAGGGCTTTGGACCATTACGTCAGGTGATGGATTATGAGGACCAGAGATGCCTCGAACTCTTTTTACTAGAGCTGAGGAGGCACAGGGACAAACTATTACAAGACAGTTCTCCACCAACAAATCGACAACGCACTACGCGTGACTTCTTCAGTAGAGAGGGAGAGGACCTTGGGACAGAGACTCCGTCTATGGATACAACCACACCCCAGGACCACGTCCATTGAGGCCTAGAGGAGTCCGTCTTGATCAGGCCACTGCACAGGGTCGTACTCGCCATCCTCGACCACCCGGGCCTCGACCCAGACCCTGCCATTTGCACCAAATCAAAGGCATCATCGCTCGACATCGGAGACGAGTGCCACCTTTCAACGGCCTCTCTATACTGGATCTACCCATCTGGGATATCCTGGGATAGAAGACAGGGAGATAGAAGTTGATGGTCAGATTTGGATGGGATCAGTCATGTATTTGTACATATTCTCAGTTTTAGCTTAGTTTTAGCTTTGTAGACTCAAACATCACTATGATGTTGAGTAGATCTTTTTTCTATTTCAGTAGACGAGAGATGTATTACTAGATGTATAGTTTCTTGTCTCATGGGCCATTTTGGCTCTTTCGAGACATTAATATATCTTTCTTTCTTTCTTTCTTTCTCTCTCTCAATCATGAGAAGCGTCGAAGAAGTGCCAACGGCTTCCCCCACGTGTAAGAAGACGCATCCCTCGCCGGCCATCCACAAAGCCTCTTTCATGGGACAGGGAAAAGGATGTCGGCAATAGAGAAGGAAATGAGAGAATGGAGAAACGAAGTTGAAGAGTGGAGGAAGGAGAGGAGCACTATTCTTAGTGGTATCTGTAACAATAGGCAATACCCAAGGCAACTTGCCTATATCCTCCATAAGTAAGTCAAGACAATGCGCAGCACATGGAGTCCAAGAAATCCGAGGATAAGCTACCTCGACCATTTCACCCATGAGTTTACAATTTGAGGCATTGTCAATCACAACCTATACCACATTCTCCTTCCCAATCTCATCAATAGCTTTCTTGCCCAAAGATAAACTCACCATTGATGCGCTCTCCGGCCTTCCCTGCATCCACAGCGTGCAAGAAGTATGTGCCAAGACAAGACGACACAAGAATATTAATGATGTGCCGCCTACGAACATCACTCCAGCCATCTGATATGATGGTGCACCTAAACTGCTGCCAACCGGCCTTGACCGGGACCAAAGCCTTATATATCAAAGCCTTCTGCTCATCAAGCATTGTAGTGCGCATCTTCTTATACTCCACCCTTGACCATAAATCTGTGTGACCAACATCAGCTATAGCCTGGACCATCGTCTTCCATTGCTCAGTCCTCAAAACATTGAAGGAGATGTTGCACTCAATGAGAGTGCGAGCAATCTCCATCTCAGCTCCTTCACCCAAGAAAGAGAGTTCACACACGAAGGCAAGGTGCTTTGCCTACGTGCATCCATATCACCTCAATCTTCCTCCTCCTGCACAACTCGAGCCCTCTTTCTACTAGAACCAGTAGTGGGATGATCCTCTTGAACCTCGGAAGATGAACCACCAAAATCCCCAATAAGAGCATCCTGTGTGTACTGGCTACCTGTATTTTTATTTTTGGTGGTACTTCCGAAAAATTCTCCGCAATCAGCTTGTCCCTAATATCCTGTGGAACCTTTTTGCACCCTCCACAATTGTTGGTCGTGCCAATGCCTGTCAGGTGCTTGACGACACGAGATTGTACTTGTGAGCTGAAAATTACAGTACTTGCATTGCCATCGTCGAGTGCCGGAACCCGCTTGGCCTGGAGTGTTGATAATACGGATGACATTGCTATGCTCCTTCCAGTAGGGGTTGCATGGCTTAGGCATGATGAATCTGTCGCAAACGATAAGAAAGACACTGTAACAGGCTCTAATACCACTGTAACAGACTTGGACACTCCAAGTCAAGAATCAATCGCGACAGCACCAAATAACCACTTCAAAACAATTCACAGATCACAATAGATTTGCATTGGCCCGGTGGAGTTCAGTGCCTAGAGATATTGGCCCCAAAGACTGGCGCCCCTTTCGGTATTTCTTTTATATTAAAAATCAATGTCAAAGTAGACGCCACACGATCTTCAACTTTGCGGAAAATGACATCTTGCACTTGAGTCTTGACCTTCTCTCTGAACTTATGAAGAGGCTAATAGACCACCCATCATACCCACACCCACAGAGCCAAACACTAAGGGCCCACCAAACAAGAAAACAAAACTACCTCATGGCTGCCTACAACCAGGCTCCATTCTCCATTTAGTCTTTCAACATAAACCACAATCCACTAGAATTCATTAAAACAAGAAAAAGAAAACGACACACAATAGAATCCCACCACTAGCTTGCATGTTGGCCCCCATATCCAATTCTCCTGCATGAGCTTAATTATCCATGCCACATACAAGAGAGTAAGAAGATGTTGTAAGTGCTCCCATAGGATCCTTTTTGCACCTCTTGCGCACATGCCAGGACAAAAGAACCATTCAGACATACAAATAAGGAGTTAGTAGCCATCCACACCTCCTGCCCTCCCCTACAACCTCACTTTCTAACCCCTAAGAATGGGATCCTCTAGCTACTCTGGCCTAGAGCCCTTTCAAACACTGCATCCCATACCACGAGTTCAGACCCTAGCCATAGCTTGGGTATCCTAGCACTACCAAATGTTGTAGTCAAAATGTGGAGATCACACAAGGTAGAAAAAAAATAAGCTAAAGGTCCTCGTTATATAACTTCTTAAATTCCCTAACCTAAGGGTCTATTTATTGAACTCCTTTAACTGCCCTAACTTAAGAGTCTAGTTCACACTCACTGGTGGACACACCGGCATTAAGAAACTCAGCCTGATGTCTAAGGATTCTAGGACTCAGAAGATTCTTCTCTATTCTAGCAAGGATTTGGTTAGGATGATGCTTCACTCTTGTGCCTATTTATACTGAAAGATATCATAATTAGTTGTACCTTGTTTGGGTTTATTGGGCTATTTTGGTCTTTGGGGGACACACATATATCTTTCTTTCTATGTGCACCATATACTTGCCTTCTGAACGTGCACTAAAGAGAGACTAGCACAAGGGAAAAGGATTTCTTCTGTTTCATGGTTATCGCAAAGAACCTAAATATTGTGCTATAGGCCACACTTACAAGGAGGTAATGTAATAGGACTAAATTTTGAAGTTCTTAAAGTCGAAAAGAATGTAGTTGACCATATCTTTCGTTCAGCACGACTTGAAAGATTGTTGAGTAGTCTATCAGATAGAGCTTATATGAATGAGTTTAAGATAGTAAGAGAGAAAATCTATTATCTTCTTTTTAAATAATACATTAAAGACATATTTCATAAAGATTGATGATTAACAGATAGTCTGTTTATGAACAGTATAATAAAAACGTAGTTAAAATTGAGATTTTTATTAATATCAATGTTTTATATTTATGTGTTTTAGCTTAAAATGCATGGGTAGGGTTAAAATAAGTTGAAAAATTAGTAGAGACCCAAAAATAGGGTTTTTATGAGTCGCGCCCTAAAAGTTGCGTTTTCAGCCAAATAAAGACGTTTTTCGTAATTCTGTCCGCGTAGCCTTGTAGACCAGACCTATTTCCGTCGTTTTGAGTACCTCGATTGCTCTGTTCTGAGTTCGTTTGTAAAAGTTATAACAGAAATAAGTTGTCAATAACAGCAGGACAACCTACAAGCAGCAACAGGTTAGCTTACAAACAAATATACACAGGTAATAACTCTTTTGTTTGATCCAATCAAGAAGTGATTATCCTCTTTTATGATGGTACAAAATTATTTTTTCTAATTTGATTATCATGTTGAATTGGTTGCACCAGTATGTTCTTTTGGCTATTTTGTAGAAGTTGCAGAAATCGATGTGTGAAACGGGATCTATTCGAGGTGTCATGATATTGGGATTGTGATCGTGTTACAACTCGGATTATGATCGTTGTTGCTATCCAGAGATTTTGAGAGTGCGATTGTGATTGAGAGTGTGATTGAGAGTGAGAGTGAGATTGAGATTGTGCACAACATTGAGATTGAGAGTGAGAGTGAGATTGAGATTGTGCACAACATTGAGATTGAGAGTGAGAGCGAGAGTGTGATTGAGATAGCTCGGGGGTGGTCGGGAGGTTATGAAACGAGCTATGCTCTTCTTGTAATGATTACCTTGTATCCATACAGACTCTTTACTTCATCAATTTATTCTGTGTATTCTGTATTTTTCAATATCAATGTATTTGCCTCTTCCTTGTCGCGTCCCAAGTGGTATCAGAGCGATTTCAATCCTGCGATAGCGATGGAAGCATATGAGCAGTGATTGAAGGAACAAGCGGAGATTATTCGATGGCTCAATGAAGATCTTAACAGATATGAGGAAGCGGATAAAGAAAAGAGAATAGCTGGTGCAGGAAGACAAAGTGGAGGAGAAGATAGAAGTTAAACATCGAAACGGTCCACCCGCCGTCTCCAAGAGATGAAGGATCAAAGAAGAAGAAACGAAAGAGGAGGGATGATCAAGACGATGACGATGCGGGAGAAGCTACGAGATCAATCAAGTTTCAAGAAGAGCAAGGCCACCAGACTTTCAAATGCCCGAACAAAGCCATTGATAAGGAAATATGTACAAAGATGGTTGAATTGGAAACTATTGACGATGCGGATGATAAAGGTAAGTCATCTAACCCTTCTTTATGATGCTCTATGTATTTGATGCATCATTTGAAAGCTTCTCTGATCAAAGTCATGCATAAAATTTAAGATTTGAAATTGAATTTCTTAATTGATTCGAGCAGTACACATTGATTCTTGTCCGCTAATCTGGCTGAGAAATTAAACCTGAAATTAAACTGAGAAATCAAGAGAGATGTTTGAGAAAAAATTTTGTTTACATAAGGATTATTTGTATTATCATGATTGCTTATGTGTGTTTGTAAAGTCCTCTTTGAAATATCAAATTTTGTGAGAATGCCAACAAAATATATTTACTTAGATAATCTTATTCTAAAGAAAACATGTGAAGGCAGTACTAGAAACCAATTTGATTGTAGAGTTAGACAACTTAGAAGTAGGATTCTTCTTATCATGTAAAAGATTCCTCTTAGATTGAATTTGATGTTTTGTATGTTGAAAATCCCTCTTTCCAACTCTGAGGACAGAGTTAATTGTTAATTTTGATAAGGGGAGAATGTAATAGGACTAAATTTTGAAGTTCTTAAAGTCGAAAAGACTGTAGTAGACCATATCTTTCGTTCAGCACGACTTAAAGATTGTTGAATAGTCTATTAGATAGAGCTTATTTGAATGAGTTTAAGATATTAAGAGAGAAAATCTATTTTCTTTTTAAATAATACATTAAAGACATATTTCATAAACATTAATGAATAACAGATAGTCTGATTATGAACAGTATAATAAAAACGTAGTTAAAATTGAGATTTTTATTAATATCAATGTTTTATATTTATGTGTTTTAGCTTAAAATGCATGGGTAGGGTTAAAATAAGTTGAAAAATTAGTGGAGACCCAAAAATAGGGTTTTTATGAGTCGCGACCTAAAAGTTGCGTTTTCAGCCAAATAAAGACGTTTTTCGTAATTTTGTCCGCGTAGCCTTTATTTCCGTCGTTTTGAGTACCTGGATTGCTCTGTTTTGAGTTCGTTTGTAAAAGTTATGACAGAAATAAGTTGTCAATAGCAGCAGGACAACCTACAAGCAGCAACAGGTTAGCTTACAAACAAATATACACAGGTAATAACTCTTTTGTTTGATCCAATCAAGAAGTGATTATACTCTTTTATGATGGTACAAAATTATGTTTTCTAATTTGATTATCATGTTGAATTGGTTGCACGAGTATGTTCTTTTGGCTATTTTGTAGAAGTTGCAGAAATCGATGTGTGAAACAGGACCTATTCGAGGTGTCATGATATTGGGATTGTGATCGTGTTACAACTCGGATTATGATCGTGTTGCTATCCAGAGATTTTGAGAGTGTGATTGTGATTGAGAGTGAGAGTGAAAGTGTGATTGAGATTGAGATTGTGCACAACATTGAGATTGAGAGTGAGAGTGAGAGTGTGATTGAGATAGCTCGGGGGTGGTCGGGAGGTTATGAAACGAGCTATGCTCTTCTTGTAATGATTACCTTGTATCCATACAGACTCTTTACTTCATCAATTTATTCTATGTATTCTGTATTTTTCATTATCAATGTATTTGCCTCTTCCCTGTCGCGTCACAAGGTCGCAAATAAATTGGATTCCAAGAGAGGATCTTGTGATGGTTCAGAATGGACATAATAGGCAGTGATATGCCATAAAGGGCATGTACAATGACTAACATTACTCAAAGAGTTAATACTGTGCTCCTTCAGACCTTGTCAAGAGTTTCAATTCGATCGTCTTCATTAACCACATGCTGAGGATGTTGGGCTCATTACAGCCTCATCAAGCATCTTGCAGCAACAATTCATTTGATAAGTTAAGACGCCTGGCATGATTCCTCCACGGGACAGTCTTACTGGGACTCATATCACGAAGCTCTGGCTCTTTAACACTTTGGTGGCTTCAACATTGCTCTATGGAGCTGAGATATGGGGACCTTTATTGGATCACCACAGGAGGCCGGGTTGCACAGATAGATGGGGGAACATGGAGAAACCTCTCGTCTCTATGATCTCGCGGCTCATTAGAGCCAAGGCATGAGTACCACGGGCCATTATCCGAGCAGAGCTAGCGGCCCCTCCACTAGTGGTTGAGGCGCTCACCAGATCAGTCTCCTTCATAAACCGCACATGGGAACTTCCTAGAGACAAATATGCTCGCATTGCACTTGAGTCCTCTCGACAGTTAGCCATGCAAGGAGATGCAACATGCTAGTAATGGGGAGATGGCATCATGGTTTCAGGCGCATGGGTTCAGCATAGACAGGCTGCCACCATTCCAATACTCATTGGATGCACCATCTCTCACTCTTACACGGTCAGAGATCACCAAGCTCATTCGCCAAGACCTAACCCAGCTAGACACCAGGAGGACATGGATACAGCCAGTACAGGAATTGGGCACGAAGATGGCTTTCTACAGAGACCATCTTCTCCAGCTTACGGAGGATGGTTTTGTGACGAGACCCAGATACATGGACACCCACTTGTCTCATGGGATACGATGTGCTATTGGCCAGCTACGCATATCTTCTCACCAACTGCGGATTGAGACTGGGAGATATAGTGGAGTACCAGCAGAAGCCAGGACATGCCCCCTGTGTGACATGGAGCCTGAGACAGAGTTGCAGTATACATGCCGCTGCCCCGTCTACTACGAGATACGAGGCCGCATCCATTGCTTGTTCAGACAGGGTTTTGGACCTCTCAAGAGTCATGGGATACGAGGATCAGTGATGCCTAGGTTTGTTCTTACTCGAGCTGCACAGACACAGAGATAGCCTAATGAGTGGCGAGGCTAGCCAGTCTCAAAGACGGATCATAGACTTCTTCAAAGCAGACACGGGACAGCCGCAAGAGCCACTCCCACAGCAGAGCTCCCCCTCGTCTCACACCAGAGGCACACTGATCGACCGAGCGACTGAACTGGGGAAATCCAGGCGCCCACGACTGCGGAGGACTACACAGCATCGACGGATTCGGAGCACTCTGGCCAGGCATGCACGACGCCCGGTCAGACTACTAGGCATGGAGGAGATTGATGAGATCCGCCAACGACCAATGCTAGATCTCCTGTGATTCAGCTATCCCAGCAAGCCGCCCATTTTTGCTTAGTTCACATCGACCAGTCTAGGATCCCATAGTATATATCTTTGTTTTGTACTGCTGTTATTTTGTTACTCTGACTTTGTATCAGATCCACCACCTTGTAACTTTCTGGTTTCATAGGTCACTTTGGCCTTTTGAAGACGTTAATATAACATTTCATTTCATTTCATTGTGACATAAAGCTGCTAAGCTCAGAAGTACTCACTTGGCAAACCCAGCTCAAGCTGGTCTTATTGAGATGATTCTCGACTAGTTAGCCATTCTGCTCAAGTTTAACTTGACAATGTGACAGAGAGCAATCATGTTTAGTGCATTAAAGATTTTATTGGAAAGAAACATAGCATACCTCGCCTGCACCGAAGAAAAGGAATGTCTGATCTCTAATGCTTTCTCCCGCTGACTTCAAAGCAGCAAGAATGCCTCCCAAGTATCACAACAGAGGTTCCCTGCTTTTTGTATATTGTCCAGCAGTTTAGCAAGTAACAATACACACCCACACAAGCACATGCACACTGATTAACTTACCTGGATATCATCATTGAAAACAAGATGAGTCTTTTGATATCTTTCAAGAAGCTTGAATGCATTATGGTTTCCAAAATCCTCAAACTGAAATTCAAAAGAAAGCTTAGTTAGGAAAATAGTTATGACAGCAGAGGTCAGAAAGAAATTTGTAACTTCAACGAACAACCTTAGAATGCTTTCGACAATATGTAAAATCTGGACATAGGATATCGGAGCATAACTCTTAAAAGATAACAACCTTACAACTGGAACATTGGCAGAAAAATTGATAAAAGTGTCTCAGGATACCTTATTTCCTTTACATCTTGCATTTTTTTTTCTCTCACAGACATCTATTGAAGATTCTAAGGCACTTATAGGACACAAAAGTGTAGTGTAGGCAATAATAGTACCACCAAACCATGAAGAGTCGTTTTTTAATTCAGATGATGTATCTTTATGCCAATTTACGTTTCAATCATGATCCTTTTGGTAGATTACTTTGCATAAAGAGAAGTCATGATGATGCTCCTACAAGGAACAGGTTGATGTTACATGCCCAAAGATATTTGGTCTGGTATACTCCTACAAGGAACATGTTGATGTTACATGCCCAAAAATATTTGATCTGGTATAATATGTTAAACCTGCAAAAGCCCTGATGAAAGCGCTAGTCATGACGATGCTCCTACACGGACCATGTTGATGTTACATGCCCAAAGATATTTGGTCTGGTATAATATGTTAACCTGCAAAAGCTCTGATGAAAGCGCTAGACAATGAAGACTTATTGAACTCGTCTTTCGTGAGGTATCAAACCTTGTGAAAACAGAGTAAACAAGGCACAAGCACACACTTAATGTCATCCCTAAAGGCTTTTGTTTTAATTCTGATAAACAGGTTCGTTCCCATTCCTTTTTATTTAATAAGTGCAAACATGCTGACAAGCAACCGATTTAATGAGAAGTTCTTGCTTACAACCAGAAGGGAAAAAGGAGGGGAGAGAAGGACTGCAATCATGTGTACTGAATGCTAAATGTCATTGGAACAAAATTGTATTCAATGCTATCATTCTGTATGGACATGAAATGGTGTAAGACAATGTAGGCAGTGGTCACAATTATCAGTTACTTTGACCTCTTGCACGGTCACATGTGCATCAGTTATTTGTCATAACTAACTAAGCAAGTCTTTTTGCAACTAAGACAATTTCGGTGTGGCTGAACCAGTTACATCATATTGATAATTGGCGCCTGCAAGACCACATCCTAAGTTGTAACAATTCTGTGAGGAAAGCTTAATGCCAATGATGGAAAATGATCCTTAAGTCTGTGGAGTACTTTATGGATACTAATTCACAATCCAATCTTTTGGGGGACGAGGACTGGGAATCCTGATCTGTGAAAGGGGACTCGACCAACTTAGTAGCTTCCATCTCCACTTCCATTTTTCATAAGTTGTCTGTATGATCTCTTTTCTTTGGATAAGTGTGATTTTACATGTACGTTTGTATGTAATGATGAAAAGAAATAACAAAAATAAATGGGGAGACACCCGCAGAAAACTGCTGGGAGGACCTGCTGTTGCAAAAATGTTTTTTCCTGACCTGCACAAGAACTTTCTCTCCATATGCTTGTTTGACTGCCCACATGAACTCATTGAGAAAATCATCGTACTCCTACATCCAAATCATCACAAATTAATAAATGATGATATCCCAGCAAGGGCACTTCAAACAAGCCATCAACATGAAGAGGTGCAAACCTTTCCAGTTGCTCGCTTCTGTCGAAGGCCAGTATAGAACTGATCTTTCAGTAAGTCCTCATTATTTGTTCCCACATCAAGAGTTATGGGTAAACACTGCAACAATAAAAGAATTCCTATTAGGAGAGTAATGGACAAGCTTTTTCTTTTTCACTTGATTTCATGGAGAAGTCTACACAAAGAAGCTCATACGAGCATTCAGTCACTTGTATGGAAACTAAGCAAAATAAACCAGATTAAAATCTGTACAAAAAGAGAAAAGGTCAGTAGAACGTGATTGCAGCGTTAACTCCATTGCCTGCAGTCACTGGGAAAGGACAAGATTGCTCCTAATGTATTCAAGCAAGACACACACACATTTGCAGCATTGCAGATTTGAATCAGGGCTTGATGTCTAGATCATGATCATGGTCGAATTAAAAAGCTAGACCTGTACACAAGCTTGCACATTCAGCACCACAAATAGTATACAGCCGATGTGTACTTTTCTATGAGCAGTGGAGATAATGACAAACCTTTGTATGTCATTGACATTGTGAGAACAGACCTTCTTAACTTGATATCAAATATGAAAAGATCAGCCTGTGCAAGTTCTCCATACACCAATCTCAATCAATTCTTGCACATATTTAGAAAACCATGAATGACACGTAGTATTGGACAAGTTTTACCACCTGAGCATGTCAGAACCAAAATTCTATATATAGGATCGACACAGAGATCTGCTCCCACGTAGGGAGTTGATTCAAAAGGTCTATTACAACAAGAAATTGGCAAATAACTCGAATGAGATAAATTTGTACCGCTGAATCTCTGACCCCACCAATTGCAGTGTAAAGAGCAAGTTTCCCAACCGGTATGCCCATTCCCTGCCAAAAATATCAGATTAGAACCAAATTGAGAATTCACTTAAACCAGCAGATGGTACCAGGTGAAGTTAGTAAGCATACCTGACATCCAAGATCTCCCAGCCCTAAAATTCGTTCACCATCCGTGACTACAATCACGCTTACAAGCTTTTCTGGCCAGTTTTTCAGAACATCCAAAACTTTGCCCCTGATGAACAATTCTTGGGTCAGACACATACAAAGAGAAATTTAACTTGATTGTAAGTGCTTTATTACACCCATCATGAGCTGAACAACAATCACCTCAGATGGATAATTTACTTAAACAGCTGTTTGTAAATGAGATGAGGGCAAGTCTACAATGATGGACACATGACAAAGATATCAGAACAAAGGGCCAGATGTGGATAGAAACAAGCTTCATTACTATTGAGTTTGGATTTCTTCAAGGTTGATTCAGCTGTAGAGAGCTATAGAATTAGCAAAAATCAAAATTAACAGATCACACTTATTATCCTAAGAAGCATTCAGAAACAGCCTACTTACTTTGTTCCATGTGCACTTTTCTCTCTTTTTAATCTTCATGACTCAAGTCATTGGTACATCATGCTGACCCAAATACCCGTCAATCTTCATCAGACGTTTCCTAATGTATACTATTAAAGTCTGTATTTTTGGAGTGTAAATTAATTCCCTGTGGTAAACTCATGTGATATGGTAAAACCTTGCAGTTCACTCATGTGATATGGTACACTTTCCACAAATAGAAAGCACTAGCAATAACATAGTCTATGAGGGCTCTATGTCAGTTGTTGCGATTGGATTGGACATAGCATGAGGGGTCTGCGCTCTTCCCGCCACTGTCTGTACAAGCATAAAGGCTCACTCACTCACACACACACACACAAACATGATATGTATACATATGCATATGTATAGATATGTCTCTAAAATATATATGTGTGTGTATGTGTGTGCATATACATATGCATAAACATACATATACACATACATATACTATGAGAGAGAAAAAGAAAGAAAGAAAGAAAGATTTTTTACGTCTATGTCACGCCGAAATCGGCCTATGAGACAAATCAAATATACATGGTGTGTATGTCATCCGTCTATCGGAAAGACAAATGAAAAAAAACTGATACAAAACTGAACTGAACTGAAAATAAGTAGTGATGTGCTGAAGATGGTGATGGTGATATATCCAGGGGATATCTGAGGAGGGATGGAGCTCTATCTCTTAGGGTATATGCATGTCTGTGCTCAAGGTAGTACAATCATGAGAGTGCATCAAGCTATCTAGCTCCATCCTGTACTAATGGGGGGGTGTAATACGTGGTACATGGGCGGGTTTGGTGCCAGGGCTGCCCGGATGAAAGCTGCAGAGTCGAACCTCATCTGAGCCACCCGCTCCTCAGTGGCACGTCGCTCTCGGGCCCGGATCTCCTCAATATGTCGATGGTGGAGGCTCGCACCCCTGTAGCCACTGACTGGTGGTCGCCGTCTGGCTCGGCTCGCCTTGGCCTGTGGGAGTGTCACTCCCCTTTGAGTCTCAGATGAGGGGCGAACTGTAACCCTCTGAAAGAAGTCTGTGAGCTGCAATTGTCTCCCCTCTGTCTGTGTAGCTATGTGTGTGTAGTAGTATGTCCCGGTGGCTCTGTACATCTAGTAAGAAACTCCCTAGCTGTCTCTGATCTCGGGAATCCATGATCTCCCGGAGAGTGGGCTGCCCTCTGAATAAGGCCTCATACCTGCCTCTGATCTCAGTATATGTGCTGCATCGACACACAAAATGCTCCTCGCTCTCCACCTCCTCTGTGCATGCTTTGCAGACTCGCTCCTCTCTGGGGACACCAGTATGTCTCCCGATCTCAATCTCTAACCTGTGTGATGCCACTCTCAACTGACCAATCGCCACCCGTGAGCTATGTGTTGGTCTGATCTCAGTATATGTGTTGCATCGACACACAAAATGCTCCTCGCTCTCCACCTCCTCTGTGCATGCTTTGCAGACTCGCTCCTCTCTGGGGACACCAGTATGTCTCCCGATCTCAATCTCTAACCTGTGTGATGCCACTCTCAACTGACCAATCGCCACCCGTGAGCTATGTGGCATGTATGTGTCCATGTAGCGTGGTCTCTCTATGAACCCATCAGGTAGTATGGTAAGGAACTGGTCTCTGTAGTCGGACATCTTCATCCCCAAGCCCGGTGACTCCCAAACTCTCCTGATGTATAGCTGCCAAAGGTCTTGTCTCAACACCAGGTTCCTCTCGCTACGAGAGAGGGGAACATAGGGTGAGTCAGGGGCGTACTGGAAGGGTGGTAGACTCTCCATATCAAGACCGTGTGCCTCAAACCATGCTCTGACCTGTGAGTACCATGCTCTCTCATGCCCACTCTATGATAGCTGTATAGCTGCCTCAAAAGCCCTGTGAGTAAGTATGTCGGGAGGCATCTCTCTCATCCTCTGGATGAAACAGACTGTCTGGAATAGTGCCTCTACTACCATAGGTGGTGTGGCGAGCTCTGCTCTGATAATGTCATGTGGCACTGTGCGCTTGCTACGGAGCAAGCTTGAAATCATACATATATGTGGCCTCTCAATCTGTGCCCACTGGTCATCTGTCAATCCTGGTGCCCATACTGCTGTTGAGTACATCAAGGCCGGGGTGACTAATGTGTCGAAAAGCCACCCCTTCGTGCGGGGCTCTTGAAAGTGTGCATGGTGGCATCTCCGCTCTAGCATGGCCAGGGCTCCATACCCTCGAGTGAGCCTGTCAGTAGCTGCCTGCCTCATAGTGAATGGTCCTGGTAGGCTACAAAATGTAACTCCCAGGTAGACATATGAGGTGACCACATCAACCGGTCCTCCTGCTGTTGTGAAGGTGGCAGCGCTCCTCACTGCACTGGATGTGTGAAAGATCATAACCTTGGTTTTGCCAAGGTTCACAGTCAACCCCCTGTGTAGGCAAAAATCATCCAAGGCCCCAAGATGGCGTTGCAAGCCCTCGGGTGACTCTGAAATCAACACAATATCATCAGCATATAACATGATGTGGACTAGAGTACTTGCCAAGTCGCTCCCCTCCCCTCCTGCTCGCAGTATGTAGTCGGAGATCTCGTCGATGTAGAGCCCAAATAGTGTCGGGGAGAGTGGGCATCCTTGCTTAACACCAATGGTGCTAGCAATGGTCTCTGATAGACCTCCTGAGCATTGAACGCGACCAGTCACCTCCTCGTAGAGAGCGTATATGGCCCAAATCATCTCTGCTGGTATCCTGAGACTCTGGAGGCGTTGGAAGAGCCTCTCGCATGGAACTGTATCAAAGGCCTTGCAGAAATCCACAAAGCAGCAGTAAAGTCTCTTCTTCCGCGCCTTTGCCCCATCAATGAGGCAGCGCAGGACGAAGATGTGATCGATGGTGGAGAAAGCTTGTCTGAAACCTGCCTGGCTTGGGGCTCGTAGACCCTTGGTCTCTGCATATGAGCTCACCTGTGCCTCAAGTACTGCGCCATACAACTTGGCCATCATGTGGCCAATCATGATGGTCCTGTAGTTCGCTGGGTCCAGGGTGTCGCTAGATTTGTGGATAGGCACTATGGTGTGATGTGTCCACTCCTCTAGGAAGCCCTCCCCTGCAGCCCGATTGAAGACATGTGCAATCAACGAAGCAATAGTGGGTGCCACGTATATGATGTGCTCACTCTGTAATCCAGTATGGTCGGCTGATCGTCTGTGCTGCATGCAGTGAATGGCTCTCTCTACCATGACTGCTGTGAAGGAGAAGGAGCGTGTGGGTCGTGGCTCGAGTGGCTGTGGGAAGGGAATATGCTCATGAATAGGCAATATAGCTCAAGCTCATGTGCCTCCTCAAATGCTCGCCGCTTTCGGCATGTCACTGTCTTCAGCTGCTGCTTGGCCTCTCTCTCTGTGATCTCTCCCAAGGCCCGTCGTGCGCGGAGGCGTCGGTATAGCTCTCTGCACTCATCATCATACCAACGGTTTTGGGGTATAGTCCGAGGAGGGGGGGTGCGTCCAGTGTGGGTGGTGTGTGGAAAAGAGCTAATGGCTGAAGTGTGGAGGACACAGGAGATATGTGATGTGAGAACTGAGAGTGGTGTGGATGGGTGTAAGAGGCATAGGCCGTGCTCGACCTCTGTCAAGTAAAGAGGGGCTAGTTCATGTGAAGTGGATGGTGGTATGTGGAGTGCGTGCTGTAGAGCTATGTGGAATGGTGTCTCCGGTGATGGAAAGAGAAAGGTATGTGTGGTCGACTCCAATGGGTATGGGTGGGATGGTGAAGGATGTAATGAGGTGGATGGCCTCCCTCGGTCCCAGAATGTAGTCGACTGTACTCCCCCTCCCTGTGCAACTCCATGCGTATACAAGTCAAGCTCCCTGAAGTGGGCCACTGGGCCATCACGTTATAAATAACAAGACGGTGCTGGGAGCCAAGTCGAAGTAGATGTGTCGCCCGTACGCCGTGAGACTAGAGCCGTGTCTGCTGAATCTCTCACCGAAGCCTCCTCATATAGAGTGTGTAGTATCTCTAGGTCCTCGTGGTCATATGCCTCACACTGCTCACTGCCGGTACGAGCATTGAAGTCCCCCATAAGGAAAACTTCACCAAGTGTGGAGTACTCCATGATCTCCTCCGGAAGACATGCATAAGGTGAGGCCTCTGTCAGTGATGACTCCTGCTCTTAGAGGCGAATCTGGAACCTGTGGGAGCAAAGTAGCACAGGGCAATGTAGACGGTCCTGTCTCGTGAGAGCTCAAAGCGAATCCACATGTAGCGGGCCTGTGGGTCCTGAGCAACAATCTGTAATCTGCTGTGAAGAGCTTGTCTGAAGAGTATGGCCACTCCTCCTGAGCCACGGGATGTGTGCTGGCGTGTACATCCTCGATGTAAAGACTCCCATTGAAAACCATGTGTTCGTGGTAATCCTCTCTCTGGGCTCTCGTGTGTCTCCGTAAGTAGAATGATATCCCGGCCTCTCATCACCTCCTCAAGTCTCTCTGGGTGTGTCCATAGATCTCCGTTGCAGTTACTCTGGAGGAGTTCATCGCATCTGCTACTAGGATAGAGGGGGCTAGGAAGCTGTTCAACAACTCCCCTCACATAGAGAACCCCTCTGTGTTTTCGAAAAGTCCTGCTGATCCATTAACTTCTTTACGCAGGGAACTGGAAGCCCTAAAGTTGCAGCGAGCTCTTCAAGAGGAGAGGTCCTTCTCTCTTAGACAGGAGAAGCCTCCACATCACAAGGCATTGGAACAGATCAAGCGCGAGCTAGAAGAGCTCAAGGGTCAGCAAGAGACTAAGGCTACGGTTTGGTGTAGCTCATGCCGCTCTCCAAGGCACCCTCCACAGGAATGCCCCCTTCAGGTTTACTGCCACTTCTATGAAAAATCTAGACATGAGGACAAGGGACTGTTACTACCTCAAGGGATTGCGACAAATACAGCAAAGTCTTGGTCCTACTCTTCAACAAGGGCCAACACCTGCATCCAACATGGTTTCTCCCTGTGGCCATCCACACCATATGCCACCTTTGCTGACAGCCCCTCCTATGCAAGGTATGTAGAGCACTTTTCCCTCTTAGAGCTTTTATCATACCCATGCTCCCTCATCACCTCAAAGCTTCTTTGCCTCCACCTCCAACTCAATGCACCAGGAGCAAGGACCACCTTGCCCTTCGACTCGCCCTTTGAATCGGCCCATTTTGTGCTACAGATGCGGGGAATATGGGCATTACCAAAGCAAATGCCCCCTGCCAGAAGGGTCCCCTCCTTGCCGTCATTGCCCTGAAACGAAGGATCACTACAGTAAGGATTGCCCTAAAATTCGTGCATCCACGGCTTCGAACCCAAGTCAAAGCTAGAATGAGTTTGCCTTTCCCAAGCTCAATAGCAGTTAGCACCGTTTCTCAGCCGCCCCCTTCTATCCACGTGGTTACCCCTCAAAATAAGCCGCCGCAGTTGGCAGAGGAGCCATTGGGCGTCCTCATCCGGGCCAGAGAGCCGCTCTCGGTCTCAGCATTCCAGCAAGTTCAACTCCCCCACACATTCTCACACCAATGGATACCCTGCCTGCAGCTGTTAAGAAGCCATCCCCCAGTGCCATGAAGGAATCGAAATCTTTGCTCTCCGATATTGATGAAGCTTTTTTGGAAGCAGTTTCAAATCTACAAAAGATCAAGGTACCAGAGAAACCACTAATAGAACAAGAAAAGCTTACAGCAGAGACACTCTTGAAGAACACTTTCCAACAAGTGTCCCTCTATGACATGTTGCGGCTAGTTGCGAGTTTCAGAAGTGACACCCTGGCAGTTATTCAGTCACTTTACCCTGGAGCAGGTCCTAGTGGCGGGCACCTCCCAGTGTGACCGTCAGAGTCCTATATGATATCCAATCCCGCTACTCCACTCACTGATTATAGAAGCCCTCGCCTGACAGTGTCCGTTTTGGGTCGGCAATTCTCAGGAGTGATAGTGGATGGTGGATTTGGCATCAACCTGATGCCCGAGTTCACTATGTTAGCTCTAGGTCTACAGCCTACTCGCCCTGCTCCCTTCACAGTTACATTGGCCGACCAACGGACAGTATACCCAGTGGGCATCGTGGACAATGTGCCTCTTCAGGTACAAGACTTTACTTTTAACTTGGATTTTGTTGTGGTTCGTCTTCCCTAGGTTGAGGGCGGATTTCCTTTGCTCATTGAAGACCATGGCTGCGACACACTAAAGCACTTCATGATTGGGGAAACGATGCAATGTGGATACATACTTCTGACTCCCCGATGCAACCCATTCTCTTAGAAGGAGGTATGGATCCCGTGGTGCAGCAAGTTTCTTTGTCAATGGAAACCAACCCTGAACAAGAACAGCCTACTACACCTGAAGGGTCAGATGAGGATCTGTTGGAGTGGTTGCATGCTACCAAGTCTGTGCCTTGTTATGGAGTCTCTATTCACTCTTTGCCTAAAGGTACACCCTCTTCAAATGTTTCCATAGTTACTAAACTTAATGAGCCACCTGAGCCTTTGAAGAAGCATAGAAGCAGAAAGAAATCCCCTCTACAGGAGTTCAGCAACCTTCATCATCAACACTATCTGCTTCTCCAACCAGAACAAAGCTCTCCTCTGTGTCTAGCGAACCCCCTTCACGAAGCTTCCTTAAGACAGGATACAACAAAAACAATATTGTTTTCAAGTTTGATGATGCCTGATCATCATATGTATCTGCTGCAGTGCCATCTTCCCTCACTACCCCCTGCCCACTCACCCTCTCCCTCTACCTACCCAGTGACCCCCTTCACTCTCCCTCGCCCTTCCCCACCCCTCCCAACTCGCCCCTACCCACCCCCTCTCGCCCCTACCCTCTGTTACCCTCGCCCCTACCCACCCCTTCCCCCTACCCTTTCTTACCCTCGCCCCTACCCACCCCCTCACACACACACTCCCCCTACCCACCCCCTCCTTCCCCTCGCCCCTAACCACCCCCTTCCACCACTCGCCCCTATCTAGCCCTCCCAACCCCTCTCAGCCTCAGCAAGTCCCCCCCCCCCCCAACCCAACCCACCCCGCAAGTTTTCCCCCCCACCCCACATTTCAGCCCACTAGCATGTGGCTATCGAGCATTCATCTGGTGGCCATCCTATTGCTGTGAAAGCTTTTTGTTCTGCCATCATGATAGAGCTTAACCATATTTGCGGTGTTTCCCCACCTTATGGTCATCCCTCGAGTAACACCTTATGGTCATTCCCCTTTTCGAAAACAGTGTTTGCAGAAAGTGTTGCAAGGTTCACCTGCAAGTATGGACCAGGTCATTTTCCTCTCACTATGATTAGGGACGATAAACATGTGCTGGATCCAAACTGAGCATATCTCTTTGCAGTGGAGCCTCATTCTGTTTTGCTAATTAGGATTCTTCGACTATGCAATCATGCTGGGTTCCTGCCTATTCAAAGGCTTAAGGCGTTTGCAAGCAGTGCAGTGCTTTTAACTCCACTTTTTGAGGCATCTAAGGTCATGGTTGGGCCTAACCCTACTTCACGAAAGATATACAGATGCAGTACCTAGTGGTTTTTTTTCACAATTTTTTCAGTATTCCTCTCACCGGGACGGTAAACGGTCTTGTGGCGGGCAACCTGTAGCAGGCTATAGTGTCACTTTCACAAGACACACAGTTAGTACAGTTGGTCTAGGCTGGTTCACACTGGACAGACTCTCTGGGCTGGGCAGTGACACGTGGCAGCAGAGATACGGATTGGTCTAGTGGACATCGTGGCCAGGTCACCACATGGCTGACATTTATGAGCCGTTGGTGGCTCTTTATGGTAGTACATATGAGTAGTAGCGGTTGGTCATCGGAATTATCTTCTTCACCTCTGGTCCAGCGACGTAGTCGGCTAGAGTGAGTAATACATAGAGCATGTCTTCACCATCCCTACACATCTGAGCCTTGGCACCCCCATTGTACCTGTGAGTCCTGGGCTGGAGCTGAGTGTGCTGTCACGCCAGAGTCTATATCAGTTCTTGGAGATAGTCGAGTCATTTGTTATGGTCTGCTGCTCTTGTGTCTCTGTCTCTGTGAGCTCAGCTGTTGTCTATTGTTCCTTTGATTTCAGTCTGTTTGAGTGAGATTGCCACACACATTGCACTGAGGACCACCCACTGTAGAGAGCACGACACATTATCCGCGCTACAGGTACAAAAAGTACAAAGAACTATAAAAAAATAGTGAGTAGGGATGGGGTGAAAGCTGATACAAAGGGAATACAAAGAGTGAGTTGATACAATGGAGCTCTTTTACAGTAGAAGCATCATATACATATACATCAGTATCCAAAAGGCTATAGAGATTCAATAGCCTCCAAGGTAGGCACTCTGTCGGGACGGCTCCTATGTGAGAGAGAGAGAGAGAGAGAGAGAAAAAAAATGAAATGTTATATTAACATCTTCAAAAGGCCAAAATGACCTATAAGACCAAACTGTTACAAAATTATGAATCTGATACCATGTCTGGGTACAAAAGGACTAGAACAAAATACTACTACTACTAGAATCCATCCTCATCTGCACTCTGGATGTCGAGAGAGTATGGCTCGAATCCTCTGCTGTAGTCTCCGTCGACGCTGTGTAGCCCCTCTCCTCAATCGTGGCCGTCTGGATTTCCATATCCATGCTCCAGTGTGTTTTCGGTAGATGAGTAGTGTGCCGAGTGAGTGGATACGAGAGAGAGAGAGAGAGAGAGAGAGAGAGAGAGAGAGAGAGAGAGAGAGATGAAATGAAATGAAATGAAATGTTATATTAACGTCTTCAAAAAGCCAAAATGACCTATAAGACCAATTTGTTACAAAATAGTGAATCTAATACCAAGTCTGGGTACAAAAGAACTAGAACAAAGATACTACTACTAGAATCCATCCTCATCTGCACTCTGAATGTCGAGAGAGTATGGCTCGAATCCTCTATTGTAGTCTATTGTAGTCTTCGTCGATGCTGTGTAGCCCCTCTCCTCAATCGTGGCTGTCTGGATTTCCGTAGCTCCACTGCTCGGTCGATGAGAGTGCCAGTATAGAGAGAGAGAGAGAGAGAGAGAGAGAGAGAGAGAGAGAGAGAGGGGAGAGGAGATGAAATGAAATGTTATATTAACATCTTCAAAAAGCCAAAATGACCTATGAGACCAATCTGTTAGTGAATCTAATACCAAGTCTCGGTACAAAAGAACTAGAACAAAGATACTACTACTAGAATCCATCCTCATCTGCACTCTGAATGTCGAGAGAGTATGGCTCGAATCCTCTGCTGTAGTCTCCGTCAATGCTGTGTAGCCCCTCTCCTCAATCCTGGCCGTCTGGATCTCCGTAGCTCCAGTGCTCGGTCGATGAGAGTGTCGGTAGTGTCGGTAGTGGTCGAATGAGTGTTGGTCGAGCTCTGCATTGATGCCTGCTCCTCTGGCTGTCCCATATCTGATGAAAAGAAATCTGTTATCTGTCTCTCGGACTCTCTCTCTCTATCTATCTCTCCCCAATAAAGTGTCTCTATATCTGTGTAACTCTAGTAGATATAGCCCAAGATATCTCTGATCCTCTAACTCATGACCCTAGAGAAAGGACCGAAACCCTCTCTGAATAAGCAGTGGAAACAGCCCCTTATCTCATGGTACATTGTGCAATGACCTATGTCACGTAGCTCTGTCTCTGGCTCTAGCTGGCAAAAGTGAGAGAGAGGACTTTTAACATCTGCAAAAGGCCAAAATGACCTATGAGAACAACTAGTTACATCCATCAAATAGGTGATACAAGTATGTGAGTTGGACGGGGGGTGAGGGAGGGGGGGGGGGGGGGGAGGAGCGGAAGAGGCAGGGGAGGGGGGATGGGGGAGGGGAGAAGGGAGGGGGGGGGAGAGAACGCGTGAGCATGGCCTCGGGAGATCAGGACACAAGCTATCTGCAAGGTGACGAGAATGGACAAGTGGCCGGCCGGGGGGGGGGGGGGGGGGGGGGGGGGGGGGTGGGGGGGGGGGGGGTGGGGGGGGGGGGGGGGGCAAGGCCAAGGTTGTGCAGGCAGGTGGCCAAGGAGGCAAAGAGTCAAGGCGTGCAAGATAGACAAACACGCCATGTGGCACTGGAGGGAGGGAGAGGAACAGGCACGCAATGGGGAAGGGAGGAGCAAAGGTTTTTTTTTACGTCGCACAGTCAGCAGTAGCGCGCGTGCAGTTAACTGGCTCACGTGAAACTATTCCCTCTGAACCCCCAAGGTGGTGAGATCAACGACAGGCTGGTGCAGGCAAATGAGAAAAGGCTTTCACCAAAGCTTCAAGACAGAATGGAATCTTCATTGGGAATCTGTGAAGATTCTAGCCAACGAATAAGTGGAATTGAGCCAGTTAGGTGAATATGGGAAGCGAGAGCATGCCTAAAACAAGTAACACATATTGCATTCACCTTTCCTTCAAGCTAATATAGAGGCCATGTGGGTGCTGGAAAATAGAACCATATTTTTGGCATGCTTCACCCTCCATCGGTGTGTAAACTATTGGAAGCAACTCCTCCACATTCTCAATCAATACTCTGAAAAATAATCTTGTATTGCGTTCCTGAAAGATCATAGAGAAACGTCATTTTCCTTAAAACCCACGACAACTTAAGCATCACATTTTCAAGTAAAAGACCAGGGTGACAATACCTGCAAGCCCATGATAGCTATGTACTTCTGTATGGAATCCGAATAGCTGTGAATATTATTCATTATTTTCTCAACCTGTATCACAGCCATGTATCCACACATTGAGTCATCAATAACACTCCCTGAAAGGATCTACCATGGATGCGCTTCATATCCAGTTTGCATTGAGATCTCAATTTTCGTAAAAATAATGTGTTAAACAGCTCAAAAAGTACAAAGAAATTTGGAAAGTTCGAAAAAATTTGGGCTCATTAACGTTTTTAAAAATTATACATTACCTTACAGACGCCCACAATCAACTGTGAAGCTAAAACCAATACAACAAGACAGGAAACACCTTCCACTCATATATTTAAACCTTATCAAAATCAAACCCCTTCTCAGTCGAAAAAATTTGGGCTCATTAACGTTTTTAAAAATTATACATTACCTTACAGATGCCCACAATCAACTGTGAAGCTAAAACCAATACAACAAGACAGGAAACACCTTCCACTCATATATTTAAACCTTATCAAAAATATCTCAATTAAATCAAACCCCTTCTCAGTCGGATGTTTCACTCATGACAAAATCTTTCCCCCCCCCCCCCAAAAAAAAAGACCTCCAATATACTAACACAGAACGAAAAATGAACTTCACCTAATACTGACCAGAACCATATACTCCGCAAGTTCCTAACCATACACTGTCCTTGCATCAATACTAACAAACACCACTAAATAAGTACAGAATATCCCAAGGCATCTGCATACAAGTGACCCTCAGAATTAAAACGAGGAGTTCTCATACAATTCAAAACAATTCTAAAGTACTCGGGCTATTGTCTTTGCCACATAGAGTTCTCTGGTATGGCCAAAACCCATTCTCACAAAATCCAACTTAGAAAAAGAAGGGAAAAAATTATCCTATATGTATTTGGAAGCTAGCATTCACAGCCAACATCCAAGGTGTGGATCATACCTACCGCGGACAGCTAAAGCCCTTTAACTAATCTACTTAAGATAGTGCTAAAAAACCCTTTTTTAAAATAAAATCAGAAACTTAAGACTCAGAGGGGTTCAATCATGATGCAAGCACATGATCAAGAACACTATCCAGAAAGGATTTGATCTTTAAACTACCTGAAGTTCCTGAGTCAGTTGCGCCGGAGGTAGCAAGCCTAACAAATAGTGATTCTC
The DNA here is from genome assembly GCF_014529385.1 of Adiantum capillus-veneris. NCBI lineage: Eukaryota > Viridiplantae > Streptophyta > Polypodiopsida > Polypodiales > Pteridaceae > Adiantum > Adiantum capillus-veneris. Next base: position 60,919,490 of record NC_140931.1, read on the forward strand.
TCTCTCTTTGTGAAAAAGCCAATCCTTTGTTGTATTGCGGAGTGCGCAAAAGCTCCAAACCACTGCCAACAGAAAAATATAGGCATGATTAGAGATACAACTGTAGCCATACTAGGAAAATTTTCAGTCCTTTCAAAAGATTGAATTCTGTGCTAATGTATAGATTCTCGGGGAGAAAAATGCAAATGAAATGTGTCATTGACACTGTTAACTACACTTGAGCTTCTTTTATACATGACAAAACAAACAAGAAAGTAACTTCTGATCAGTGAGACTGAGGAGGTCAGGAGGCTGAATCACATCCTTTCAAGATTAAAAAACTTTCACGCTTCAATTTTCAATTTTCTTTGTTCATGTGGAATCTTTGGTTGTTCAATCAAATCCTCTAGGATCTGTGGTCTTTTTCAGCTTGCTGAAATGAATAACTTAAAGAATTTTGGCAACTCACCTTTGTAGGCTACCCTCCCAACATTCTCAAGGATTCAACAAGGGCCATGATATTTTGGTGAAGCTTGATAAGACTTGGCCATTATTGCTGCTAAATGGACTATTTTCTTATTTTTCTGAGTAATTTCTATTTATTGAAATAAGGATATTTAAATGTGTGCACTTGAATCGTAAAGGTTAGGTACTGTAGATCTAGTGAAGTTATTAAAAGCCATCAGGAACGGACAACTCTGATGTATCATATGATGGGTGACATTAAGCATCACGAAGGGGTTATACCGTTAGTTCGGTGGGAGAGACTGGGAAGGGGATATTCTTGATGCATCACATGCTGGATGACGGGAGCATCGGAAAGGGAATATTCGATTGGTCTTGCAAGAAATCCGAATTGGAAAAAGGAATGCGTGTAAAGACAAAAGTACAAGAATAAAGATGGGTTTTGAGAAGCTTTTTCTAAAAAGCGGAATATTTTTAAGTGATTTCCGGGAAAAACAAATGTTTTCCCCGTGTTTGCATTGCATCTGTGCCTGAGAAATGCATCCAAGGACGCCTGGGAAGAGTTGTGTGGCATCAATTCTCAGCTCGAGTCTTACTAAGTTTTTTAAGAGGTTGACAACATTTTCAAAATTGACCGGCCGCCCACTTAATAAGTAGGCAGCCGATGAATAAATTAAAAGCAACGCTCCTATAAAAGAAAAACCAGCGATGGTCTTTTCGGCTGAAAATAACTTACGATCCTCTCTCCCTTGCGTAGCGAAATCTACCAACAACCTCCTCTATCCCTTAGCGCTACCTCTGCAGCTATCTTTGCCGGCACCGCACCAGCTATTCGTGTCGGTTCCACGTGCCTATGAATTCAGCCAGCCCTCTCGCTCAGACACCTAGTTTATCCAATGCTAGCTGTTGGAGAATCTATTGTTGGGAATCTACAAGCGAGCATGCAAAGCTAGCAGCGACACGTACCGATTGTGAATACGCTCTACGAGTTGTTGTTTCGTGCTTGTGCTTTACAAGTACTCTGTCACGGAGAAGGAGCAGAGAGGCCTCGGCCTACGCTCAAAGATTCCGGAAACGGAATCAAGAACAGTCTGTGGAGCTCCATGCTCCAGGTATAGACAGAAGCAAAGTTGAGAACGGGAAGAACCATGACAAGCCACGGAAGAACCACTGAAGTACAAGTTCAACTCACGGAATTGCAACAACTTATCTTTACCGGCTATCCAAAAGGTTTTTAAAGTGTTGAGTATGCAAGCCCGATTGTGTAGCCTGTGGGAATCGCCTCATAAAGCATGCAGTTAAGAGAAGCAGTTTGCATGGCATGGCCACTTTTATATTAAGCTTTTGTAAACAAAAGAATACTCTCAATCAAGCATAGCGTGTTACTGTGTCTCATCTCTCTCTCTGCTCTCTCTCTCTCTCTCTCATCTACTGCCTGCACACTCGCCATGGCCTGCAGCCAGTACTACCCACCATAGCTAAGCTCTCAACATCTATATTAGAGCTTGGTGCTCTTGGCGCTGGCTTCTCAAGACGCTCACTGACGGTGCCTCTCAAGACGCTCACGTTCTCGCAAAGCCCAAGGGAGGTGGCACGCTGTGGCGGTTTTGTGGCAGTTGTGCATAGGCAGGCAGAGGAGACGCAGGCAGACAGGCGCTCCAGGCAGCATATTGAAACGCCACCTTCTTGCTGTGGTAGGCGTTGACAAGCTCTAGTCGCTAGGCAAAGGTGAGTTGGCATATTGCCTATCAAAAAGCTGCTAGTCAAAGGTTGAAGGTGCAAGCTCTTCATAGCATATCAAAACGCAGGAATTCCCTAGCAGTTTAGAAGACGGGTGGGCCTTGTGCGGTGGCCACCCTATAAACCTCTCAAAACGCTGCCTTTGTTGCGCAGAAGAGCATCTCGAAAAGCAACAAGTAAAGGAGCAGTTTTTTTTTTTGCAATATTTGCAACATCTCAAAAGGCCGGCAATACTTATTAAGTGAAAGCATCTTGAAGCCGTTTCAAGAGCATCTTGTGGCACTTCCATCGGCTTGACAACTGTCACAAAGTGATGACGTGGCTACCGAGAGTAAAAACCCTAATTCCTGCAAACCCTAATTTCTTCCAAAAACCCTAACCCTAACTGCTGGCTGAAACCCTAATGTGGCTGGAAACCCTAAAACAAGCGGCAAAAATGCCACATGGCAGCAGTATGGGCCTCCGGATTTTACGGCACTTAAAAGCAGCCCTTTGGGCAACGCAATTCGGCAAAGAGAGTGAGAGAGAGAGTACATTGCTTTATTTTTTAAAAGCCCTCTAGAGGGTTTGAGAGAGAGAAATTTTGCTTTTGGTTTTGAAAGCTTTTGGGGCTCTACTTTTGGGGCTCTGCTTTTGGGCATCCCTTGTAAACAAATAAATAAGCAGTGAGGGCTCACTCTGCAGAGCATCTGGACGCAAAGTCTGAGAGTGAAACCCTAACCGCTCTCTTGTACTTTGACATTGATTTAATACATAAAGAAATATCGAAAGGGGCGCCAGTCTTTGGGGCCAATATCTCTAGGCACGGAACTCCGCCGGGCCAGTGCAAATCTATTGTGATCTGTGAATTGTTTTGAAGTGGTTATTTGGTGTTGTCGTGATTGATTCTTGACTTGGAGTGTCCAAGTCTGTTACAGTGGTATCAGAGCACGGCCGATTTCTCTTCTACGGGAAATCCGATCCCCAATTTTTTTTCCGCGGCACCTATGGCTTCACGCAAGGATCAGTCGACTCCCTCTGCATCTAGAGATGCGGGCAGGGATCACAACGAAGATTCCGACAGAGTAAGGCACGCCTCGGCCTACTCAAGCAGAGCGACGAGAGATGGAGCGTCATCAATTGATCGGCGATGCAACAAAGATGATGCTCAATTTTGCGAAGGACCCAAAATTTGCAAAATATATGAGCGAGACTTCTTTTCAGGAAGTGCACGAGCAATGGCAGAAAACCACAACACCACCCCCGAAACCCGCTCTCAAGAAACCTTCTGCTCACAAGAAATATTCAAAGAAGGAATTAGAAGAGGTGGTTGATGCACAGATTACTCAGCTTTTTGACGCGCAAAAGAAAGCCAAAAAGCACGGCACAACGCAGAAGAAAGGCACTGACTTCCCGGGTTATTTGGGTCGTCAGTCGACATTTGACAAAGCAAAGAAACAGAAGAAGCGTGTTCACTTTGAAGGAGTACCCACTTCTTCTTCTTCTTCTTCTTCTTCTGACAATTCTTCTAGCTCTTCAGATTCAAGCAAAGAAGACAGAAAAGGCAAAAAGCGAAGCAAATCAAGTTTGACAATTACATGGGACGGAGAGACATCTCCAAGGCACTATCTTTCATCAGAAGGTTTGAAGTTGCTTATGCCAATGGAAACTTCACCCAAAAATCCAAGTTGCATCATGTTGGCATGTATCGCAAAGAGACCGCAAGCAACTGGTGGTTAGTCAAGATTCTGGAAGGTACACAAGTCAAAATGTGGGTCCAGTTCAAGATTGAATTTTATGTAAACTATTTCTTCCACCTAACTTAGAGAAGAACATTGGAAGGAATGGGACTGGCTCGCCCAAAAGAAACATGAAAAAGTCACAGCTTGCAGTGACAAGTATTGGTCGGTTCTTCTGAAAGTTACGCCTTTCATGAAGACCTCCGAAGAGGAAAAGATGTGGAAATTCGAAGCATACCTTCAACCTCGACTTCGAAAGAGCATGATGGTGTATCCCCACAATACCCTTCAGCAAATGATGGAGTCCGCAATCATCACCAAGGATCTACATTCCACTGGTAGCCCCAACCCAATCATAAACATAATTGTATAATCGTAAGATAAATAGTGAGATAGAGTACGGCCTCCACACTTGAATGCAAGCACTATAAAGACAATGCTATGCCTTTCAAGGAAGTCCAATGAATGTCCTAAGAACTTCGAAAAGACAATTTCGATGATCTCTAAGTATCAATGCACTAAAAGAAAAGTCCAATACAACGTTGAGATAACACTCATCTTTCACAAATGCATTCATCGATAGAAAATAATTGTTGTAAATGGTTGACTTAATTGTCTAGGTCTCAAATATGTGTTGATGCTAATTATCAATGCCGCTGCCAAAAGATACATATCTTTTGGAACAAAGACGAAAGTTATGAGAAGTATGACCTCCATCATCGATGTTCTTGAAAACCAAATTGATAAGCCACAATGAAGCTAAACTTAATGAGCAAACTAGCCCGAAAAATGGGTGCAAAACCCAAGCACGGCACGCAGGCAATGTGGTTTCAATACCTCTTTCATAGCAGGAGATAATGAACATTCCCAGCCCAATCTTCAACTTCGTCTTGTCCGAATGTTTTTTCAGGTAGAACTAAGACCCTTGGTAGCCAAATTGTTGTGTGTATGCGTGAATATGCTGGTATGCGCACTCAAACACCACTATACAATGCTATTTCGATGAGCATGAGCATATAATGTCCAAAGGCATTTTCTAATGAACTTTCTCCAAGTCAAGGCACAAACACCATACATGCTCTTACTTCTTGAGTCCCCAATCACTTCCCATTGAGGTTATGGGTATGAAGAGAATTGTGGAGTATATGGTTAAGATGCAACAAAACCCTTCACATCGACCGAGAATTGCATGGGAAGTAAGTAGTGGTTTGAAAGCTGGGATGCACTACAGTTGCTTATGAATGTGTTAACAAGTACAAAATAAGAGCATGTGTGGGTGATACACAACTGAGAAGGCATATTAACCTGGCAATAGAGCGATTCCATGGAGTGACTAACTGATCCTCAGTGGCAGAGTCCTCGCCAAAAGTGTCCTGCACGCCACCGCCAACAGAAACACCCTCCTTTTGCTCAGAGGAGTATTCTTTGTCCAAGACAGAGGAACCCATAATGACAATAAGTCGCTCTTCTCCTTGTGGGTGTAGCTCGATAAGAGGCTGCTCTCACAACGCTCCAATACAACCCACCTGGTTTCCACAACATGTCGTCTTTTCGTTCTTTTCAGGCGGGCTCTCTCTCTCTTTCTCTCTCTCTTTGGACTGCGTCTCTTTCTTGTTTGCATGCGCCTTGATGCAAGAGACCCTTAAGTGTCAAAACAAACCACATGCATTGAGGCTCGACTACTACTGCTAAAATCCAAGATTCTTTCGAATATTTCAATTACGTACTCAGATCTCAATTGGTGCCCTCTGCCCTCACTGTTTCTCCCTCATCACCTCCTGCCATCTCCCCCCCACGACATATGGGTTGCATATTCAACCCCAACACGAAAGAGAGAGAGAGAGAGGGAGGGAGGGAGAGAGAGTCGCATGTGGCAACAGGGAATTTACGTAGGTTTCTTTTAATTAGGGATTTAAAATGAATTGGCACACTTGCGATAAAAGACTTTACGTTCTACGAAATAACCCCCCCCCCCCCCCCCCCCCAAAAAAAAAAAACCACAAATTCCACGTGTGCACCCAATCGGCTCCACTTCGTCGCACTAGTATTTGGCTTTGTGTGCCTACCCGCCTACCCCCACGATGCAATCCTCAACCTTCGCCTCATCCTTCTACAAGCTCCACTGCTCGTCATGTCGGCTAGCTGGATTTTGTCTCGTTCAACTACGTGCTCTCTCCTAGTCGCCCTCGTCTTGTTGCCGAGAGAGAGAGAGAGAGAGAGAGAGAGAGAGAGAGATGATGCGGCAGGCCATCGCAGTAAGCTAGGCGTGCTCACGAGGCAACTTTGTGCACCACTGCTCATTCCTTTCCACTATAGCAAGCGAGGCAGTACTTGCCTCTACCTGCAGGACTCTAGCAACAAGAAGGAAAAGACTCTCCTACGAACACTACCCTCAACCTGTGTGTGTGTGTGTGTGTGTGTGTGTGTGAGAGAGAGAGAGAGAGAGAGAGAGAGATTAAATTTGACATCCCCTCTTAGAGAACCATATATTGACACTTGACCAAAATATACAAGAAATAAAAGACAACAGACAATAGACAAAGACAAAATTCATTATTTTATGCTGGTACAACCGGTTCTGGTAGGAGAACAATTGAGCTTCAGAACCCATGAAAGAATAGACCTATACCTATCACCATCCAACATAAGCAACCAGTTAGAACATGGGCAACGTTGATCGGAAGACAAGTATCCAAACAATCTATTCTGCTTGTTATTGTTGTCCCATTACCCTAAACCCCTTCAGTCTCCTTATATGCATTTCGAGGGAGTTTTTTCTTTGCTTCTCTATCGGGCATGATCCGTTTTTTAACGGTATTTTCTACAATAGGTTTGTTTGTTAGATTTTCCTCTACCATAGTTTGAACTGGTATAATAGTTGTTTTTTGTTTGATGAGGAAGACCGATTTGCATCCTTCTGAAAAATCACACATGGCAGAGGAATATGGCTCTCCATTGGATAAGTAATATCTCTTGCGAGTTTTAGGGCTCGCATTCTCAAAGGATGGTATATCCCCCATAGTTTGGCTTCCAATAGTGGGACAGTTAGAGCTTTTCTCAAGCCCGACAACAAACCATTTATCATAGATTTTTTGAAAATCAAAAGTTAGTTAAGAAGTAATCCAAGAATCATCAGATGATAATCATTTACTAGGTAGTTGTGAAATTTTATGAAGGAAGCATTCCTTCACAACTTCCCTTAAGTCCGGTAGGACTATATCTCCAGTCGGAGAGCACTGACAAGGTCAGTGAGACAGCTTAGTATAGCTAATAGAGCAAGGTACAGGTTTTTGGAAAAGTTAGGTATATGATTGAGCCCTTCGGCCAAAATTCTACGTATTTTAGTATTTTCAATAATGCTGAGATCACAAGTGCAAACATGGTAACCAGAAGCCTCAAAATTTTTGCAAAAAGCGGTAAACTGAAAACATGTACAATAAGGAATAGAATCCTGCCGAAAAAATCATTATTATAGATCAACCTCTTTATGGGATGATGATATTTCCATCCTATAAGTATATTGTCGAGTAATTTGTGATTACCAAAAAATAGATCAAAGCACTCACAAAAAAGATTTTTTGGTTGAATCCAATCGAGGAGTACATTGTGAAAGAGACCGTGTATGTAGATGAAACCATTATCCAGTTCCACTTTGTTGAGAGTTCTTCTTCCGCAACAGCTTGTAGTAACCTGCAATATAACCAAGGTTTAAAATTCAGGGAAGTTCCTGATGGGGGGAGACCTGCCTCTTCCTCTTGTAAAGCTACGAACTCTTCCTTCGGTTAGAAGATGAACTAGGTGTTAGGAAGGAAGTGAAGGAGTTGGGTGTGATCAAAGAGTTAGCCCTTTTGAGAGCAGTGGAGTCATCCTCATCAATACAAGGTTTAAGTAGACTAGTGATGACCTTAACACCTTTAAGGTTAGCATAAGTAGTTAAGTAGATGCCAGGTTCATGAGATTTCAACTCCTTCAAGATATCAAGCATTAGTCCACGGAAGATGTTGAAGGCAATCTGTGCAATTACAATTTGCTTAGCTTGGCCACCTAACCAAGAGCAAATGAGGGAGAGATGAAAATCCACAGGTTTTTTCGGGAAAAGTAAGTCTAGATGGTTAAGAATAAACCAAATGGTATGATGGAACCACATGATGCTGGATTCACAGGAGGTTTTAGGGTCAAGAAATCTGCAGGCACATTTTACATAAGCACAAAAGACATTCCAAATGGATTCCGTGTAAAAATCAGGGTTACTCTCAGCAAATTCCATGTTTCCTTTGGTACGGATGTACAGGACTGTATTAGAGGGGCACTTGGAGTGGTCAATGAGATTGAGATTGAAGGGTTCTTTGATGAGCTCACCTTTGTCCAAAAATTGCCTTCCTTTAAGGATCTTGAGTCTGCAATCTTCCACAGTAGAGGCAGGGAGGTTCGCATAGATAAACCGAGGTTTCACTCAAAATAGGTGCTAAGAAAGCTTTGTTGGGAAGGACCCAAAGCTGATGGTCAACCCCGAGGGATTCAATTTCAATTTGTCTCACGGGCAAGACGGACAAAACTTCGGAAATTTTAGGCACCATCTCCAGGAGGTTTGAGTCATTGAGGGAGCAAAGATTACTTTGAAATTCCTTAACTGCTTCAAGGATTGCACTATCTCGACAGAAGATTCCACTAGTTTGTGGAATAGATGGAGTAGCCGGTGCACAAACAAAAGAGGGATTGAACCCACATAACTTCCTAAGAAAGTTAGACAAATCAGCACCAGAGGAGGAAAAAAGAGCAAGCTCTTGCTGATATTGTGAGGATAATAGAGGAAGCTGGGCAATGTAATGGGAGTCTTTATCCAAAGTTGCCAAAATCTTGACCCAATCATTAAAAGACAGCATATGTAAGAAATATAATTTCTTGTCAGAAGTAATAGCCGAATCATAAATTAGTTGAGAAGCATCCAAGCTGCTACATTTGAGAACAAGAGAAGTGGCCACTGAGAGGGGCTCCGAGGACAATTCCAATCTTTGTGACAGAGCAAGAGTCTTCAAAAAAAGTGAGGTGAGGTTCACTTATACTTACCATAGTAAGTAATACACTTTTTGGCCTTCCTAGATGGGAAGGGTCTAGTTCTAAAACTGCCAAAGCATTCTTTGGTTTACAGTCCTTAAGGTAAAGCTTAATCTATTCGAGAATCTTTACTTGATTCTCGGGGTTGTGATTAGTGCTCATGCGAGTTGTCTTTCTACAGGGTAAGCAGTCCTGAAAAGGGAACAGTGTAAACATAAATAAAGGTAGAAACAATAATTGTAACTTTTGGGCCTCCAAACCTTCAACCGGCAAAGTCAAAGACTATAGTAGTCGTGAGCAGGGGACCATAAAAAGAGTCTAAAAAGGACGACCTAACACCAGTCAACCGGTCAAGGGATTACAGACCGTGGGTCAAACTTAGAACTCAATTTCGAAGAAAATTTCGAAAGCCAGCATCTCGGTTTCTCTCGGAAAGAAAAACCTTATGTATAGGATGTGTGTGTAGCTGTTAAATCTTAGATAATAAGACATAATTGAATTTTTACATTCAAAAGACAGCTGGCAATGGAACAAGGAATAGATATGTACAAAAACAACTCAGTATTAGAATCAGTTAAGTACAATGTTTGTAGCAAAGAGATACCCTTTCAGTATGTAGAAAGTAAATATACTTCCCCAGTCATCACTGAGTGTTCCATCCAGAGTAGCATAGCTTGCAAAAGTAAAAAAACCTTCCAAGATAAGATAGAGTCCTTACCTGCATCTATCCTAACAAGACAACAATTCAGTTAGCCTTGGATGTGTTTTACAGGTATTAATGGACCATACAGTTGTTATCCATGTCCATCTTATAAACTTTTTTTATTTTAACAAGCTTAGTGATGTATGTGTAAAAAGATGTTCTTCTTTTTCCTTTTTCATAACCCAAGTTACTAGCAAAAAACACTATTCTGATTAGAAGGCCACTACCCGTTCTAATCCAAGTGTCATAGTCCCCTATCCAACTATCCTTGAAACTCAACCGAAGCTAAAAAAAACCTCTATTTATAGTTCAAAAAAATGGTAAGCTAGTTTATGTTTGTTTAGGTCAAATAAAGTTTAATGCTCATCATGGCAAATGGAGTCTAAAACATCCTTTAGTATGTATATCTATAACTAGATAAATCTCTCAGCACATTAAGTGGCACGGAGCCCTTGAAGTAACCAAATAATTGAAGAGTAGTTCAATACCCATATGCAGCCAGCAGGCCAAGCCTCCCAAAATAAAAACATAAGCTAGAACAGAGCTAGTATCAACTCTTACACAAGAAGATACCCGGCATCATATCATCCCCATGCCAATCCAAGGGGTACATTCTATGTAGTCAAAAAAACCGTCCATAGTGTATACTTACCTTTAATTGTTATAGGTTCTTTGGTAAGAAAATGGGGTTTGTTACAAAGCATCAGGTGCAACCAGTCTTGGATTACTTTTTTACAGAATTTTATAACAACCCAGCGAATGCGACAGAAGTAATAGACAGCCTAGTTAATCAGTTTGGTACAACAAACGTATGCAACCAGGCCAACCATCCCCGCACACAATGCGCACGAAGTCAAATCAGTACTCCTTATCACCCAACCGATGGGTTTTACCAAGTTTGCAGTATTACCAAATTTAACAGTGAACCATTAATCCATGCTTATCAATCCAATCTCAAACCATACCTGCTTTATGCAATTACCTCATTAAAGCCAGAGAGCCAGTACAACATTGGTTAGCAACCGGGGAAAACACCTTGTTACAGCAAGTAAATACTAGGCTTAAGCCAACCAAGCAAACCCAAAATTTTCCTTTTCCAATGGATGCAAGTTCCAAATTATACCGACCAACCTTAACAACTTTTTCCATGATGAGTAACATAATAAACCTATCATTCATGAGTAATACATACACCCGCTGCGCTCAGTGTGAAAAATGACACTTATCGACAGTTGTAAAACCCAACAAGAACACAAGCAGTATGCGCCTGAGGTAAAACAACAGCCACCATGCTATTGAAAAGCATTTAATGTTTACCTTATTGTGCAGAAGAATGCTTAATGTAAAAAAAATTCAACATAACCAGCAGCGAGGCAACCTAAGGTAGAGAAAAACCTGAGACACCTGAGTAGTGAGCTCCATAGCTCCTTTTGTGAAGCAGGCAGTACGTCTTCTCAAAAAAGCCAAACAAAACAACACTGGCTAAGTGAGGGGCAGAGATGCGCCCTCACCTGTTTAAATAGTGGAAGGATGATGGATTGCCAGTCCTCTGAGCGGGAGTAATAAGTGAGCCAAGCTGCCTTCCCTTGTAAGTGTGTGGTAGCACCAAACAACACGCAGATACCCATGAGTGGGGAGATCCATAGCCAGAGAGGAGAGGGAGGAGAGGCCGCCTTCACAATGTAATGAAGAAGGAGAATTAAATCACGCTCGGCACGCCAGGGGGATCTATATCTTAGTTTAATAATCAAGGGCTAGGCCCCATGGTCTTTACAAGGTAATGGCATATTTTGAGTAGTATTCCTAAAGTGACCGATCAGATTCCGGGTTCGATCAAAGTAGTAAAGAGGGGGGGGGGGGGGGGGGGGGGGGGGGGGGGGGGGGGGGGGGGGGGGGCTTGTTCTTTATAACAACAAGAATACCTATAGTACCATAGTGTGTGTGTGTGTGTGTGTGTGTGTGTGTGTGTGTACTCGCCCTATCCCAGGCGCCATACACAATGGGTCGGTAGTAGGCCCATTGTGTATGGGCCTACTACCTAATTAGAGAAATGAGATTCTCTTGTTTAAAGTGTAACCCAGGCGAGTTATGTTGGGTGAGAGCTTGTATAATAGTGTTACAGATCTGATTTCTATTAAACCCGTTAAGGCAATACTTTCTGATAAGTAAATAAACCTCCTCCAAGGCAAGAAAAGGGTTAGGGGAAGAATAGAAAATTAAGTGTAGCAGGCAGATACAAGAGCTAATAGCAGCCTTGTAAGGCCTATTGCTATTCTTTTTTATGAATTCTATAAGTGGTAGTTTCAGGAGATACCTTTTCCACACAAACCTTAGGTCATACCCACCATCTTACGGGATATGAAGGGAAATAGAGAGGCTAAGGAATTGGACAAATGTGCAGAAAGCCCCATTGGGTGTGACGGTCTATTGGAGAGAGGTAGGTTCAGTTTTAAGGGAGTGAGGGTAAATCAGACAAATTTCATTGGGGAAGTCTTTATTGTTGACACTAAGTAAGTCATCCATGTATCTATAAGTATGTCTGAACTGTGAAAGCTTATTCTTTGTAAGATTCCATGGTCTTGAGACACCACTTGTATTCAAAGAAAGCAAGGTAAATATTATACATAAGTGGAGAGCATGAGAATCCCATGGGGATGCCTAGGCATTGGTTAAAGCAAAGACCGCTTGAAATTATAGTGCAGTTACTCAGCAGCCAGGAGATGGAGGAGAAAAGCTTAGCTTCATTAAAGTGTAAGGAGTGTATGGAGTGAGATAAGTGAATTTACCTATGTTTTTTGGAAAGAGAGATGTAAAAAAATTTTCTTCTTTCTAGCATTGGAGAAATCCATTTTAATCACCTTGGCAAGAACAGCCTTAAGGCCAAGATCCCCATCAAGGGGAATGTTTTTGTAGCATTGTGTAATGTCAGCAATAAAAATGTGGAAGATATGCTGAGGGAGGTTAAGCGAGACCTTTGTAGAGTTTTTTGTAAGCCAGAAGGGATTATATTGAACATGTAAGAAGTCCTGGCAGATTTTCTGTTTAGTGGCAAAAATAAGCTCAAATTCAGATAGTATAAGGTCAAGGCAAAAAGTAATATCCTTGGTGATATCATTAAAAATACAATTGGAGGCATCGGATATCCACCTGAACTTATGCTTATGAATTTTATGAAATAACACCGATAACTTAGTGTTCAGCACAGAGTAGCCTAGAAGCCCTAAGTGTTTAGCAATTTATTGGTAACAGTTTGTAGTGTAGATTTAATATAACAAAAATCCTTACCAGATACTCGATTACGAGCGGCCTTCCAAGCCAGGTATTTGCAAACGACAGTGGGATAGTTAGAGCTTTTGTCAAGCCCGACACCAAACCATTTATCAGAGATTTTTTGAAAATCAAAAGCTAGCTGAGAAGTAAGCCAACAATCATCACATGATAACCATTTACTAGGTAGTTGTGTATTTTATGAAGGAAGCATTCCTTCACAACTTCCCTTAAGTCCGGTAGGACTGTCATCTCCAGTCGGAGAGAACTGACAAGGTCAGTGAGACAACTTAGTATAGTTGATAGAGCAAGGTATGGGGTTTTGGAAAAGTTAGGTATATGATTGACCCTTTGGCCAAAATTCTACGTATTTTATTCTTTTCAATAATGCTAAGATCACAAGTGCAAACATGGTAACCAAAAGCCTCAAAATTTCTACAAAAAGTGGTAAACTGAAAACATGTACAACGAGGAACAGAATCCTGCCGAAAAAAGTCATTATTATAGATCAACCTCTTTATGGGATGATGATATTTCCATCCTATGAGTATATTGTCGAGTAATTTGTGATTACCAAAGAATAGAGCAAATCACTCACAAAAAGATTTTTTGGTTCAATCCAATCGAGGAGTACATTGTGAAAGAGACAGTGTATGTAAGAAACCAATATCCGGATCCACTGTTGAGAGTTCTTCTTCCGCAAGGGCTTGTAGCAACCTGCAATATAACCAAGGTTTAAAATTCAGGGAAGTTCCTGATGAGGGGAGACCTGCCTCTTCCTCTTGTAAAGCCACTATAAGATTCCATGGTCTTGAGACACCACTTGTATTCAAAGAAAGCAAGGTAACTATTACACATAAATGGAGAGCATGTGAATCCCATGGGGATGCCTAGGCATTGGTTAAAGCAAAGACCGCCTGAAACTATAGTACAGTTACTTAGCAGCCAGGAGATGTAGGAGCAAAGCTTAGCTTCATTAAAGTGTAAGGAGTGTACGTAGTGAGATAAGTGAATCCACATGGGTTTTTTGGAAAGAGAGATGTAAAAAAGTTTCTTCTTTCTAGTATTGGAGAAAGCCATTTTAATCACCTTGTCAAGAACAGCCTTAAGGCCAAGATCCCCATCAAGGGGAATGTTTTCGTAGCATTGTGTAATGTTAGCAGTAAAAATGTGGAAGATATGCTGAGGGAGGTTAAGCGAGACCTCTGTAGAGTTTTTTGTAAGCCAGAAGGGATTATATTGAACATGTAAGAAGTCCTGGCAAATTTTCTTTTTAGTGGTGCAAATAAGCTCAAACTCAGATAGTATAAGGTCAAGGCAAAAAGTAATATCCTTGGTGATATCAGTAAAAATACAATTGGAGGCATCGGATATCCACCTGAACTTGTGCTTATGAATTTTTTAAGTGGGACATAACACCGGTAACTTAGTGTTGAGCACAGAGTAGCCTAGAAGCCCTAAGTGTTAAGCAATTTTATTGGTAACAGTTTGTAGTGTAGATTTAATATGATAAGATTCCTTACTAGATACTTGATTACGAGCGGCCTTCCAAGCCAGGTATTTTCAATTGAGAGTGGGACAGTTAGAGCTTTTGTCAAGCCCGATAACAAACCATTTATTAGAGATTTTTTGAAAATCAAAAGTTAGCTGAGAAGTAAGCCAAGTATAACCAGATGATAACCATTTACTAGGTAGTTGTGAAACTTTATGAAGGAAGCATTCCTTCGCAACTTCCCTTAAGTAGCAGTAGGACTGTCATCTCCAGTGGGAGAGCACTGACAAGGTCACTGAGATGGCTTAGTACAACTGCTAGAGCAAGGTACGGGTTTTTGGGAAAGTTAGGTATATGATTGAACCCTTTGGCCAAAACTCTACGTATTTTAGTATTTTCAATAATGCTGAGATCACAAGTGCAAACATGGTAACCAGAAGCCTCAAAATTTCTGCAAAAAGTGGTAAACTGAAAACATGTACAATAAGGAATAGAATCCTATCGAAAAAAGTCATTATTATAGATTAACCTCTTTATGGGATGATGATATTTCCATCCTATGAGTATATTGTCGAGTAATTTGTGATTACCAAAAAATAGATCAAAGCAATCACAAAAAATATTTTTTGGTTGAATCCAATCGAGGAGTACACATTGTGAAAGAGACAGTGTATGTAGATGAAACCATTATCTAGATCCACTTTGTTGAGAGTTCTTCTTCCGCAAGGGCTTGTAGCAACCTGCAATATAACCAAGGTTTAAAATTCAGGGAAGTTCCTGATGGGGGGAGACCTGCCAATTCCTCTTGTAAAGCTACGAACTCTTCCTCGGTTAGAGGATGAACTAGGTGTTAGGAAGGAAGTGAGGGAGTTGGGGGTGATCAAAGAGTTAGCCCTTTTGAGAGCAGGGGAGTCATCCTGTTAACCCTCACGGCTCACGGACACCCCATCACCTACGACGGACGTGTATTATGTATTTGGTAGAGTTAGGTACCAGGCTTGTCGGACCAATAGGAAAAGGGTAAGAGTGATCGCCGATGAGAGGCGCACTCTAACTGGGACATTCAAGGGATTAGTTTGCTAAGCATGGGCGCCCAAGTGTGAATGGGGTGAGCTCATATAAAAGCCAACTAAACCTAAAATTCAGGCATTCTCTCATTTGTGCAATAGAAGAGTGCTCTTGCTCCATCTCCATCTCCATCTTCTTCTTCTTCACCTCCTCGTGTGTGTGTGTATGTGTGTGTGAGAGAGAGGGAGAGTGTGTGTGCGATCGAGCATTACGAAGGCACGACGGCGGCGAAGCGGTTAAGCGCGGCACGACTGCAGCTTCTTCTTCATCGCGGCGAGGAATCCTCCACGGCAGGAGCATAGAGCGGTGAGTGACACACCATTGCCCTCTTTTGAGCTTGCTAGATTAGTCTTGTTGTGTGCTTGGAGCCATTTGTGGCTCGCACACGGTGTATCGGCAAGTCCCTTGCTTCGACAGTGCGGCAAGGAGCGCACATTTTTGGCGCCGCTGCCGGGGAATCGCCCTGCTCTAAGCCCAAGAGGCACTTTGTGCTTCTCTTATGAGTTGTTTGTAGTAGGAAAGAAGAGGAATGAGTTGTTTTTCTGCAAGTTGTTAATTTCTGTATTGTCTGCAAGTTCTGTGATTTCTGCATAATGTTGTGTTTTCTGTTTGCACACAGTCTTTGCACAATTAGTAGTCGTTAGCTTGTTTGCAGTGAATGAATAAGTAGGAAGGCAGTTAGCAATTTCTATTGCACACAGTCTGTACACAGTTTTCTGTCAAAGTTTGCCTGCACACAGTCTTTGCACAGTAAGGTAGTGAGAGAGGAAGTAGGTGGAAAGTTAGCTCACTGTCAGTAAGCAGTTAACAGATTAGTTAGTAGATTAGTTAGTGGTTAACAGCACTGTTAGTAAGTAGATAAGGTAGTGAGCTGTGAGCTGTTGACTGGGAGGTTAGGTAGGTGACAATGTGTGTGGCCAAGAAAGGGTCAGCAAAACCGCGCGGGGTCGTTGCCCAAAAAAGAAAAAAATTTATATTAAAAACATAAAAAATAAAAAACCCAAGCCCAAGCCCAAGCCCAAGCCTCAGTCCTCAGTCTTATGATATATACTAGACTCACTCTTATATATATACCCTACCCCCTCGAGAGGGAATGAGAGCATGTGGGGCAAGTCCTCCACTCTCCTCCCTTCTCTTCCCACTTGCACCCTTAGACTTTCTAATTCGGGCCTAGTTCCCTACTAGAAATTGACGGTTTTAGGGTTTCCGAGGGCATAAAGTGACCAAACGGAGGGCTGTAAAGCACGGCACGTCCCTCTGACCGAGACGCTCGTTTTGAGCTATCATACGTTCTATTCTATAGCTGGGTCAGAAAAAAAGGACCAAAAAATAAATAAATAAGAAAAGACTTGGGTTGCAAAACACCCAAAATTACTAGGTGAGCAGCCTTCACGGGCCCTCACTGACACTTCTAGGGGATCCAAGTCATATGAACCTACGCTCTGGACGAGTGTTAGAGCACGAGCATATTGGTAGTGCCTCCATTTACGCGGGCACCCATTATTCCTCCACCCTAGGTTCTGGACCTTCGGCCGGGACTCAAGGTAGCGCGACCCAAGATCCTCATATCGCGTCTAGTGATTCTTCCTCTGACTACGAAGTCATGGAGGGGTATCCTACACCAAACTCTGATAGTTCAAGTCAAGACATGCATGCCATGGGACCACGGCCCGGGTCCAGCGTGTTTAGTCGCTTAAAAGAGACCCTTAGTAGAGCTACTCGCTCCGAACATGCGGTTAATGAAATAAATGAAGGGAGTGGGGAAGTAAATTCTTCATTCATGCCTAAAATGGACCCTATGCTTCTTGAGAGTGTGCATGTGAATGTTCCATCCACTGCACCTCCTGATCCTTTAGGACTATCTCCCTCTGAGGTTTTACTACCCGATGGTAGGAGTCTTGCCGAAGTACAAGAGATCGAACGCTATATGCAAGCAACAAGGGAGAGGGAAATTAAGAACCTACAAAGGCTAGAACAAAGTCGAGCCCTGAAAGCAAAGGCTCCTATGACAACAATCATGCCAGCCGAGCAACCGAGTGCTCCCAAGGTAGCAGTCACGGAGGGGCAAGCTATGGGGAGCAATAATGCTTCCACTTCAAGGGAAACCTCCAGCACGCCAGGCCTAGATGGGATATTCCTAAACAAAAATTGGGAGTATGACCTACAAGCAGAAGCTTTAACTGATCGGTACACAGGACACACCTATCATGTGGGTTGGTTAGATGTTCTACAATCCACATCGAGTGCTACTAGCATAGATGAGCAACAACAGAAAGTCTGTGATGTCCTCCATATGATCGTCGAGTTAGAAAGACAGAACATAGGGATCAACATGCCTTCAACAGGCCTAATGAGATTCTTGGATACGGGAAAGGCCAACCAACCAACCCTGTCACAAATGGAGACTCCCTCAGTGAGCCCCATTGATCCTCCATATGTTGTTTCGCCAGGAGCCTCAGTACAATCTGAGCCCACAAGTGGCAGCTTTACCTTCCCAGATCTAGCTCATCTTTCTCGTAATGACACTACGGCTACCATGCATATCCCAATGGTGAGCATGACAAGAAGTACACCATGGAGTTCATTTGTTAACACTGCGCCGATGCCTAGTAGCACAGTGCCCCCAACTATACCTACATGTATGTATCAATCATGTGCACCTGTCGTACCTCAGCCTCATGTAGCTCCTACACCTCCGATTATTCCAAGAGCTTACAATCCACAATGGAATTATCCAAGCTCTTATACAGGTGGAGCCATGCCATTTAATAATAACATGTGATATCAGGCACCCCCTATGCCTAGGGCCACGCCTGTAAACTTTTGACCACCGTCTGGTACACCACCATACGAAATTTGGGACCCAAGAGCCGCGCGTATGCCAAGGCCAAGGCCAACTCCCATCTCACATGTGGTTCCAGGAGCACATACACCCATTATACCTGCTCAAATAAGAGATTTGGCAGCATTTGCTCAAACTATCGGTCGCTCTATTGCAGAAAACATGCGTAGTGCACGTGATAGAGATCCTAGGAGCAAGGCAATTCGAGTTGCTAAGCTCACATAGAAATTCAGTGGAGACGGAGATGCTAGAAAGCATATGGAAGTCTTTGAACATGTGTGCGATTCCTTGGAAGAGCACAATGAGCTACATAAGTGTAAGGCTTTGAGTTTGACCCTAAGCGGAAAGGCTGGAGATTGGTATAGAACCTTAAGAGTAGAAGAGAAAACGATCTACTCTACTCTTAGGAGACTGTTCTTAAAAGAATACATACGAGAGGGAGTACTTTGGGGTGTAGCCTCTCAGCTCTAGAAAGCCCAACGAGAAGAAGGTGAATCCGTGAGAGACTTCATTAGTCGCCTAAAGAATTTGAATTATCGATGCAATCCAAACGAGCGATTCAACAACAACCAATTGCTCGATAGATTCATTAGGGGACTACGACATGAAAGTATCTATAAAGGCCTAGTCATTAGAGGTATCACTACTTGGGAAGCAGTCACCATGAATGCAATCCAATTGGAGGATAATTTAATGATTGCAGGAGAAAGAGTGTCTGCCGAGCCAAAGTCAAAGCCGAAGTCAAGTAGCTCGCAAGCATCAGGGCATGAGCCAATGAAGATAAAGCCAATCGTGTAAGAGCAAATGATATCTGAGATGACTTTGGCAGATCTCACCAAGGCCATCCAAGAAAGCCTTAGGGGTAATCGTGCTCCACAAAACACTCATATGTATCCAAGAAGGGAGCAACAATGGTGCTCAATTTGCTTGGGCCCACATACTACGAGTGAATGCCCTACTTTCAGAGTAAAGTTTAACGGGACTTGTAACGCGTGTGGTAGGTATGGCCATCAAGCGAAGGATTGCCTAATGCTTAAACGCATCATGGAAAATAGACCGCCTATAGCTTGGGCAGACTCACCTCAAGTTCCTGCATTGATGCCTACCCCACCCATGGAGCAACAGTTGCCATTACAGCACATGGTCCCTAGAACCCAAAATGTGGTCCAAACCACACCGTTGCCACCTCCAGTAGTAGGACCGCAACCCCCTCATCCAAGAGTTACACCTATGAACCAAATAGGTTGTGAGTCATCTAGTACTTATGTAGATTGCGAAGAGGACATAGACTCTAGTATCACCTATGGAGTCGACATGCTTGAGGAGTGTCCCATGTACTATATGGAAGACCATTGGGGACAAATCAAACCGGTATATCAAGCTACTGCACTAGCAGCAAGAGGCCAAAACATTAATAGTTTTGCCAGGAGACCACCTCTTTAGTGCTACGAATGTGGTGGACCACATCGAGTAGCTGAGTGCCCCATTAGAATGCAAAAGAATGCTGCACTAATGCAAACAAGTCAAGGGAGTGCATTGGCAATGCCAATACTCACTTGTAATCATTGTGGCATAGATCATTTGATCGCACAGTGTCCTAACAATCCAAACGCACCGAAAATCACACCATTGAACATAATAGAGATTGTTGATGGGACACCACCAACTATAAACATAGCACCAGTGAATGCACTCACATGGTCGATGCTCCAAAAGCAAAATTACATCCTCGAAGAGAGAGATGTTGCATCCATTGGCCGAGCGAGAAAGAAGAAAACACGAAGAAAGAAATCCCTTAATGCTTCTAGCTCAAAACCTAGTTCAAAGACTAACATAGGGACAGGAGAGGATCACGTGTATATGAATGACCCTGAGGATGACTCAGATTCGATAGAGACCTCGGAGACCAAAACTATTACTACAAAGGAAAAAGCCAGTGAGGAGGATCACGAGAGGGAATTACGACGAACACCAAAAGAGTATTCAAAGTTAAACCACCCAGTTGCGAACCCCCAAGATAAGCCACGAGAGACAAAAAATGAGGATTGCAAGAGAAAGATTGGAACCTATCCAAACCCAACAATGGAAATTGAACGAGTCCAACAACTGAGGGGTTTGGTGGAAGAAACTCAACGAACATTAGAACCTGAACCCAAACATATCCAGATGTCGGACACAGTGTTTCCCACACAAGTTCAACGTCACAAGAACTACAGGCCGTTAGCTATACCCAGTATCATTCGGGAAGAGAGTGAGGGTAGGACATCTGAAAGTGGACACACACCTTTCCTACTAGAGAGAATGTTTGGTGAGGGAATACCCGACCCCCTAGAGGAAGTGGAGATTCCATCTTCACCATTCTCTTGTCAGGGTCCTACGTCCCACAAGATGCCATTAAATGTTGCCAAATTGATGGATTTCATGTCTTCAGAAGTTAGAACCACCATCATGTCCAAACTATATAAAGACCCGTTAACAAGTTGGGGCAATACTTTGAAGGGGATGAATCTAATGCTACTCTGCCAATCACTACTAAAGGATTAACTATAAAGGGAGTCCTTGATGGTGGTGCGAGAGTCAGCATGGTGACAAAGAGTTGTTGGGAGTCTATGGGGCGACCCCACCTTGAAGCCACAAGCGTAGTGGTAAAAATGGCTAATGGATCTATTGTTACGCCTATTGGAATGCTAAAGGATCTCAGAATCAAGGTCTTGGGACACAAGGTAAGGCAAACTTTCATTGTTATGGATTTTTCCAAGCATCCTATGTCATTTGAGATGATCTTAGGGCGTCCATTCATGAGGGAAGCAAAAATGGTGCATGACTGGTCCAAAAACCACGTCTACTTACAGTTCCAAGACTCTGTCATTCGAGTTGATCTTTTAAGTGGTCGAACGCATCCTCTAGGAAATAAATTCATCATTGATAATCGATCAGACACAACAATTCACTTAGTTCCATTACAGTATTGTTACACGTGTAACGAAGACACGGATATTGGGGAGAACTCTCCTTATATGGATATCCTACCCGGAATGGCTGAGTCAGACAATGTCGATTGGGTACACCTAGCGGCAACTATAGATACATGGGGAGCTAGAGGAACAACCTGGGTAACACCAGATGGGGAAGAGATACCACACATTGCACCAGTAAACATGTTAGGTGTAGCGTATGTAACATCCGATGATAAGAAAGAGGCACACCTACCTGAGAGTGAAACCGATGATTCCTCAAAGGCTTCAGGCCAATACACATCAGAAACAGAATCTCAGGGAGAAATGGATTCAGAACGTGAGGAAACATCAAGTGAGCCAAGTATAGAAACTGAACACTCAAGGTCTAATACGACCATCTATGGTAATTTATATGAGAGTGAAGAAGATACAAGCGAAGACCTATCAAGCGAGTCGAGTTCAAACATTTACCAAAATCAAAACCTTAACAAGAAACAAAGGTCATATAAGAGACGACGATATCGAGCAAATGTGAGAGCTAGGATAAACAAGGAAAGATCTACTGCAGAAAGGCTTAGCTATCTAGGGGCATGTGATGCTCATCGAAAGCTAGTAGACAATTGGGGTGAACATCTCCAGAGTGTCATGTGGTGCAACCCGCGACCCATTGACCTCGCTCAATTGGAGGTTACAGAGCCGAAATTGAGTTGAACTATAAGAAGACGTAAAAACCGAGAGTTAGCACAACCACAAAAGGAGACAGAACTAAAAGAAAGGTCTCCGTCAAGACAAGAGCCTGCTGACTTACTGCAGAAAGGCTTAGCTATCTAGGGGCATGTGATGCTCATCGAAAGCTAGTAGACAATTGGGGTGAACATCTCCAGAGTGTCATGTGGTGCAGCCCGCGACCCATTGACCTCGCTCAATTGGAGGTTACAGAGCCGAAATTGAGTTGAACTATAAGAAGACGTAAAAACCGAGAGTTAGCACAACCACAAAAGGAGACAGAACTAAAAGAAAGGTCTCCGTCAAGACAAGAGCCTGCTGACTTACATACGGCTCCTGAACATTTTAAATCTTATACCACGGGGGAGCGAAAGGTTGTGTATGCCAAGGCCCAACAAATACCTACCAATGAAAGCAGTGGAGTCTATGATGGTCCATCGGTAGTTAAAGAGATAGAATTAGCAGAACCAGGTGAGGAGTCTAAACCAGTCTTTATTGCTCAAGACCTTACCGAAACTGAAGAGGCTGTACTTAAGGAGCTCCTCAAGGAATACAAGGATATATTTGCTTGGACATATCATGACATGAAGGGCGTTCCACCTTCTGTGGTGCAACATACAATTCCCATGATCAACACTGCTAAACCCGTCCAGCAACGACCCTATCCAATGAATCCTAAGTACGCCAAAATTGTACAAGAGGAGATTGAAAAACTTATCCAATGTGGATTCATATACCCTATTGAGCACTCAGAATGGGTTTCTCCAATAGTCATTGTGCCAAAAAAGAATGGGAAACTAAGAGTGTGCGTGGACCTCAAGAAAGTTAATGCAGCCACTAGGAGAGATCATTATCCCTTACCATATTCAGAACATGTAATTGAAAGAGTTGCGGGCAAGGAAGCTTATAGCTTTTTATATGGGTACTCTGGTTACAATCAAATCACAATTGCATTAGAGGACCAAGCTAAAACTGCTTTTATCACAGAGTTTGGAGTGTTTGCATTTCGTGTTATGGCTTTTGGCTTAACAAATGCCCCTGCTACATTCCAACGAATAATAAACACTGCGTTTAAAGAATTTCTAAGGGAGTTTTGTGAAGCTTTCCTAGACGACCTTTGTGTTTATTCTTCTTGGGAGAAGCATTTGTTATATCTACGAAAAATATTTGAAAGGTGCAGATTTTATCGCATCTCATTGAACCCTTTCAAATGCCAATTTTGGGTTAAGCATGGAGTCATTCTAGGGCATATAGTGTCCAAGAACGGGATATCCACAAATGAGAGTAACATTAAAGCCATTACCGATTTGCCACCACCTACGAACTATAAAGGAGTTCAAAGATTTATGGGCCATGTGGGTTATTATCGAAGGTTTATTTTAAACTTTGCCGAGATAGCGCGTCCATTGTACAAGCTTCTTATCGAGTTTCACTGGACGGAAGAATGTCATCAATCTTATGAGTTATTAAATAAGGCCATAACAAGTGCTCCAATCCTGCGAACACCTGATTGGAATGTACCTTTTCATGTGCATATTGATGCATCAAATTTTGCTATTGGGTGTGTTCTAACTCAACCAAGAGAACATAAATTGGACTACCCTATTAGCTTTGCAAGTCGCCAATTAAATGATGCCGAGATGAACTACACTACTACAGAGCGCGAAGGTCTAGCTATGATTTACGCAGTAAAGAAATTTCGCTATTACCTTCTTGCTACCAAGTTTGTGTTTTATGTTGATCATCAAGCATTGCTATATTTGGTAAATAAGTCGTGTTCCACAGGTCGAATTACACGATGGTTGTTAATTTTTCTTGAGTTAGACTTCACCGTTGTTGTGAGGCCTGGGAGGAAACATGTCATGGCGGATCATTTATCTCGTATCCCTAATGGCGAAGCTCCTACGGGGGTTGATGATGAATTGCGTGATACTCCTTTGTTCATTGTTGAGACAATGCCTGAATGGAGTGAAAAGATTGTTAACGTTTTAGTTAATGGTTTTCCACCCAAAGAACTACGAAAAGATATAGCTCGAAAATTAATCAAGGAATGCGAAACCTATTGCTTACTGGCTGGAACTCTCTATAAGAGAGGAAAAGATGATGTTCTTATACGTTGTGCCTGCGAGGATGAGTATTTATATATTCTACAAGAGGCACACATGGGCGTATCTGGTGGTCACTTTTCAGGAAACTTGACTGCCCGAAAGATCTTACAGTCAGGCTATTGGTGGCCCACTATGTTTAAGGATGCATCACTTTTTGCAAAGGGATGTGATGAATGCCAACGCTTCAAGAAGCCACAAAGAAGTGATAGGATGCCTCTACATCCCATCAAGGTAACCCAACCATTTGAAAAGTGGGGCTTAGACTTTGTAGGACCGATTAGTCCGGCTGCACGTAACACGCAATCACGATATATCATTGTGGTTACCGACTATGTAACCAAATGGGCTAAAGCAAAAGCAACACGGAAGGCGGATGCAAAAACAACAGCTAAGTTCCTCTTTGAGAACATTATCACACGTTTTGGATGCCCCTTTGAACTTGTGAGTGACAATGGAACTCATTTTATAAATGAAGTAATAAAAGAACTCACATCAAACTTCATGATATCACACCACAAGTCTACACCCTATTATCCCCAAGCAAATGGCCAAGCTGAGAGTACCAACAAAACTCTCATCTCCATTTTGACAAAGACAGTCGAGGCTCATCGCACCGATTGGGACCTAAAGCTTACATCAGCTTTATGGGCTTATCGTACTGCGTATAAAGTTGCTATTAATTGCACACCGTTTAAGATGGTGTATGGCCAAGAAGCAGTTATGCCATGGGAGTTTGTCATTCCTAGTCTTCGAGTAGCTTCTCAAGAAGGTTGGGATGGTAACCCCTTAGTGGAGCGATTATATATCCTGGAAAGGCTATATGAAGAAAGGCAATTAGTTGTGCGAAATGCTCTAGTGGAGAAGGATAGGAGAAAGAAGTGGTTTGATAGCCATTTAAAGGATAAAGACATCAAGGTTGGTGATAAAGTTCTTATGTACGGGGTACGTTATGAAAAGAAGAAATTGAAATACGCTGGTAAGGGACCATATCGAGTGTGTGAAATTACCCCGCAAGGTACCATTCGTGTGGAGACTCTAGATGGAGTTGAAACCATTGGATTCCTTAATGGGAGTAAATTCAAAAGATATTATGATCCTCTAAGCCAGGAAGAGTTGCAAGCCATCCATCAAAAGAAGGCTGCCAAGGAACAAGCAGAGCTTAAAAAAATCCAAGCAAGAGTTGAGGCTCGAGAACGACAACAACGTCTTAGACGCCAACGAGAGGCTAATCTGGGAATCACGCAAGCATTTTTCGAGGACACAGATGACGACTCATTAGAATCTAAGCCACCCCTACGATACCCAATTGAGCTAAATAGCACCAATGGGAAAGTACTATACAATGCCTTATTAGATACGGGAGCTAAACACAATTTGTTATCCTATAGAGTTTGGTGTTAATTAGGGAAACCGACCCTATCCCCGAGTACGATGCAAGTCAAGGGCATTAATAAAAAGAAAATTGCTATTCTTGGAGTCCTTCAGACCCCTATTGTCTATGACAATGGAAGCATAGTGCAGAGGTTTCTAGTCATGCCCGCGGGAGCTATGGAAGGCAACGTAAACCTGGGACGCACGTGGATGTTGGCAACCAAATGCACTATTGATTGGGATACTGGTAGTGTCACGACGCGACCACCGACTCTTACCCCTATCATTCAAGCAAGGTCACCTACGTTGCAAACTCTAGCAAAGTTGAAGGATAGCCAACATTCACAAGCCAAGGTGGTTAACTCGTCTTTGCCAGCTACCCATGAACCTAGCACTTCAACACTTGTAGTTGCAGCAAGTGGTAATATTTCAAGTACTCATCCACGACCTAAGAGTACATATCAATGGGTCCCCAAGGCCTTACTTCCAACTACCTCAACCCTCCCATCCATTCCAAGAAAAAATTTCCGGGGAAAACCAAGAGCGCGCCCTAGGAGAGTCAAGACCAAATCACGATGGATTCCAAAACAACTATTAGAAGCCCAAGGCTACTATGATGGAAATGAGAAAATTTGGGTACCTAAACGTAAAATATGTCCTTCCCTATCGACAACAAACCCATATGAGTCAAACAGTGTAACGCTAAAGCCAATGGCAGACCGTGGGAAGGGAAAGATCACAGAATGCTACACACCTAGTCCAGAGCTAGTTTGGCCTCCAAGGGAAAACCAATTTATTCCACCTAGCTCAGGAAGGGGGGAGTTCCATGAAGCTTCTAGCTCCTCATGTAATACATCCATAGAGGTAAAAGCTTCTACACAGCCTCCATCTATAGTAGTGGACCTCCATGAAGCTACAAAAGAATCCACACCTCCCACTGTTCATCGCCTGATGAACCACTTCAAGTTCGATCCTGGGAGAGTACCTTACCACCCTTGCAACTTGACGAGGCACCTAGGGTAATAGAAAACTTCTGGCAAAAATCCTCACCTATTACCAACTGGAACAATTGGTTTCAAAGGGTGACGACATCATTTCAAACGGTATGATCTACCCAAGGAAGGGGGGAGTGTTTGTGGACATCCATCATTCACTTGCTTCCCTCTCAACCTTTCTCCCTGACCTCTTAATCTCCGATCTTAGGGAATGTATATATAAAGCCTTATACTCACAAAAACAAGATAAAAAAGTAAAAGAGCAAGAGCCATAACAAAATCATAAAAACAAATTATGCACAAGAACACGACCCTTGTAATATTTGCACTCTAACCATCATATATTTGCGTGTACAGATATGGCTAGTACGCTAGAGTCATCCACTCCTGCCTTGGGTGAGAGGTACCCTCGTTACTTTTCACAAATATTTCACATGGTCTTTCCAGTGCTTGCATGTGAATGGGATTTGATAGGTACGCTAGCATGTGAGAGGAATTTTGAGGAGTTAGAATGGCTGATACGTCTCTTGACCACGTCTGATCCATACTTAGTAGAGAGCGTTTCTCCCATTGCACAAGCCTACCCTTTTGACCAAGATGACTATAGGCGTCTAGTGACCTTCTTAGTAAACATGGGCACCTATGATGAAGAAGAAAATTTACATGACTACACGGATGGCACATATGGTCTCATGGATAATGACTTTGTTTATCTCGACGACGAGGATAGGGGTTTAGCCTTAGGGTTTCCCCCCAACCTCTACAATAACCTATTCCCTTGACTCTCTAGGGGAGTGCAAATAATTAGGTTAGGGTTCCTTATGTTTTTTGTTGTGTTCAATAAGTGTTGGTACCTTTTTCCACTAATGTGCCTCCTGGAGGTATTCCTTTTGTTTCCTAGTGTGTACAGAAAGTGTTGCTATTGATAGGATTTGGACCTTCATGGAATCTTTATCTCGACTCACTCTTCAAATCAAGCGCGACTATCGACACAAATAGGTGTTTCTTGTCCATTAGCATTGCCCCTTATCTTTTTTGCATCTATGATTGTCTGCTTTGATTGTGATTGGTAGCCTAATATTCACCGCATTTGCTTAGTATCAAACATTTAATTCAACGTAATTTTTTGTCATAATCACTTGTCTAAGTTTTAAAATTAAGCAGTCCGACTAAGCTAGTTTGACCAAGTTAGGTGTTAGAAATCTTCTCTTAATACCATGGGGAATGCCTTCCTAATAATCAATGGTTACTTATGTTCTTAATCCGATTTAGGCAGCATTGTGTGAAATGTACTAGGGCTTTCTACTGGGTTTGACCCTATTGACCTTTCGCTTAAGTATTATAAAGGGAGTTTACTAGTGTGATGAGCCTGGGGAGGTGTATCAGTGTTATATGACCCCCCAAAGTTACAAAATTAAAATGCTGAAAATGAACAAACAAAAAATCAAAGTGCCACACTGTAAAATCTTAAGCTGGAAGAGAAATCTCAGCTTGATTTGGTACATCACTCACATGTATTGCCTATGGTACTAGAGCCCTAGAGGTTCCCAGTGTGGGCGCTTTTCCTTGAAAAGCAAAAAACCCAAGGCATACAAAATAAGCACACACATCAAATTGAATCATTGTGAAAAGACTTTGGGGGGTCAAAGAAAAAGTAATCAGTCAGGCGATGATTTCATGAGAAATTCCTTTTATGGTAGCTTAACTATAAGGTCTTCTAGATATAGCCTCTAGTCAGCCCTCGAACATGAATACTTGGCTCTCTCGATTAAATAACTTAATTGACCACAGAAAATTAAGAGGCTTACCCATGGTATTAATATTCGATCTCTAGTGCCTTTCGACCGTCAAATTAGCGACCCCAAACTTGTTTAATTTTTTACCTTTACATATGTTTATTCATTTGATTACATTGCAATTTAATGTTCATTGCTGACAAATTGTTTGAAATTATTTTACCAATCAATTTGTCTACCTAAAACTGCATATGCTTTTTACTCACTTATGAGAATGCAATTACTGTGCCAATGTTGTTTGATTTTGCAGTGACTGAGGAAGGCTAAGGACATTCATCTCAAATGCTCTTCCACCTAGACGAACGAGCTTCAACTCAATAGCTTCCGAGGACGGAATCTACATGAGGAAGGGGGGCATGTTAACCCTCACGGCTCACGGACAGCCCATCACCTACGACGGACGTGTATTATGTATTTGGTAGAGTCAGGTACCGGGCTTGTCAGACCAATAGGAAAAGGGTAAGAGTGATCGCCGATGAGAGGCGCACTCTAACTGGGACATTCAAGGGATTAGTTGGCTAAGAATGGGCGCCCAAGTGTGAATGGGGTGAGCTCATATAAAAGCCAACTAAACCTAAAATTCAGGCATTCTCTCATTTGTGCAATAGAAGAGTGCTCTTGCTCCATCTCCATCTCCATCTTCTTCTTCTTCACCTCCTCGTGTGTGTGTGTATGTGTGTGTGAGAGAGAGGGAGAATGTGTGTGCGATCGAGCATTACGAAGGCACGACGGCGGCGAAGCGGTTAAGCGCGGCACGACTGCAGCTTCTTCTTCATCGCGACGAGGAATCCTCCACGGCAGGAGCATAGAGCGGTGAGTGACACACCATTGCCCTCTTTTGAGCTTCCTAGATTACTCTTGTTGTGTGCTTGGAGCCATTTGTGGCTCGCACACGATGTATCGGCAAGTCCCTTGCTTCGACAGTGCGGCAAGGAGCGCACACATCCTCATCAATCCAAGGTTTAAGGAGACTAGTGATGAGCTTAACATCTTTAAAGTTAGCATAAATAGTTAAGTAGATGCTAGGTTCATTAGATTTCAACTCCTTCAAGATATCAAGCATTAGTCCATGGAAGATGTTAAAGGCAATCTATGCAATTACAATTTGCTTAGCTTGGCCACCTAACCAAGAGCAAATGAGGGAGAAATGAAAATCCACAGGTTTTTTCGGGAAAAGTAAGTCCAGATGGTTAAGAATAAACCAAATGGTATGATCGAACCACATGATGCTGAATTCAGAGGAGGTTTTAGGGTCAAGAAATCTGCAGGCACATTTTACATAAGGACAAAAGACATTCCAGATGGATTCAATGTAAAAATCAGGGTTACTCTTGGCAAATTCCATGTTTCCTTTGGTACGGATGTACAAACCTGTATTAGAGGGGCACTTGGAGTGGTCAATGAGATTGAGATTGAAGGGTGATTTGATGAGCTCACCTTTATCCAAAAATTGCCCTCCTTTAAGAATCTTGAGTCTGCAATCTTCCATAGTAGAGGCAAGGAGGTTGGCTAGGTTTCACTCAAAATAGGTGCTAAGAAAGCTTTGTTGGGCAGGACCCAAAGCTGATGGTCAACCCCGAGGGATGCAATTTCAATTTGTCTTACGGACAAGACGGGAAAAACTTTGGAAATTTTAGGCACCATCTCCAGGAGTTTTGAGTCATTGACGGAGCAAACATTACTTTGAAATTCTTTAATTGCTTCAAGGAATCCACTATGCCGACAGAAGATTCCACCAGTTTGTGGAATAGATGGAGTAGCCGGTGCACAAACAAAAGAGGGATTGAGCCCACATAACTTCCTAAGAAAGTTAGACAAATCAGCACCTGAGGAGGAAAAAAAAGTAAGCTCTTGCTGATATTGTGAGGATAATAGAGGAAGCTGGGCAATGTAATGGAAAATTAAATTCACTCCTTCCATGGAGTTTTTATCCAAAGTTGCCAAAATCTTGACCCAATCATTAAAAGACATCATATGTAAGAAATATAATTTCTTGTCAGAAGTAAGAGCCGAATCATAAATTAGTAGAGAAGCATCCAAGCTGCTAATACATCTGAGAACAAGAGAAGTGGCCGCTAAGAGGGGCTCCGAGGACAATTCCAATCCTTGTGACAGAGCAAGAGTCTGCAAAAAAAGTGAGGTGAGGTTCACTTATACTTACCATAGTAAGTAATACAATTTTTGGTCTTCCTAGATAGGAAGGGTCTAGTTCTAATTGCCAAATCATTCTTTGGTTTACGGTCCTTAAGGTAAAGCTTAATCTATTCGAGAATCTTTACTTGATTCTCGGGGTTGTGATTAGTGCTCATGCGAGTTGTCTTTCTACAGGGTAAGCAGTCCTGAGAAGGGATCAGTGTAAACATAAATAAAGGTAGAAACAGTAATTGTAATTTTTGGGCCTCCAA
This sequence comes from Adiantum capillus-veneris, assembly GCF_014529385.1. Classification (NCBI taxonomy): domain Eukaryota; kingdom Viridiplantae; phylum Streptophyta; class Polypodiopsida; order Polypodiales; family Pteridaceae; genus Adiantum; species Adiantum capillus-veneris. Next base: position 60,950,177 of record NC_140931.1, read on the forward strand.
ACCTTCAACCTGCAAAGTCAAAGACTATAGTAGTCGTGAGCAGGGGACCATAAAAAGAGTCTAAAAAGGACCACCTAACACCACTCAACCGGTCAAGGGATTACAGATTGTGAGTTGAACTTAGAACTCAATTTCGAAGAAAATTTCGAAAGCCAGCATCTCGGTTTCTCTCGGAAAGAAAAACCTTATGTATAGGATGTGTGTGTAGCTATTAAATCTTAGATAATAAGACATAATTGAATTTTTACATTAAAAAGACAGCTGGCAATGAAACAAGGAATAGATATGTACAAAAACAACTCAGTATTAGAATCAGTTAAGTACAATGTTTGTAGGAAAGAGATACCCTTTTAGTATGTAGAAAGTAAATATACTTCCAGTGATCAGTGAGTGTTCCATCCAGAGTAGCATAGCTTGCCAAAGGAAAAAAATCTTTCCAAGATAAGATAGAGTTCTTGCCTGCATCTATCCTAACAAGACAACAATTCAGTTAGCCTTGGATGTGTTTTACAGGTATTAATGGACCATACCAGTTGTTATCCATGTCCATCTTATAAACTTTTTTTATTTTAACAAGCTTAGTGATGTATGTGTAAAAAGATGTTCTTCTTTTTGCTTTTTCATAAACCTAAGTTACTAGCAAAAAACATTATTCTGATTAGAAGGCCACCACCCATTCTAATCGAAGTGTCATAGTCCCCTATCCAAATATCCTTGAAACTCAACCGAAGCTAACAAAAACCTCTATTTATAGTTCAAAAAAATATTAAGCTAGTTTATCTTTGTTTAGGTCAAATAAAGTTTAATGCTCATCATGGTAAATGGAGTCTAAAACATCCTTTAGTATGTATATCTATAATCAGATAAATCTCTCAGCACATTAAGTGGCACGGAGCCCTTGAAGTAACCAAATAACTGAAGAGAAGTTCAATACACATATGCAGCCGGCAGGCCAAGCCTCCCAAAATAAAAACATAAGCTAGAACAAAGCTAGTATCAACTCTTACACAAGAAGATACTCGACATCATATCATCCCCATGCCAATCCAAGGGGTACATTCTATGTAGTCAAATGTAGTCAAAAAAACCGTTCCATAGTGTATACTTACCTTTAATTGGTATAGGTTCTTTGGTAAGAAAATGGGGTTTGTTACAAAGCATCGGGTGCAACCAGTCTTGGATTTCTTTTTTACAGAATTTTATAACAACCCATTGAATGCGACAGAAGTAATAGACAACCTAGTTAATGAGTTTGGTACAACAAACGTACGTAATCGTGCCAACCATCTCCGCACACAGTGCGCATGAAGTCAAATCAGTACTCCTTATAACCCAACCGATGGGTTTTACCAAGTTTGCAGTATTACCAAATTAACAGTGAACGATGAATCCAAGCTTATCAATCCAATTTCAAACCATACCTTTATGCAATTACCTCATTAAAGCCAGAGAAGCAGTATAGCATTGGTTAGCACGTAGGGAAAACACCTTGTTACAGCAAGTAAATACTAGGCTTAAGCCAGCCAAGCAAACCCAGAATTTTTCTTTTCCAATGGACGCAAGTGCCAAATTATACCGACCAACCTTAACAACTTTTTCCATGCTGAGTAACATAATAAACCTATCATTCATGAGTAATACATTTACCCACTGCGCTCAGTGTGAAAAATGACACTTACCGACAGCTGTAAAACACAACAAGAACACAAGCAGTATGCGCTTGAGGTAAAACAACTGCCAGTCCTCTGAGCGGGATTAATGAGTGAGCTGGGCCGCCTTCTCGTGTGAGTGTGTGGTAGCACCAAACGGCACGGAGATACCCATAAGTGGGGAGACCCATAGCCAGGGAGGAGAGGCCGCCTTCACGGTGTAATAAAGAAGGAGAACTAAATCACGCTCAGCACTCCAAGGGGATCTATATCTTAGTAGAATAATCAAGGGCTAGGCCCCATGGTCTTTACAAGGTAATGGCATATTTTGAGTAGTATTCCTAAAGTGACCCATCACATTCAAGGCTCGATCAAAGTAGTGGGGGTTGGGGGGGGGGGGGGGGGAGTGGGAGGGCTTGTTTTTTATAACAACAAGAATACCTATACTACCACACTGTGTGTGTGTGTGTGTGTGTGTCAGAGAGAGAGAGAGAGAGAGAGAGAGAGAGAGAGAGAGAGAGAGAGAGAGAGAGAGAGAGAGAGAGAGAGAGAGAGAGAGAGTACCTGCTTTGTGCACAATTGCTAAGTAGGGAAAGACCCGAGCAGCAGCTCTCTCAAGTGTTTGTGTGTGTATGAGAAGAACCGGATTTGTGTGCACTTGCGAAGTAGGGTACTCTTGTGGTGTTTATATTGCAGCCTGCCATTGTTTTTTATACATGCAGCCCACCGCGGTGCCTTTATGTTTACCATGTGTACAAGAGACTATGCCAATTGTTCGATCTATATTAAGCCTGCCCAAATCGGTGCAGTTAACAATTTTCAAAGATTTCTTTTGTCCATACTCATGTTAAGTATTTTACTTAAGTGAGGTTAAATTAAATGCAAGAGATAGAGAAAGAGAGCAAGATAGACAGATAATCAAGAGGGAGGTAGCCTTACCATAAAAGACTGCTTTTCAGATATTAGAATTGTTTTACCAATTTCTTGAAACCGACCCCCTAGATAGAGAGATAGAGCTAGATAAAAAGCGAGAGCGAGAACAAATTTTTTTAAAAAATCTTGTCACTTCACACATTGTTTTGTATAAAGAGAGAGAGTTGGGGCAAGAGAGAAATAGAGGGGTTAAAAAGAAGGTGCTGCTCTTAATGCTAACATATGGGATTTAGAGAGAGAGAGAGAGAGAGAGAGAGAGAGAGAGAGAGAGAGAGAGAGAGAGAGAGAGAGAGAGAGAGAGAGAGAGAGAGGCCCACCCCCAACCCTGGGAGTATGCCAACTTGGTGGGGGATAGCCCACCATGTGGACATATCCCCCTCCAATGATTAATATTTGAGTTGTCTTAAATTATAAATTTCTAACTCTCCATTCTCAAGTGATCTGTTTACTTGAGAATGTATCAATCTTTCCTTTGCTTTTCAGACTCTGGTGTTTTTGCAGAATATAATTTATCCAATAGTAAACAATATCCATGACTATGCGAACCATCCAACCCATGATTGGTACTGTAACACATTAGGTGACAAGTTGTCTTGGATTGTTTATTATTTAGGAAAAAAACTTTGTACATATGTCATGGTACCCGTTCCATTTTCCAAAGAAAACGAAGGGGTATATACCAAATTTTTATTTAACTAAAAAGACATTACATCATCTTAATGAATTACAGATGAGATAAAAAGACGCCATCATGTTGTGTGCTGAAATTGTATGTCTGTCTGCCATTCTTTCTTTTCATTGTGTGTCCTCACTTTGTTGATTACTCTCCTGCATTCAAACCAGTTGTTTCAGAGATATTTGTCGCAATACTCCCAGAATTATGCGCATCGTGTTCTATTTCTTGTTCGTTTAGTATATTTGTCAAAGATCTGACCTTGAATCTAATACCAGGGAAGCTACCTTTTAATAGAAAGTGTATGATTAATGTTTTGATGCGGGTTTTTGGAATCCTTTAAAAGTAAAAATATAGCTCAGCCGTTGTAAATCATTAAATGTTGTAACTACGCATGAGACATTATAAATGATGGGTAAGACCCCTGACACACACACACTTTGTATGCTAATTGTGTAGGGCGATTGCTGTTTGCTTGTATGAAGGTACTTGGTGTCCTGGTAATGCGTCTTTTTCCCATGCTGTTATCGTAGTATATTCCTCGATGAAAGGTCTTTGTAGAATTATATTTGCGTTCAAATATGTAGAACCAAACCTGGTATGAGTTGGTTTAACTAGAAATGATATCCAATGGATATATAGTAAAGGGGTCCTCAGGGGACAAAGGTTTGTTGTGATTCATGCATTGCGTAATATATTTGTTATTAACGAACAGTAGATCATCCATATACCGAGTAGAATGTAAAAAAGCTAAAAGCATGTCAAATTTTTTGAGTCTGGATATTTTCTAACATACTCTAGCTTAAACCAAGCAAGGTATAGATTGCACCATAAAGGAGAACATGAGTATCCCATTGGGATTCCTTTAGTTTGTCGGTATATATCCGACCCTAACCTTGAGAAGCAATTGTCTAACACAAAGAACACTCGGTCATCAAAAATTACAATAGGGCATGAGGTGTAGTCTTGATTGCCACAAAAAAACCCAAAAATAGACCAAAAATTTTAAAAAATGAGCATTTAAGCTCGCAATTTTTTTTCAAAAAAAAATTATGGCTAAAAAATCTTAAAATTTCTACATCATGCTTCATTTAAAAATGAATGATATTGAAAAGAATGGAGATTCGACAAATTTTACAATCACATGTTTAACTCAAAAATATTACATTCCCATAATCACATCAATTTTTGACCAATTAATAAAACATAAACTTTGTGATGAAAACTGCAAATAAAACACATGCTTATAATTTACAAACCCCAAATTTTGCATCTAATATTTCAAAAAGTTAAGTAACAAGATTATCTCTACTTTTGGAACAAAGCTTCATGAAGAAAACTAAAAACTAAAATTATGAAGCAAGTTTGAAAGCATATTTCTTCTCTTTGTCATTCACAATTTGTTTTTCTTTTGTTTCTAGAAGACTATATAAGATATTGTACAAGGTATTTTCTCTGACATCAACAAGATAACCTACCACTTTGAAAACGCTTTCCTCATTGTTGAGGCCTTTATCATCAACGACATAAAGAAATAAGAGGTTCAATAATTGTTTGATTGTGCCCAAAAACACCTACTCGAATTGGCCAAGTATGACCTTCAGGCTTCTTGTGCCACGCATGCTCCCAAAGGAATTGAATATCATGAGTTGATGCTTTTTTTTGTTTATGAGAGGTAGCAAGCATACCTCTAGGGGGAACAATGGCTCTCTGTAAAGGCACCATCGGTAAAGTCTCGTCAATACCTTGAACTTGTTCTAGAAATTGATGAGCAGTTAACAAATGTCGTCGAGGAGCACCACTTTCAAAAGCGAAAGGAGGTAGAAGCAGTTGTCTTCTAGAATCTGCTCCAAAGATTGACACACGCATCCTAAGTGCTTGAAAGTGAGGACTGATGGGAACAAGTTTACTACGTGAGGGAGTGAGTAAACTTGTACGACCTAAATCAGTTAGAGAAGATGAAGATTAATTAGCGAGATTAGATTTTTGACCTCTTCTTTGCTTCTCGAAAACATGAGCATCACCAGAAGGAGAAGGCTTTACAAAGAAGAAGCTGCAAGCCTGTAAACATCGACAAAAGAACCATATTCTTGCTATCAAGCATGCCAAATCCAAAATATATACTTAAAAACAACAAGAAGGATATAAAATTTGCAAAAAAATCAAACAAAGAAGATTAAAAAATCCCTCATATTTCAAGGCTTTCTTAAGTAGAAAATTAAGAATTTATGTGTATTTAAAGCAAAAGAATCAAAGGATGTCTTTAGTTATGGCACAATAGATCTTTATATGTTAACAAAATGATACCAAAAGCAAGTGTATTATGCTAGTTACATCTCCCTTGCTCTAGTGTCTTAACAACAATAGGTGCTACAATAGTACTCACACTATCTCTTTGCGGAGTGGTTAAAGCAACACTCAACGGTTCAATCTCCAAGCCATCCACATAATATTACAAATTTCTTACAACAAGTACTTGTTTGACCAAGGAAGACCAAAGAGAGTAGTTTATAACATCCAACCCACACTCATTGAAAAGTACATCAAGAATAGAAGAATCACACTTGCTTTCTTGTTGTGTGCTTATGCATATAACAATAAATCCACACCATGTGTACAAAGATCTACACAACCAATGTATCAAACAACCAATGGAAACTTTCTCTACACAAGATTGACAAAACATAGCTCTTTTTTTGTATCTACAATCCATCATGCATGTGTAATTCTAACCTCCACACCAATACATGTTTTTCGTAAGATACACATGAAGTTTTTTTGTATGGCTGAAAACTATCTTCTGTTGTGATGCTCACAACAAAATTTTGAGGGCATAAACAGCTCCGAAAGGGGGGTAAAACCGGAGGACATCTGTTGGAGAATTTCTCGGAATGTTGAATATGCTTATCCAAGTTCTCGACCCGAAAATTGCCTTTAAACTTCGTGCGCGCGCGATAACGCAAAAACGATTTGCACATAACCACGCAAAGTACACACGTGAAGATAAAGCAAACTCACACAGAGAACAAGGAGATGGAGAACATGAAGATGGAGATGGAGATGGAAAAGATATACCTAGATACGACCTTGGGAGAGAGAAAAACCTTCTTGTTGTGTTCTGGAATACAAGATTGTAGCAAAGTTGTATTCTAGAATACACCTATGTTACAAACTTGTATTCCAAAATACAATTGTGCTACAAACTTGTATTTCATAATACACTTGTGCTACAAACTTGTATTCCAGAATACACATGTACTTCAAACTTGTATTCTAGAATACACTGGTGCTAAAAACTTGTATTCCAGAATACACATGGGTTACAAACTTGTATTCTAGAATACACTTGTGTTGCAATTTTGTATTCTAAAATACAAAATTGTTACAATCTTGTGTTCTAAAATAGAGAAGTGCTAAAACTTGTATTCCAAAATACAAGATTGAAGTACTCTTGTCTTTTAGAATTAAAAAAACTTGAATCCTAAAATACTTATACACAACAAATGAACAAAAATCTTCATATTCGTGTATTCTACAATACAAGTGTATTGCAAATGATACAAAGCAGTTTGAAAAGATCAAATACAAGTAAGTACTACTTGAGGTGATCAAGGTGACTAAGAACAAGAAAACAAAAAATACCGAACTACGTGTCAATAAATTAAAGTTGGAGGATATGAAAATTCTTGTTGATGGTCTCACTTTGAAGAAGTTTGGTCATCTTTATCAACAAACCATAAAAATTTTGATGAAAAATTTTTAAGGATTGTAATTGAAAGCCTTGAGTCTTCAATTGTAAGCTTTCGAGGATGTAATTGTTTTCTTAGTGGAATGTTGTGTAATTTCTTAAGGAATATTTACACTTTTTCGTCTTACAAAACTTTTTATATTGATTTTAGTTCAAAAAATTGAAGTCTTTTTGATAATGGTCGCTGTTATTTTTTTAAGTTGTTCCAAAAATTGACGTTTTTAAAAAATTTTGAGAACTTTTGGCCAAATTCAAGGTGAGGTGTATTTTTCGCGATTTAGGTGTACTTTTTGATGACCAAATGTTAAAGATTTTTAAAGCATCAAAGAATTCGAATGACCATTTTACTTCTGATTTCTTTTTTGTAAGGGTGATTTTTCTTCTAGATGGTTTAAAACCTTTATAACCTTGACCCGTTACTAATCTTTTAATGTTTCTCAAAGACTCCATCAGGCCATGCTTCCCATGGTGAGGAATTGCTTCATAACAAGCTTTAATATCATATGTATGCATAGAATAAAAATCAGTTTAGGAAGGTATATTAAAGCTTCGTACTAGTTGTTAATGATCCAGTATGCGTTAGTATTAACCTTTGAGAATGTTTGTAGGTTTTCTTTGAAAGTTCTTGATATATTCAATAAGCCCGTTAAATAAACCTTGCAAAAAATTAGTGATTATACTAGCCACATGAGAGAAAACACAATCATGGGCATTGGTTATTCAACAAAACTCTGATTTGTGACTTTATAGTTACCCATATTGTAGGGAAGGCCTCTATTAGGAGAAGGTATGACACTAAACTCCTTGCCTCGTGAATTAATGAGTGAGACGATGGTGTTATTGCATTCGTGTATAGGCAAGAATGGATTCAATATGTTCTTTGCATGTAATCTAATGAGTCATTTACAAATAAAGACAGAAGTTTGGGCTAATTTGTCCAAACCACATATAAAAATGTGTTTTTGTTAAAATTCCAATTCATCTAAGATATCGTTTTCCATGAACTAGGGAATTTGGTTATGTCTATAGTTTGGGAAGGCGGATTGGAAGGTGTTTTCTAGTCTTTCTTTAATTAACTGAGAGTGAGATGATGTACAATTTAGATTTAGTAATTGGCATAATTTTGCCCAACCCTTCTTGAACTCAGTCTTAACTGAATGCAAATGTACAAGGACAAGGGGGATATGGTTAAGGCCTTTGGATACATTATCCCTTAGAATGTGGTGTCTAATGAAAGTTGGCTGAGTATAAGAACATGCTCACCAAGATGGCCAAAATCTTTCAAGAAGTTTTTAAACCGTTTTTGGGTATGGCACACACAAGTTCATTAAGATAAAAAGGCTCAGCAAATGTGTCAAATGGTTTGTATAAATATTGGCCCATATTGTTCGTGTATTTCCATCCAAATTTTATGTGAAAGTGTTCAATATTATTTTTGATTCCAATATCCTTTAACAATTTCTCAACAACGGTGTGGAGGTATACAAACTCCATAAACTTATTAGTGAAAGTTAGGTGAATAAACCGATGTCTACTTTCTTTACCTTGTTTAAACCATTGTAAATCATTAGTTCTAGTAATTAAATGTCATACCTTGTCATTTGTATTGTACTCTAACATTCATGGAATTCGCCAAAGTCCTCAGATCTGCGGAATTGTCGAGGTTGTTTTGATGATGATGCCGTATTGCTTGGTGTGCTAGCAATATGCGTTAGTTGTTCCCTACTTCTCGAGGGCTTAAAAATAGTGTCTATGGTTAGACCAATTGGGTGATGTTGAACTCGAGAGAGGAATGGAGTTCCTGGTGTATATAATATAAAACCTTTTGCTCCATCAATCAAATGTTCATGAAGAAAATAAAAAACCACTACAGCATGTCGAATTACCATTCAATGAAAGCATATACTTGTGCGGGTCCAGAGGAATAAGAAAAGAACCTTGGGAGATTTCGAAACACAAACCATAGAAGGTGATAAAACCATATGATCGTTGCTGGGCAGCGTGAACCAGGGTTCTTCTTACAAGTGCACTTGATGAATGGTCTGTATGTGTTCCAACAATTCTTCAAGAACTTTCGAATGTTGTATTATTTCTCATTGGGTGATAATCCCTTTGTACAGGCTACCATGGAAGTATCAGAGCACTTTTTACTGTCAATATCTGATAGTTTTATTTGCTTTAGTGTAAAAGGCTTATCCTGTGATAGTAGATGCTTTTATTGAAGTGCCGATGTTTTGCATTGTTCTACCACATCAGGTGACAGACTACAAAGTAGAGCTAAAGAATCAATAGTGAATGGAGCACATTGATTCAATATCTCAAAATCCCAGAGTTTGTTTTCAACACGAACAGCGTCAAGCTCAATTTGTCTGAAAGGGAGTAGTGGAACGACAAAACGTCTGGGCATAGACCTTTCGATTTTTTGAAAAGAAGGGTCTTCAGTTAGGCCTAGGGTTTCCTTTTCTTCTTGATCTAAGAGTTCCAGATCCAAAAGAGGGTTCACAATCTCTTGAGACTGTTTAATTGTAAGAGGAAGGATAGGGAGATTATTAATGAAACTAAGCTTATTAACTATGGAAGGTAGTGATGAGAAATAGAAGTCTAAATCATAGCTGTCTTGACCATCAATAAAGCATAATAATAATAAAAAAGAGCTTAGTGCATTAATTAGTTGTGCATGATCTTTTCTGGCAAGGGGTAAGAGTTTTAACCAATCGCTAACAGAAGTTGTTTTTAAAGCTGAAATCTCTTGTTCTTGTATTGCCCTTTTCTCATAGTAGAGAAGACTTTTATGAAAGTCAGTCCCCTTGAAGCAAGAGAGCAGGCATTGTGTACCAATAGGAGGGATATGAATCCTTTTATCGTCGGAATATCCAAAACGTGTAAGAGATACAATCCAACCAAGCTGAAGGATGTTTTAAGAGACAAAATTATACACAGTGTAGAATGCAAGCAAGTTCAATATATGGTAGTTGTCCGACCAAGGACAACTCGGGAAATAGAAAGAGAGAGATTAAATTTGATATCCCCTCTTAGAGAACCATATATTGACACTTGACCAAAATATACAAGAAATAAAAGACAGAGTATACAATAGACAAAGACAAATAGACAGAAGATAAAATTCATTATTTTATGCTGGTATAACTGGTTCTGGTAGGAGAACAATTGAGCTTCAGAACCCATGAAAGAATAGACCTATACTTGTCACCATCCAACACAAGCAGCCGGTTAGAACATTGGCAACCTTGATGGGAAGACAGGTGACCAAACAATCTATTTCGCTTGTTATTGTTGTCCCATAGCCACCTAAACCCCTTCACTCTTCTTATATGCATTTCCATGGAGTTTTTCCTTTGCTTCTCTATCAAGCATGATCCGTTTTCTAACGGTATTTTCTACAATAGGTTTGTTTGGTTCCTCTACCATAGTTTGAACTGGTACAATAGTTGTTTCTGGTTTGATGAGGAAGACCGCTTTGCATCCTTCCGTAAAATATCACGTTGGCTGAGGAACGTGGCTTTCCATTGGATAAGTAACATCTCTTGAGAGTTTTAGGGATCGCATTCTCAAAGGATGGTATATCCCCCGTAGTTTGTCTTCCGATAGAAAGCATCATACCCTGTTTGACAATTTCATAAACTACATATTATTTATTAGTGGTCTATGCTCGATGATATCTTCTAAGAGTAGCTGGGGAACACTAAGTCTGAAAGCAACATTTCTGTATAGTGATTACATGTGAATAGAGTGAGAGCCTGAGAGGATAAAGAGCGAGAGATAGAGAGAAAAAGAGATAAAAAAACTCTATTTTGGGGTTATGTCGCTGATATAAGATATATACTACTTTTAAATAAGAAGTAATGTATGTTGCCAAAATTTTGGCAGAGTATAGTTTGTAAGTAGTCTTATTTTATAAAAAGTAAACCGGCTCTCCTTTTTTAGGAGCCTCACATGAGGATTTTGTTTTGGATGATAATCCAAAATTACTCGACAAAGTACTACGCAATTTTAAGGACACGAGTTTGTCAGACTTTTAACACCTAGAAAAATCTTTTCTCTTTTGTCTAAAATTTTGGCAGAGTTCTGTTTATAATTAAACCTGCTTTTCAAAATAAACATGCCCTCCTCTCTGAGGAGCCTACATAAGGAAAAAAACCATTTTGGAAAGGTTTCCCAAAAGTTATATCAATAAGCATAAAAAACAACTTCCTTTATAAGTAATTGGATCAATCTTTGAAGTGTAAAACAATCCCCTTTTCCTATTATCAAGACCAATTACACTTAATACTTTGTTTTATAAACTTAGTGTTTAAAAACCCATAAGATACTATTCCAAATATTGGATAAACATTCTCTCAGTAAATAGGAAGTCTACCTGAAAGCCCGAGGCTGTCATTTGTACAATTTTTGTTGACACTGCAGCTTGTCTGTTAACCGATGTATGGCTGCCAAAAAACATACAAGATGCCTTTTCATGAGAGGATGTTCACCATTGTCTGCCTTTCAATTAAACAATGTTCTCTTTTATGTCTAAAACATTTAAGTAAGCCCGAGGCTGTCATTTGTACAATTTGTGTTGACACTGCACCTTGTCTGTTAACCGATGTATGGCTACCAAAAAACATACAAGACGCCTTTTCATGAGAGGATGTTCACCATTGTTTGCCTTTCAATTAAAACGTTCTCTTTTATGTCTAAAAACATTTAAGTAAGATACAAATGTGTATCTCCAATGGTTTAGTTCATTCGTAAAATACCAATATAGTAGATGCAAGCTCCTAGAACCATTACATCATATTATACATTGGTCCAGATTATGCATCAATTTGTATACATATACCAAAAAGGAGCATTTTTCCTTCACCACGATGCTATTATGATTATCCAACAAGTAAAATCTTTGTATAACATATTTATGCAAACCAAAGTCATACAATCAATCTCAACGTCCATGGATTATGTTTATTAACATCAATGAAAAAATGTCTAGAAGTCTTATTACCGTCAAAAACGGATTTTATGGCTTGTGAGTTCGGATGATCACCACTGGCAGATTCTGTGCTGGGGTTGCCTGCTGCAATAGTTGTATGACTGTGTGTGTGTGTGTGTAGCTTGTGTATGAAAGACCCGGGTAGTACCTCCCTCAAGTGTGTATGTGTGTGTGTATGAGACTACTTGCTTTGTGCGTAATTGCTAAGTAGGGAAAGACCCGAGCAACACCTCTCTCAAGTGTGTTTATGTGTGTGTATGAGAATAACCGGATTTGTGTGCAATTCCAAAGTAGGGTACGCTTGTGGTGTTATACTGCAACCTGCCATTGTTTTTTATACATGCAGCCCACCGTGGTGCTTTTATGTTTACCATGTGTACAAGCGACTCTGCCAGTTGCTCGATCTATATTAAACCTACTCAAATCGGTGCAGTTAACAATTTTCAAAGATTCCTTTTGTCCATACTCATGTTAAATATTTTACTTAAGTGAGGTTAAATTAAATGCGAGAGAGAGAGAGAGAGAGAGAGAGAGAGAGAGAGAGAGAGAGAGAGAGAGAGAGGTAGCCTTACCATAAAAGATTTCTTTTCAAATATTAGAATTGTTTTACCAATTTTTTGAAACGGACCCCCTAGATAGAGAGATAGAGCTAGAAAAAAAGCGAGAACAATTTTTTTTAAAAAATCCTGTCACTTCACACATTGTTTTGAATAAAAAGAGAGAGTTTGGGCAAGAGAGAAATAGAGGGGTTAAAAAGAAGGTGTTGCTCTTAATGCTAACATTCGGGATTTAGAGAGAGAGAGAGAGAGAGAGAGAGAGAGAGAGAGAGAGAGAGAGAGAGAGAGAGAGAGAGAGAGAGAGAGAGAGAGAGAGAGAGGCCCACCCCCAACCCTGGGAGTATGCCCACTTGGTGGGGGATAGCCCACCATGTGGACATATCCCCCGGCAATGATTAATATTTGAGTCGTCTTAAATTATAAATTTCTAACTCTCCATTCTCAAGTGATCTGTTTACTTGAGAATGTATCAATCTTTCCTTTGCTTTTCAGACTATGGTGTTTTTGCAGAATATAATTTATTCAATAGTAAACAATATCCATGACTATGCGAACCATCCAACCCATGATTGGTACTGTAACACATTAGGTGACAGGTTGTCTTGGATTGTTTATTATTTAGGAAAAAAACTTTGTACATATGTCATGGTACCCGTTCCGTTAATTCAAAGCTCAAGTATGTATTTTGTGATGTTTTACTCTTCTACAATGATGAAGCATTTTCCAAAGAAAACGAAGGGGTATATACCAAATTTCTATTGAACTAAAAAGACATTACATCATCTTAATGAATTATAGATGAGATAAAAAGACGCCATCATGTTGTGTGATGAAATGGTATGTCTGTCTGCCATTCTTCCTTTTGATTGTGTGTCCTCGCTTTGCTGATTACTCTCCTGCATTCAAACCAGTTGTTTCAGAGATATTTGTTGCAATACTCCCAGAATTTTGTGCATCGTGTTCTATTTCTTGTTCGTTTAGTATATTTGCCAAAGATTTGACCTTGAATCTGATACTAGGGAAGCTATCTTTTAATAGAAACTATGTGATTAATGTTTTGATGCGGGTTTTTTGAATCTGGTAGAAGTAATAATATAGCTCAACTGTTGTAAATCATTAAACGTTGTAACTACGCATGAGGCATTATAAATGATGGGTAAGACCTGTGACACACACACACTTTGTATGCTAATTGTGTAGGGAGATTGCTAGCTGCTTGTATGAAGGATACTTGGTATCCAGGTAATGCGTCTTTTTTCCATGCTGTTTCCATAGTATATTCCCCGATGGAAGTTCTTTATAGAATTATATTTGTGCTTAAATATGTAGAACCAAACTTGGTATGAGTTGGTTTAACTGAAATGATATCCAATGGATATATAGTAAAGGGGTCCTCAAGGGACAAAGATTTGTTGTGATTCATGCATTGTGTAGTATATGTATTATTAACGAATAGTAGATAATCCATATACCAATTAGAATGTATAAAAGCTAAAAGCATGTGAGATTTTTTGAGTCTGGATAATTTTCTAACATACTCTAGCTCAAACCAAGCAAGGTATAGATTGCACCATAAAGGAGAACATGAGTATCCCATTGGGATTCCTTTACTTTGTCGGTATATATCTGACCCTAACCTTGAGAAGCAATTGTCTAACACAAAGATACTTAAAGCATCAAAGAATTCCAATGACCATTGTACTTCTGATTTCTTGTTTGTAAGGGTGATTTTTCTTCTAGATGGTTTAAAACCTTTATAACCTTGACTCGTTACTAATCTTTTAATGTTTCTCAAAGACTCCATCAAGCTATGCTTCCCATGGTGAGGAATTGCTTCATAAAAAGCTTTGATATTATATGTATGTATAGAATAAAAATCAGTTTAGGAAGGTTCATTAAAGCTTCGTACTGGTTGCTAATGATCTAGTATGCGTTAATATTAACCTTTGAGAATGTTTGTAAGTTTTTTTGAAAGTTTTCGGTATATTCAATAAGCCCGTTAGATAAACCTTGCAAAAAATTAGTGATCATACTGGCCTCAGGAGAGAAAACACAATCATGGGCATTTGTTATCCAACAAAACTCTGATTTGTGACTTTATAGTTACCCATAATGTAGGGAAGGCCTCTATTAGGAGAAGGTATGACACTAAACTCCTTGCATTGTGAATTAATGAGTGAGACGATGGTGTTATTGCATTCGTGTATAGGCATTATTCAATACAATCTATTCTTTGCATGCAATTTAATGATTCGTTTACAAATAAAGAGAGAAGTTTGGGCTGATTTGTCCAAACCACATATAAAAATGTGTTTTTGGATAAATTCCAATTAGAGAAGGAATGGAGTTCCTGGTGTATATAATACTGTTGGACAGGAGCGACTCACACACCCATGAAGTGCATGCAAACACTACCTAGATCAACATAATGTCAATCGAGGACACAGATGACACGATAGGCACATGGAGGAAATATCTTTAGCTTGTCAGGCTGAGACCATCCTACACATACAACACTCTAGAAGGCCAACTAAACCACAATCAAGAACCTCACTGCTCTCAACTACACCACCTAGCCACATACCCATATACGAAAGGTAACTCACCTAATCATGCCAGATCCGTACGAAACTTAAGGAACACCATCCCCTCACTAGGATACACCTGTCCCTAAGCTTCTACACTCAAAACCCTCACTCTAAACCCATCTGCAGAAAACACGTAGGATGACAGAGCAGAATTTTGAAAGCCCCCGAAACTGAAATTTATGAGTACCTATGCATAGCTTATGTCGCCACGATTCTATAGACTACTAGCACGCAGAAAACAAACATCATTTGATACACTTACGGCTATATTTAGCTCGTAGATGCGTCGACGTGTGCGCTTCGTCTCGCCTGGAATGCTTGGCGTTGTCGCGTAGCTCTCCTCGAACCTACAACAATGGTGCAATCGGATCTCCAATGTGTTGAGCGAGCTGGGCGTAGCGAGAGGATAAAGCTCACGCTCACTCTCTTTCTCTCTCACACACAGTAGATGGTAGCGCTAAAGTTTTGATTATGAAAAAGTCTTCCTACAAAATGACCTAGGTACCTTATATACTAAGGCTACCTTAGGTTTAACCAAAAATGGGGTTGAAAGGGTCAAATGGCTTTGTATTTACAATCTGAAAGTGCCATTGCACCCCGGCTTCTGAAACTAGATAACTACTCATTACAAATGACATTTACAGCCATAATCCGCAACATTTCATAACTCGCAAAAGATAAGACTTTGGTACGAAACTTGAGTTATGTTGTGTTGTTGACCCAGCGGTCAACATTCCCCCCTTCCGCGTTCCCGACATGACCTGATTGTCGATGGCGATGTGGTCTTTGCTGTCGTTTTGTTGTTGTAAAGAAAGTATAGACTATAGCCTTTGCAATAGCTTGTCTTGTTCGTCCAATCCGATGTACATAGTCTTCACATGATTTAGGAAAATCATAATTGATGACGAACTTTATGTCTTTCACATCCACGCTCCGAGCTGCATCATCTGTTTCTGTCATTATAGGTCTACTGCCAGATCTAAATTCAAAAAGAGCCCAATGTCGTTTAACTTGACTCTTATCATCATGGATAGAGAAAGCTCCATCCATCATTTTCTCCAGCAAATCTGTCAATTCGGAGTATTTGTGATTCTCAGAAACAACTTCTACAATCTATAGAATTGAGTGATTGGCTTTCTGATCTTGTGAGCCAATGACAACTTTGTAAGGATTTTGTAGAAATTGTATGGCTAAACCCTTAACTTCTTTAGGCCAAGTTGCACTCCAATGCAAAGTCTGTCTGCAAGGCCGAATCCAGGACTTAATTATTCTAATTTGAGGTTCAAAACCCTGTTCAGCATTCAAAACCCTGTCGAGCATTCTAATTTTGAGGTTCAAAACCCTGTCGAGCATTCGATGCGCATTATCAAGGACAAGCTTTTGAGATCCTCTGATTACCCTTATGTCTGCTCTTTGTCATTGAGGACTTCTTTGTTCTTGAGGTATGTTGTGTTGTTGACCCAGCGATCAACACTTTGCTGTCGTTTCGGCTGCATCTGTTGCACTGCTTGTAACTTTGTCGAACCACAACAAGAACTATGATTCATTAGAGCGGACGTCGATCGTCGTAACCATTCATCTTTTGAGATCCTCTGATTACTTTTATGTCTGCGCTTCTTCATTGGGGACTTCTTTGTTCCTGTGCAATCATGTTGTTAGTGTTGTCTGCAGCTTTGTCATTGTAGGCCATTCTTCGACTCGCCATTGAGGAGAAGTATGCTATGATCAGAAATTGGTGCTCCAATTCATTTGTCAATTGATTTGAGTAGCATTTCCTTATTGTTGATGTAGAAGGAATATGTACAAGAGGATGGTGATAGGTGTCTTTAGATTAGGGTCTGAAACCTGGATGACCAAAGGGAAAAAACCCGGTGGGAAAAAAATGCCTTTGGTATACGCTCTTATTGGAGTTGAGCAGTTGAACGTGAAGTACATGTTCATGAAAGGTGAGTGCTTGGGTGAAACACGAAAAGAGTGCCTGATGCAAGTGCCAATTATGGGACACTCTATATGCATATGAGAAATTTGTCACCAAAAGCATGCAATGTGAAAGAAGGAGATGATGGGCGTTCGAGGAATAAATGTAGCACGTGTGACATCAAAAGATGTCTCAATAGCTTCCACCTTTACAAGAAGGGTTTTCGATGTAGAAGTTTCTCCACTCGTATCTCACTGTGCTCAGTACGTGAGTGTCTTTTGGACCTTCTCCTTCACTTCACCAGACTTAAGTACTTAGACTTCGACTCTTTTGCTCACCTATACCAGCATGAGCGACACAACGTAAATATGCTCAACTCTTCCAGCTTGAGCAGTACCTAGAATAGCTAAGACACTTAGACCACAAAGAATATTACTTGAAGCTTTGGGACTAACACCTCACTCATTTTGTGGCTTAGCTACTCGATTCTGACTTGTATGACTTGTCGGTTGCATGTTGACACTGCTTTGTGACAAGTTCTTCGGTTGTTGTAGTGGCTGTTGAGACATACTTCGTGAAGTTTCATCGTTTTCCTATACCTTCTTCTCTTTGTAGTGCTCAGGCCTCTCGTCAGTCTTTTCTTCATGTGGATTATGGAATTTTTTTTTTCTTAATAATAAACAAAGAAAATCTTTAAAAAAAACTTAACAAAAGAAAAATCATTCAAATAGAAATCTAAATGCTATGTACACTATACACATGTCCCTAGGGGCTCATATATGGATTTTGTCCCCATACTCCTCTGTAACACTACTATGAGGGTATATACTCTCAATTTTGTCAAAAAATTATCACAATAAAACACAAAAATTCAATGCATCTCACAAAACATTGCCCTTTAATAGTCATAATGTTAGGTCCGCATTCAAAATGCCTCCCCTCTTCCTATTTGGAGTCATCCTTTACGACAGGGTATCGCAAAGGGTATGTGTTGTGCTTGGGCAATTAAAAGTTGTGCCTATGCAGGCCTTGTAATGTAGCCCTATTATGCATACACAGTCAATGCATGGAAAAGATTTATGTTGTGCAAGATGTGGGTATAAGCAATTTGCTTATTGGCATTTGTTGGCGAGGCTTCCTATTCTAAGCAATGTAATGGTCTTTGAAGCTCCTATATCGTTGCTTGATTGAAGCGACTTGCTCTCTTCTAATTGTAATGTAATCGTAGGAAGAATTGTAAGAATTCAAGCGGCGATGCACCTTCATCAGTTTTGTTGTTCTTCTTTGGGACCCATTTCTTTGCGATTATTGGTTGTTTTGTTGCTGACGCTCGTTTGGGAACCCATACTTGCCCGTGCTTCGTTTGTGTTTGAAGAGACTTCTTTGGGATCCACCTTTTTGTTGTGTGAGTCGACAGTGGTCTTTGCTTCAGCCCTTGTACGCTTGGTTGGGGGCGGGATTTAGGCTTTGAAAGTTGATATTGTGGTTGTTTTGGAATCCAAATGAATTCTTGACTTTTTTGTGCTTGAATCATCTTCTTTGGAGCCCAAACCTGAGTTGTGAAAGCTTGCAATTTTGTGATATTCTTACGCGTTCGTGCACGCTTTCCTTGTTTTTGTTTTGGTGTTGAATCTTGTGATTTGTCATTAGAGATCTTTGTCTTCTTGATCCATATCTGTTTTTGGCCGATCTGGCTTTTTGGTATCCAGATTTGTCGAGCTTTTTGGCTTTGACTTGTTGTCCTGTTCTTTTGACTTGTCATGGTTGTTTGTTGAAGGGGTTGGTAATAGTGATGGCCTGAGTTGATGATAGGGGATGTCGTAAGATTCATCACTATCGCTACTATCCTGAGCAAGGTTGACTTTTTGTACTTTCCCTTGATTTTTTGGCTGGTAGTGGAAAGTTACTGTCTGTTTTCTCGTGGGTGGTAGTTTCTTGGAGGACTTTTCTAGCCCATTGATTAGAGCATTGTTAGCTCGTTGCTCTGGTCGTATTCCTCCTAGTTGAGTCTTTGCATCCTTATTAGGATCCATGTATGAGGATGCTTGTGGTGGCTGTGTCTTCACCGAGGACTTTGGAATCCACTTTTGATGCACTTTATTCGTGTAGCGATGACATTGATTCCCGGGTCGTTGATCTTCTTGAAGCTCGAAGTGTTCTACAGAGTCATAGAGCTCGTCGTCTTCTTCATCTTTTGATTCTCCACATTTCTTTGTTTGCTCCTTATTTCGAGAGCCTGTTGATGTCTGGTTCTCTTTGTTTTCCTGGATTACACTCACTGCAAAATAAGGAACGACATCATAGCCATTTTCATCACAAAACTTTGTTGTGGGAGCATCCTCCACGGCGCACACGTCCAGAGTAGCCAAGATGTGTTCCCATCCAAAAGGCTCTAACTCTTCTTCAGGAAATGGTTCTGGGATATAGTCCATATCCTCTATAACCCGCTCTAGGATACATTCCTCGCGTTTCAAGCTACCACATTGTGAAGCTCCACACATCCATAGTTCTTTAGGCTTACCTAACCAAGCTGGAAGTTCCGATCCTGCTCCTGTGGCGGAATCAAACTCCTCTATCGGTGTTCTCGTCACATCCCTATAGCTATGGTCCCTCAAGTTTATCTTTGTTATGGTTTCCATATGTCTCAGGTATATATGGTCATAACCCCAATCTTGGACCATTTTCAATTGTCGCATGAATGGTCTTCCCAGAATGATGTCATAGTTGTTCTTCTTGCCAAAGTCAACAACAGCAAAAGTGTGTTCATATTCAATTCCACAAGAAGTAACAAGTACTTTTTCTAGCAGTCCTATGGGCTTTTCCTTGTGTCCGTCTACAGGCTGCAGGGTCATTCGTGTGGATATCAAGGCAGGTTTTCCCCATTTTTCCAAACCTCTTTGGTTGCAATGGCCACACCAGGTCCACTGTCAAGGATTGCCATTTACCCACATTAGCCCACATGTTTGGTCTTATTCTGAGCAACTCGGCTAACATTATTGTACATGTGACTGGGGTAGATAGAATATCTACTAGCCCCTTTGAATCGATGGCCTTGTTGGGAGACAGTCTCTGTGATGGGACTGCAACCACATATGACTTGGTCTCGTACTCTCCCATGTAGGACGGTAGTGTTCTTAGAGAATGGGGTTGACTATCCATAGATTGTACAGATCCTTTCTCGCCCCAATACGATCGCACGTCTAGATTCGTTTGAGATCCAGTCTCAAATTCCTCTATTGGTGGTAGAAACACTCCTCGTTCATCACCTGTCTTGTTTGCTCGTCTTCTTAGGTCATCGGCTTCATTGGCCTCTCTGACTTGTTTCCACAATTCGTCAAGACCATCTATCTCTTTACAACCCTCAGGTATAGCTTGGTGAAATCCCTCGGAAGAGTTATCCGTGGTATTCAGTACTATCCTTGGTTCTAATGCTCGGTCTTTGAGGTTTGGTCTGTGCTCATGACTAGAATCTGGCTCTTTTAGTTCCTGGTTTGGTGGGACTACTTGTGTAGGCATGACACGGATCACATCCTCAGGTTTTGCAACTGGTGGTTCTAGTAAAGCTTGGGCTGTTTGAATCATTTTATGGCACATTTCAAACCTTTGCTTTTCTAGTTCCGCATAGGGATATGTCATCCATCTGTGTTCTTGGGTTTGGTTGTTTTTGAGCCTTTCATCATAGGCTTTCAAGTCTAATGTCTCATTAACCTTCTCTGCCAACACAGATCCTCCTGAACTAGCACTTCTCGGTTTCTCATCCGTGGATGGTTCTTCTAGAGGTTTAACCATCTGTGTAAGAGAAGGTGCCTCCTTTTCCTCATGTTGTTTTATCTTCTCCTCGGCTTTGGTAAGCTTCTCAGCTAGGGATTTTTGCTCTCGTTCCCTACGTGCTTTCATCCTAGTCTTTCTAGCTTTCTAACTATTTTGTTTGCTCTTGGTTTTTTGACTAGGTGCGTCTGTCTTTGGTCCATCATCTATCTTTGGACTCATGTCACTTTTCGTGTTCTTTGTCTCTGGATTCTCATCAGCTTTCTTTTGAGCTTGTGCTTTTGTAACCACTTGAACTGGTACGACATTTTCATTTATTGAGCTACTAGGGAGTTGAACAATCCCTAATACATTTGTCGTGATTTTCCTGATTTGGTTTGGGTTTTTCGGGCAATCGGGGATCAAGTGAGTGATGCCACACTCAAGACAATAGGCATTTAATTCAGTGATCTCCGTATGAGGACATTGTTTGACCAAGTGGTTGTCATGACTTTTGTGACAGTCTGTCTCTGGTTGAGGAGATTCTTTTAGCATTTCCTCTTGGCTATAGGCAAGCTTTGACATAGATAAGCCGTTATTTGCAATGAATCGCAATGTCCTTTCGTCCATTTCATACCTTATTTCTTTCGACTAAAACCCAGGAGGTGGAGGTTGTACCGGCCTCACCACTCCATGTGTTTCTCTCACATTTTGTTGCTCCGAAGGGTAGTACTCACTTTGGTTGCTATACCACATTGTAGCTGGTACTGGCGTTGGTTTATTTGATGCTTCCATCATTGGCATGTATCTCATGTCTACCGGCATTCTAGCACCTGGCAGCGGAAGTTGTTGTCCTAAGACAAGCTGTGGCCTTAAAACTCCTACTGGTCCTTGCGCATTCCCCGTAATGTATCTAGGTGGAGTAGGTGCTTCTGGAACAGGTTGTACATACCTCTCCCTAGCATTTTCCATGCTATAATAGCACTCTTCCCTCGTATGGTTCGTCCATTTTCTCTCAATTTCACACCACTTCAGCTCTCCCGAATCAGACCTTACAAGAGGAATCAACCTCTTGACCAAGTCGTCGATAAGCTTTTCTTGATCAATAGGTTCCATTGGCTTGGCAATGGACTCACTTATCTGTGAAACACTGTGCTGAGAGGATGTGTCATCTCCTTGACTCTTTAAGTCCTTTTCTTTGTATGCCTCACAGTTATCCACTAGATAAAGAGCTTCTTTGATCAACTCGTTTAGCGTCATCCTCCTTATCATATGCAGATCCTTCTAAAGGCCCGCATGTCTCATTCCCTAGATAAAGATCAGCATTAGTCGTGCTTGCGTAGGTAATTCCGCTCTCGGACAAAGCTTAACATATTTCTTGAGCCGTAATGATGCTTTGCGTACTGATTCATCCTCTTTCTGTTTGAATCTATGGATTTGCGAGACCGTGTTGTGAGCAATGCCTTTTGGCGAGAATTCTTCAATAAACTCCTCAAACAGCTCATCTAGGGTCTCAAAATCCCATTTTCCACCGAGTCGAACCATGTAGCTGCATCATCTTCTAAAGTCAATCCGAATCCCGCAAACTGTGTCGCAAAATCTGAAACTTCCTCTGCTCTAATCACTCTTCTAAAAGCCGTTACGTGATCTCTCGGATCTTTATCTCCGGAGTATTTTCTGTTTACGCATTTATGGACTTGGGATGGTCTAACTTGTCGATTGTCTACAAGTCTAACCAGAGACTCTCCCAATCCTTCTCTCATTATCGCTCTTGAAGGGAATCCTGGTGGCTCTCTTCTTGGAATTCCTATAGGAATTCTCGTGTTTGGTGGAGGCATTGGTGGTCCTTCATTGACCAAATATCCACCTCTTTCTAGTACAGTCTGTGGATTTGTGCTTTCTACAACTCTGTATTCTCGTCCATACTTGTCGACAACTATAGATCTCCATTGGCGGTCGACTCCGTATGTGTAGACATATAAGAGCTTGTAATCGGTTATCTCTTCTAGGTATGGATCTGAGCACCTATAAAGACTGACCTCATTGTCGTCAATGTATCTATATAGTCCTTCACTCTCATGACCAATCATCCAAACTCTCTCAACAAGATGGATCTTTATCAATTGCAAGTTTGGAAGATCCATTGTGGGAGGATATTCCTCTATCGTCGGGATCTCCAAGCTTGTGTAAGCTGCATTTGAATCTAGGGTAGACATGATTTCTGGGCTTAAGAGCTTTTGCTTGGTTCAAGTAGACTTAGTCCATTTTGTTCAAGTGCTTTGGTTAGGGAAAAGTCGAAAATATGTCCAAAACCGCAACCGTTTCGTCACAATTCTCGCAAATTGTCGCTTTCAGACACCCCTAACTTGAGGATGAATTGAGGCCTCAAACGATGTTTTTTTTCAAAGTTGTTCAAGTTTTGCTCTAAGATCTGTAGAGCCGCTCTCAGGCTACGTTTTGATATAAAAACTTTTCCGATCGGATACTGTTTGTGAAAGTTATGGCCAAAATAGTGAAATGCAGTTTAGACTGGTCAAAATGAGTCCAAATTCAATTTTAAAAGAAGATTTGGGATCTCTGTGACACTGTGAACACTCCTGTATGGTCAAAAGTACAGTTGGACCCTAAAACTGGCCTACAGACATCCTACGCATAGGATGTCTATATGCTCAGAATTTAACAAAATTTGGTCCAGAGACTCCCCTTAAGTCCAACAACACAATGGTATGCTCAGAATTTCATTTGGACCTAAAAATGGCATGGAGACATCCTACGCGTAGGATGTCTTTTGCTTAGAATGACTTGAAATTTTCACCCCAGATTCTCCTTGATGTGCTGATCACAGTGGTGTGCTCATAGGTTGGTTTGGAGTCCTAAATCAACCTGGAGACGTCCTACGCGTAGGATGGCTAACTGCTCAGATTTTGTCCAAACTTTATCCCAAGATTCTCCTAGTGCTCAACAACCCAATGGTATACTCAAAATTAAATTTGGATGCCAATAGGTCAAGATTTAGGCTGCAAGAGCTTCTAGTGCACTCCAAGAGTAGGATGTCTGACAATTCTTGTCTTTGCTTGGTCAATAGGCCAAACAAGGTCCAAATTCACTTTTGAAAAAAGATCTGGAATCCTTGAGACACTTAGAACCTCCCTATATGGCCAAAGTAGAATTTTGACCACTTTATGACCTTGGAGACATCCTATGCATAGGATGTCTTTTTGCTCTGTTTCAACTCAAACTTGCACTGTAGCTTCCCCTTGATCTGCTAAACTAACATCTATTTTTACTTTTTGATTCTGACACCTATAGGTTGGTCAAATGATCAAGAATCTGTTCCAAAAGCCTGATGTGTGTTCTGATGAATTCCCAAGTCAAATCAACTCCAAATTGGACCAAAATTGACTAGGAGGCATGCCTCAGGCTATACAACACCTTGCTATGCCCACAATCAGTATCTGGCTTCAATTTCTTGATTTAGACATCCTACGTGTAGGATGTCTTTTTGCTCAGAATGGCTTGAAATTTAAAGCATAGGCTCCCCTTGAGGTGCTGATCACTTTGGTATGCTCAAAATTAGTTTTGGAGTGCAAAATCACACAGAAGACATCCTACGCGTAGGATGTCTTTTTGCCCTGTTTGACCCCAGACTTGACCCACAGCTTCCCCTTTATGTCAGCAACCCAATGGTATGCTTAGATTTGAGTTTGGATCTCAAAAGACCCCAAAACTAGCTATTCTTGCCTTTTTCAGTCAAAAATGCTAAAGTCTATTCAATCTTCCTTTCACTGACCCAAATGAGATGAAATTTATCAATACAACATTTAGAACATGCCTATGGAGTCATCCTATGGTTTGGTCTCAAAATTAGGCCTTGGACACAATTTGGGTAGGATGTCTGGCAACTCTAGTCTTTTGGCTTTGATCTGTCAAAATTTGGTCAAATTTTCACTTTCGAAGTGAAAATAGGGTAAAACCTACCTTCTAAACACACTGGTAACCTCAGATTTTCAAAATTTCCACCAGATCACCATGTAGACATCCTACGCATAGGATGTCTACTGCTGATTTTTTGAGACTGAAGTGTCCCTGATGCTTCCTTATGCTCTCAGCAAGTGCAAGTATGCTTTACAAATTCAAAAACATGCAAAAATCACTCAATTTAAACCTTTTCTGAAATTTTACGTTTTCTGACTCCGCCTTTTGGCTTTTGGTCAACAAAAATAGGGAAAAACACCCAAGTCAATATGTTACTAGGGTAAAACCTACCCTCTGAACCCACTGGTGAAGTCAGAATTTTCAAATTTGGTCTCTAGAACCCCCTTGAGACATCCTACGCGTAGGATGTCTATGTTTACAGAATTGCAGGTTTTCTTCACAGAACCCTTGCAAATGCTCTTTTATATGCACAACATCAGTCAGTCATACAAAAATATCCACAAAAGCTTGTTTAATGAATTTTTACCCTCAAAAGCACACTTTTCCGTGATTTCAAATGCAATCAAGCACTTTAGCAAATAATTCAGTGATGAATAGCTCTAGATAAGAATCGGATCACTTACCTAAAGCTACTCCTACAAATCATATGGGGTTATGCATCTATGAGTAGAAAAACACTTCACTGCCACACACGGACTAGTAAACGCTTTTATCACCTCACAAATCACTCCACCACCAACAACTAATCTAATCCACAGATCCTAACTAAACCTATCTAGTCGCAAACCCTCAGCAAGACACACGCTTCCTGGCTATCCACTTGATCGCGGAGTATCCTCTTCCGGATCCACTTAAGAAAAACGCTTTCTTTAGCTGAAACTAAATCAAGCAACCATCACACGAGTGTTAGTAGGAAACCTACTTAGGTGCTTGTGTCCCCGGCAATGGCGCCAATGTTGGACGGGAGCGACTCACACACCCATGAAGTGCATGCAAACACTACCTACATCAACATAATGTCAATCGAGGACACAGATGACACGATAGGCACACGGAGGAAATATCTTTAGCTTGTCAGGTTGAGACCATCCTACACATACAACACTCTGGAAGGCCAACTAAACCACAATCAAGAACCTCACTGCTCTCAACTACACCACCTAGCCACATACCCACATACGAAAGGTAACTCACCTAATCATGCCAGATTCGTACGAAACTTAAGGAACACCATCCCCTCACTAGGATACACCTGTCCCTAAGCTTCTACACTCAAAACCTTCACTCTAAACCCATCTGTAGAAAACGCGTAGGATGACAGAGCAGAATTTTGAAAGTGCCCGAAACTGAAATTTATGAGTACCTGTGCGTAGCTTATGTCGCCATGATTCTATAGACTACTAGCACGCAGAAAACAGACATCGTTTGATACACTTATGGCCACATTTAGCTCGTAGATGAGTCGGCGTCTGCGCTTCGTCTCGCCTGGAATGCTTGGCGTTGTCGGGTAGCTCTCCTCGAACCTACAACAATGGTGCAGTCAGATCTCCAATGTGTTGAGCGAGCCGGGCGTAGCGAGAGGATAAAGCTCACGCTCACTCTCTTTCTCTCTCACACATAGTAGATGGCAGCGCTAAAGTTTTGATTATGAAAAAGTCTTCCTACAAAATGACCTAGGTACCTTATATACTAAGGCTACCGTAGGTTTAACCAAAAAT
Organism: Adiantum capillus-veneris; assembly: GCF_014529385.1. NCBI lineage: Eukaryota > Viridiplantae > Streptophyta > Polypodiopsida > Polypodiales > Pteridaceae > Adiantum > Adiantum capillus-veneris. The sequence goes on from NC_140931.1 coordinate 60,976,637, forward strand.
GGGGTTGAAAGGGTCAAATGGCTTTGTATTTACAATCCGAAAGTGCCATTGCACCCCGGCTTCTGAAACTAGATAACTACTCATTACGAATGACGTTTATAGCCATAATCCGCAACATTTCATAACTCGCAAAAGATAAGACTTTGGTACGAAACTTGAGTTATGTTGTGTTGTTGACCCAACGGTCAACAAATACTAAACCTTTTGCTGCATCAATCAAATGTTCATGAAGAGCGTAAAAAAACACTACAGCATGTCGATCTTTAATGGGAAAGGATGTTACCCATCCAATGAAAGCATATACTTGTGCGGGTCCAGAGGAATAAGGAAAGAACCTCGGGAGATTTTGAAACACAAACCGTAGAAGGTGAAAAAACCATATCGTCGTTGCTGGGCAGCTTGAACCAGGGTTCCTCTTACAAGTGCACTTGATGAATGGTCTATATGTGTTCTAGCAATTCTTCAAGAACTTCCAAATGTCATTTTCTTTCTCATTGAGTGATAGTCCCTTTGTACGGGCTACCATGGAAGTATTAGAGCACTTTTTACTGTCAATGTCTGACAGTTTTATCTACTTTAGTGTTAAAGACTTATCCTGTGACTCAGTAGATGCTTTGATTGAAGTGCCGATGTTTTGCATTTTTCTACCATATCACGCGACAGACTACAAAGTAGAGCTAAAGAATCAATAGTGAATGTGGCACATTGATTCAATATCTCAAAATCCCAGAGTTTGTTTTCAACACGAACATCGTCAAGCTCATTTTGTCTGAAAGGGAGTAGTGGAATGACTTCAGAAAAATCTCTGGGCATAGACCTTTGATTTTTTGAAAAGAAGGGTCGTCAGTTAGGCCCACGGCTTCCTTTTCTTCTTGATCTAAGAGTTCCAGATCCAAAAGAGGGTTCACAATCTCTTGAGACTGCTTAATTGCAAGAGGAAGGATAGGGAGATTATTAATGAAATAAAGCTTATTAACTATGGAACGTAGTGATGAGAAATAGAAGTCTAAATCAAAACAGTCTTGACCATCAATAAAGCATAATAATAATAAAAAAGAGATTAGTGCATTAGTTAGTTGTGCATTATCTTTTGTGGCAAGGGGTAAGAGTTTTAACCAATCGCTAACAGAAGTTGTTTTTAAAGCTGAAATCTCTTGTTCTTGTATTGCCCTTTTCTCATAGTAGAGAAGACTTTTATGAAAGTCAGTCCCCTTGAAGCAAGAGAGCAGGCATTGTGTACCAATAGGAGGGATATGAATCCTTTTATCGTCGAATTATCCAAAACGTGTAAGAGATACAATCTAGCCAACCTGAAGGATGTTTTAAGAGACAAAATTATACACAGTGTAGAATGCAAGCAAGTTCAATATATGGTAGTTGTCCGACCAAGGACAACTTGGGAAATAGAAAGAGGGAGATTAAATTTGATATTCCCTCTTATAGAACCATATATTGACACTTGACCTAAATATACAAGAAATAAAAGACAGAGTATACATTAGACAAAGACAAAATAGTCAGAAGACAAAATTCATTATTTTATGCTGGTACAACCGGTTCTGGTAGGAGAACAATTGAGCTTCAGAACCCATGAAAGAATAGACCTATACTTGTCACCATCCAACACAAGCAGCCAGTTAGAAAATGGGCAACCTTGATGGGAAGACAGGGAACCAAACAATCTATTTCGCTTGTTATTGCTGTCCCATAGCCCTAAACCCCTTCACTCTCCTTATATGCATTCCGGGGAGTTTTTTTCTTTGCATCTCTATCGAGCATAATCCGGTTTTTAACGATATTTTCTACAATAGGTTTGTTTGGTAGATTTTCCTCTACCATAGTTTAAACTGGTACAATAGTTGTTTCTGGTTTGATGAGGAAGACCGATTTGCATCCTTCCGGAAAATCACGTATGGCGGAGGGATGTGGCTTTGCATTGGGTAAGTAACATCTGTTGAGAGTTTTAGGGCTCACATTCTCAAAGGATGGTATATCCCCCGTAGTTTGGCTTTTGATAGAAGCATCATACCATGTATGACAATTTCATAAACCACATATTATTTATTAGTGGTCTATGCTCGATGATATCTTCTAAGAGTAGCTGGGGAACACTAAGTCTGAAAGCAACATTTTTGTATAGTGATTACGTGCGAATTTGAAAAAACTTACCCCACAAGTGGATAGAGTGAGAGCCTGAGAGGTTAAAGAGAGAGAGAGAGATAGATATAAAAAACTCCATTTTGGAGTTATGTCGTTGATAGAAGATATATACTACTGGTATATAAGAAGTAATTATTTTGCCAAAATTTTGGCAAAGTTTCGTTTGTAAGTAGACTCGTTTTTAAAAAAGTAAACCGGCCCTCCTTTTTTAGGAGCCTCACATGAGGATTTTGTTTTGGATGATAATCCAAAATTACTCGACAAATTACGTACGCAATTTTAAGGACACGGTTATGTCAGACTTTTAACACCTAGAAAAATCTTTTCTCTTTTATCCAAAGTTTTAGCAGAGTTATGTTTATAATTAAACCTGCTTTTCAAAATAAACATGCCCTCCTCTCTGAGGAGCCTACATAAGGAAAAAAACCATTTTGGAAAAGTTTCCCAAAAGTTATATCAATAAGCATAAAAAACAACTTCCTTTATAAGTAATTGGATCAATCTTTGAAGTGTAAAACAATCCCCTTTTCCCATTGTCAAGACCAATTACACTTAATACTTGGTTTTATAAACTTAGTGTTTAAAAACCAATAAGATACTATTCCAAATATTGGATAAACATTCTCTCAGTAAATAGGAAGTCTACCTAAAAGCCCAAGGCTGTCATTTGTACAATTTGTGTTGACACTGCACCTTATCTGCTAATCGATGTATGGATGCCAAAAAACATACAATATGCCTTTTCATGAGAGGATGTTCACCATTGTCTGTCTTTCAATTAAACAACATTCTCTTTTATGTCTAAAAACATTTAAGTAAGCTCGAGACTGTCATTTGTACAATTTGTGTTGACACTGCACCTTGTCTGTTAACCGATGTATGGCTTCCCAAAAACATACAAGATGCCTTTTCATGAGAGGATGTTCACCATTGTCTGCCTTTCAATTAAACAATGTTCTCTTTTATGTCTAAAAATAGTTAAGTAAGATAAGATGTGTATCTCCAATCGTTTAGTTCATTCGTAAAATACCAATATAGTAGATGCATGCTCCTGGAACCATTACATCGTATTATACATTCGTCCAGATTATGCATCCATTTGTATATATATACATACTAAAAAGCAATGTTTTTTCCTTTACCATGATGCTTTTATGATTATCCAACAAGTAAAATCTTTGTATAACATGCTTATGAAAACCAAAGCCATACAATCGATCTCAACATCTACGGATTATGTTTATCAACATCAATGAAAAAACGTCAAATAGTCTTAATACCATATGTGTAGTATTGCCAATGCTGTCAAAAATGGATTTATAATTTGTGAGTCTGGATGATCACTCCACGATTGTGTGCTGGGTTTGCTTGCTACAATAGTTGTACGACTGTGTGTGTGTGTGTGTGTGTGTAGCGTGTGTATAAAAGACCAGGGTAGTACCTCCATCGCGCGCGTGTGTGTGTGTATAAGACTACCTGCTCTGTGCGCAATTGCTAAGTAGGGAAAGACCCGAGCAGCACCTCTCTCAATTGTGCGTGCGCGTGTGTGTGTGTGTGTGTGTGTGTGTGTGTGTGTGTGTGTGTGTGTGTGTGTGTTAGAATAACCGGATTCGTGTGCACTTGCGAAGTAGGGTACGCTTGTGGTGTTTATACTGCAGCCTTCCATCGTTTTTTATACATGCATCCCACCGCAGTGCCTTTATGTTTACCATGTGTACAAGCGACTCTGCCAACTGTTTGATCTATATTAAGCTTGCCCAAATTGGTGCAGTTAATGATTTTCAAATATTTCTTTTTTCCATACTCATGTTAAGTATTTTACTTGAGTGAGGTTAAATTAAATGCAAGAGATAGAGAAAGAGAGAGAGCAAGATAGATATATATTCAAGAAGGAGGTAGCCTTATCATAAAAGATTGCTTTTCAGATATTAGAATTTTTCTACCGATTTCTTGAAACCGACCCCCTAGATAGAGAGATAGAACTAGATAAAAAGGGAGAGCGAGAACAATTTTTTTAAAAACATCCTATCACTACACACATTGTTTTGTATAAAGAGAGAGAGTTTGGGCAAGAGAGAAATAGAGGGGTTAAAAAGAAGGTGTTGCTCTTAATGCTAACATCCGGGATTTAGAGAGAGAGAGAGAGAGAGAGAGAGAGAGAGAGAGAGAGAGAGAGAGAGAGAGAGAGAGAGAGAGAGAGAGAGAGAGAGACTCTTTTCCTCGGCTCTGGAAATCCACCACACCACCACCATAAAACAACTCCAGAGAGCGAAAGAGAGATTTAGATGCTTTTGTTCGAGAAGCTGAGAGAGACGGAGAGAGGGTGTAATGCCAAGGGCAAACCCAAGGGGAGTCACGGACTCAGGCCAAGGGCCAGTTGCCTAGTGCAGACATGGAGATTCTAAGTATGGTGTGCCAAGGACCTATATAACAGGTGGTAGGATGAGGAATCTCGATGGCAGTTCCCTTTTTGTATATGATTTTGCAATATCATCAGCTACTCTATCTACAAATCTTTGAGACTGGTGGATGGGCTTCCGATCATTCTACATGTATATAACGGTCAGAACTTTACATTATTGGCTCTATGCACGAGGTGCAACCAATCCCACTGACGGTTTTTATAGGTAGCAAGTAGGCACGACCTAGCTATCAAAAAACTGATTCGTGGGAAGTTATGAATACATTAAGAGAGCCTCCATGCAGGTAGTCTCTTTTGTAAACACCTAAGAAAATCTAGTATGACTATTTTTCTTTGGGGGTACTTAATATCTTTCTCCTCGGTTCTTAGAGGGAGAAATTCTTTCACGACCTAGTTGTGAATAAGATTCCAAATGCAGAAGATATGTTGCTTAGTTGCATCATAGATTATGTTTCAAAGGAGTGGTATTTAAAGGGGTATGACTCTGCTAATACTCAATCACTCCATAGGTGTCGAGAGTCATGATTTGAGTTCAGTGCAGCTGTACTTTCAAGTGCAATCTACCAAGGAGTAGTGGAAAAATATCAACTTTCTCAGTTGCGCTTTTGACCACGGTGAACTATGTTCGTCCTCGTTGGCTGCTGGTTTGAGCAGTTTTCATGTAAAGTCTAACCAAGCGGTTTGACATTGCAGAAGCTAACCAAGGGTTTGGATTGCAAAGGCAACACCCAGGGTTACCAGTTCCTACTACTTGTTTTTCACTAATCTTTCTTTTAATGTTTTTCACGTAACTACATCTTCAAGGCTGGTTTTACGATAAGGCACCATTCTAGTTATATGTTTTAGGTTTGCAAAGTGCGTGTAACTATGGGTAAGTGAACGTTATGTTCAACCTCCAGGTACACATATGATTTGGTTTATTTCCAATTTTGAATATGATTTGCTTGATTTTTTTCAAGACGGATGAGTAAGCTTGAATGCTTCTATGCATTTTTGCTCTTCAGAGAGATGATGAGGTCATGTAAGAGCCAAGAATTTTGGGCCGTAGTGTCCAAAATACATTTCTGCAATGGACTCACTTGTAGGGTTTGATTTGGCACATGTTATCACATGGGATACAACATGGTCTAGGAACTCAAGGAATTTGGTTTAGCCAGTGTGGAGCAAGTTTAATGAGGGTCCCTCTCACTCATGTCGCAGAGTGTTTGCAGTTACCTCTACACACAAGTACATCTCATACTGAAGGATGTTCTTTTTCGTGACATTCTTAGTTGAGACATATTCCACATGTGGAGAATATGAGTCTCTAGGACTGCACTGGCGCCTGCTATTTTAATTATGTGTCACGATAAAGTCCCTAGGTGCTAGTCAAATCCATTTATAAGACCATTTACACACGTCATATCAAGAACAATTTCAATGGCTAGAAATTCTTGGATACCTAGTCATACCTGTTAAGGTACAAGTGTTGTTAAACAACTCTAACGAATGGTTGTTTATACATGTAGCAAGGCTCTGTTCTATTGATGAACATGTTTCATTGGTACCTAGGCGTGATTGATTTTCACATTCCATTATGGTCCAACGTGAGGCAAGGGCCAGGATGGACATGTATATGCAGGTTCAAATCTGTATTTGCTAAATGCATGCACACTAGGTGTTATGGGTCCTAGTGTTTAGCAAAGGCTGACTTGGAGCGGCATGCATTTAGCATGTGGGTTTTAAATGCAGTTTACACACTATGTTGTTTATGGGCCGGCTACACAAGACGGTTGCAAAGGGACAACAATGTGAAAAAATGAAGATGTTAGTCTTGGTTTCATTGACCCTCCTTCTGAACCGTGTTATTGTCAAACGAACAGTGGGATGCATGAAGGATTCCACCGTGGAAAACATTAGTGTTCTTATGAAGATACGACCACTTTTGTATCATATGTAATGGAAATTGATAATTGTTTATTTATTGCAGCTGACATGTGGCAAAAGCTAGGGCTAAGCGAGGATATCACATTTTATTCACATTTATTATTCAAGTGCTCATTATGAGCTATGGCCATTTATGCCTAGCTGCCCAATGTGTATTCATTTTCTAGCATTGAAGAATCTATAAATAAATACGTGCAAGAGGGAAATGCTCACTCTTGCACGGGGGGAGATTGCACCCAGTGTCTGCGTTGTTTTTGTCTCCTCGTCCCTCTTCTCTTGCATTGTGATGGTGTAGCACTGCGCTCTAGGAGGTGCACCTACACACACACTCTTGCTCTCTCCCGCTCTCTATCTCTCTCTCTATTCGCGTACGATTTGGTTATGTGCTACGAGATATGCAGATTTGTCGATCTTATGGCTTGCAATATATTGTTTTTAGTGTTTTGCAAGGCTCTCTGCGCTCCAATTTGTAGCATGATATAAAGCACCACAAAGACTAAAGTGAAGGCCATAACCTAAGGAGAATGTAGAGTCAGAGAGAGCTAGCAAACAACACCAAAATATTATCATATATGGTTACAAAAAAAGGTTAGACAACACGAGATGCATAGTTTTCAATTACTTTTTTGAATAAATGTTGTATCTAAACTCTATATTGCTTCATCGACACCTAAAATTCCATTCGGGTCAATGGAGAATTTGTGAGTGTGCAGATAAAAGAGTGGTGGACCCCTACTTCATTTTAGATGACAAAGACAGAAAAAGAGTGATATGCCAACCCTATTTGTTGTATCTAGCTTGTATCCCCTTGACCAAACCCTTGTGCATAGAAGTAATGCCCACCAAATTTACATCCCCAAAGATGCCACACTTCACCCATATTGTGAGGGTCATATCAGGTACCGCCGGCTACAATATCTTCTTGCAACTACTGTGCAATTCCTAACATCCCTCCCACTTGAGACCGATACCAAGGCAGAACTCCTCCTGCTCTTCGATGCCAACTCAAGGGGGTGATATCATTGACTTTTTTCATTTGGGGTCCCTTAACCCGAAAACACCTTTCCTCATCGGTTCCACTTACCATTCGAAGCCATCAGACTAAATTAGAACATCAACCTTCTAGGGTCAACTGATGGGAGTTCACTAATTCCCCCTTGGTTCTAGGTCACTGACGCTTTTTTCTCGATTAGGACCAAGCACAGCCATCAGTGCGTTCCCTAAGATGAGTGGAATTACTGGCTACACAAATCTCTTGTTCCCAAGTTTGGTTCGTACTCCGTAGATCGGATTCCCTTTCCCCATACTTGACTCAATCTACTGGACAACATAAAATTGGCTTCAACTTTCCGGCCAATAAATTAACCCTCCAGAATCCACCCACTCTCCGAGCTGTTTGATAAATGCACTTTTTGAAGGTAGTAATATGATACTAGAGACCAATATTCTAGTCATGTCGATTAAAAAATACAATTCAAGCAATTGAAAGTAGCATGCAAACTATCGCATACCCTTGCAAATGTTTTGGTGCCACAAACATAGTACAGAAAATTGGATGATAAGGCTGTCAAATGTATTTTTGTTGGTTATAGTGCTGAAAGCAAAGGTTACAGGTTGTATCACCCGCAAACAAAGCGTATTCTAGTTTCATGGGATGTAGTGTTTGTGGAAGATTCTGTTCAGCTCTAGTTGTCATGTACTAGAGACAATAATGTAAGCTCGCAGGACATTTATGACACTTTGTTACCTCTTTTCAGTGGTGGAAATATGAATGTAAGTTCCAACGAGGTAAATGTACAGCTTATGGGGGTTTTTGAAAATGTGACATATCAACCTATTACTGATGCAAATGTACATGATGTACTTGATGAGGAAAGGGCTGAAAATGAGGAGGCTAGAGGTATGCCAAAATGGCTAGTGTATACATTACGTGGCAGTAAATTGGACGCACCTTTGTCTAGCCGTACTCGTTCAGGCTCTCGCCATGCATCTTATGCATCAGATTGTTATGCTTTGGTTGTGTCTAGCTTACATGATGTTGAGGAGCCTCTATCTTTTGATGAAGCACAAAATTCAGAAAATTTGATGGCTGCCATGCAATTAGAATATGATGAACTTATAGAAAATGACACATGGACTTTATGTGATTTGCCTCCTGGAAAAAAGGCCATTGGTATGAAGTGGGTTTACAAGTTGAAATGATCGATTGCCATAAGGCTCGACTTGTTGCAAAGGGGTATGCACAGCAAAAAGGCATAGATTATGAAGAGACTTTTGCTCCCACTTTTCGTATGACTATTGTGCATTTTCTATGTGCATTGGCAGCTCGTTTTGGTTGGGATGTATATCAATCAGACATTGTTAATGCTTTCTTGAATGGTGACATATTTGAGGAAGTTTATGGAACGCAACCAGCTCGCAGTTTTGTCAATAAAGGACAAGAGGACAAAGTGTGCAAATGTAACAAGGCTTTGTATGGGTTGAAGCAATCTCCTCGTGCTTGGTATGAGAAAGCTGACACTCATTTGGTCAAACAAGGCTTTCGTAACACTCTAACAAAAAGCACATTGTATGTAAAGCGTGAGGGTGATGTACTTCTCATTGTGGTTCTTTATGTAGATAATTTGCTGATCACTTGACCAAATGAGAGATATATTGCTGCATTTAAGGCTGATTTGAATGTTGCTTTCAAGATGAAAGATTTGGGGTTGTTGCATCATTATTTGGGCATACAGTTTAAGCAGTGTGATGGTGGTATTGCCTCGTGTCAGAAAAGTTACATAGAGACATTGCTATGTAAGTTTGGACTTGAGGATTGCAAACCTATTGCCACTCCCATGGAAGCAAGTTTGAAATTGAGTCTTCATGACGCTGGAGATCCTACTGATGTCACTCTTTACCAAATCGCTATTGGATGCCTCATTTACGTATGCAACACGAAGCCAGATATTCAGTTTGCAGTCTCACAAGTCAGCAGATTTATGCATAGCCCAGGGTTTAAGCATTGGCAGGCTGTCAAGAGGATTTTTTGCTACCTTAGTGGCACTTTACATCTTGGCTTATTTTATCCCAAGAGGGGATCGTTGCCGCCAGAATTACATGCTTTTTCGGACTCAGATTGGGCTGGTTGTTTTGACACGCGAGTGTCCACAAGTGGTTTTTATTTCATGCTTGGCAGTTCATGTATATCATGGTTGAGCAAGAAGCAACCTACTGTGGCCACTTTGAATTGTGAGGCTGAGTATAGGGCAGTCTTCACAGCTACAATTGAGTGTGTATGGCTCAGACGCCTTATGGCTGATTTGGGTGTTGGATAGGATACTGCCAACACTATCTACACCTACAGTCAGAACGCATTGGCAGTTATCGCACAAATCTCCCACCTGCAGAGAACACCGCACGCAAATGCTGAGTGCAACCCGCAATCTCTACCTAGATCGCATAAATGATACGCATAAAACTCGTGGGAAAATTTCGCCAGAGTTTCGTCAGTAAAACGGCCACAAAACCAGTAACCAAACTGACTGCACGCTCAAAACCATGAGCAACCAAAGCACATCAAACCGCACTCCAAATGCATGCACCAATCTCCACACTTTGCATACATCATTGCAAACACCTGCAAATCTAGTACACAAATATCTGCTCTACCTGTGATGACTGCCAAAAAACATGCTCGAGGCATACATTGCCGAGCTCAAAATGCAATCACATTAGTCTCCCTGAGCATCAAACCACACAAGGCATACATCGTATCCTCCCACCTGTGAGGAAACTTGCAGCAAATATCACTCTCACATTTGAGAGCAAACCATGTGTGGAATCTTCGACACACAATAAACAACTGCTGCTGCAGAAAATTCAACGTTCAGAATTTTAAAATTCTGATATGAGGAGCGCGTCCGGAGCATGCCAAAACCCCAAGGTAGACTCCTAGATCACATGTATCCGAGTCCGGGTGTGAAAGCTATGCCAAAAACCTCCGTTTCGACCCAAAAACGCAGCATAAACTACCAAAAGAGGGCTGAAAAATGCAGCTCCTCAACCGTAGCTTGAATGAGGTTTCTGATGGATCGAATGGGGGGTAAAACGCCAGAACACCTGGTGGAAACGCTCTCGAAAAGCTGAATTTGCCGATGCCGAAGTCGAAACCCTGTTTGCACTCTTGAAAGTGCGCGCGCGGACGCGATTTCAGGAATGAAACCGGCTCTCCACTGTCGTCGTGACTGTGCACACACGCGCTCCCTCCGCACCTACACTCTGATACCAATTGAAGGGGATCGGGGAGCACCACAGACGGAGAGTGAGCGAGAGAGAAGGAGACACACACACGATGTGGGTGGGGAGACTATGAAGTGGCAGCTCCCCCTATATAGTATACTCACTATAAGTATAGGGTAACAATGGGCGGGCGCCCATGACCTGGGCGACCGGTCAAGGCACATAGGCCTTAACCCCAACAACTAGTACCATTGGTACCTGGTCTTTCCTCTTGAGCTACTTTGATTGGTTCTACCTTCACTGGTTCAATGTAGGCAACCACTGATAAATCCTTTCCTTTCTTAAAATGGTGAATTCTGATGCCACAATTATTCCATATGTGACCAAAGGCCTTGCAGTAGGTACATTGTGGACATTCAGTGGAGATGTGGTCCTTGGATTTACATCTTGAACACCAAGTCTCCATCTTTCGGACCGACTGTCTTGTGTGGCTAATTTTTGCAATCTGCCTAGCCATTTCTTCAATCTTCTTGGTCCATGATCCCTTCTTTGATTTCTCCTTTTTTCGTTCATTGGAGCTGCTCTTGGAGCTGCTGGACGTTGCACTGGAATCAGAAGCTTCAGTAGCCGAGCTACTGCTACTGGTCCTTCGCTTCTTGTGGCTCTTCTCTTTCTTAGCATGTTGTTCCAGCTTTAATGCTCTTTGGACTAGGTCATTGAATTTTTTTGTAGGGGCTGGTACTTCTTGTTCCCTAAGATTCTTGCTTCTGAACCCATTCAGAAACCATGCCCTCAATCTCTTCTCAGACGGCGGTTCTTGCAACTGCCTGGTCAGTTCTTTTATCTTTTCTACATAGCTGCGGACTGACAAAGTTCTCTGTTTGATCTAATGCAATTCATAGAGAATATCCTCATCCCCTCGATTGTCGGAATATTCCAACCTGAAGGCCTTAAGTAAATTGTTATATGATCTCAGCTGGCATGCAGGGTAATGGTAATACCATTTCCTCGCTGCCTCCTTCAACGTTTGTGGAAAATATTCCCCCCAATCATCTTCATCAATGTTTTTTAGTTCAGTATACTGCTCGAAAGCTTGTATGTGAACATCTGGATCATCCTTTTTCCCTCCTTTGAATATGGGAATAGAAATCTTCAGGAAAGCTGTGTAATCATTTCGATTACTGCTGATCCCACCACTTCTCTTCTTGGCTTCAGAATGATGCTTGGGAGCCTTCTTGCAATTGTCAGTGTCAGCATCCCAATCAATCTCTGTCTCTCTCTCTGTCTCTGTCTCAGTATCAATATCTTCTCTGTTTTGTCTGTTAGAAGTACGGTGACTTCCCTTTCTGCCCTTGATATGCTCATCTCTCTGGCGAGACTGAGAATTCTTAGAACTCTTTGCCTTTCATGCTTCCCATTCTGCCCGTCGGCGTCGAGAATGACTGGAGTGTTGTCAGTCCTGCGCCTCATCAGCCTGACTATGCTCCTCCTGAGCCTCAGTGTCAGTCATTTTCTCTTGCTTGGGGTCAGACTCTGTTCCTGACTCCTCAGTAATGGGGTCCACACGAATGGTAGATTTCCGGCCACAATTGGATTTTGGTGCGATTGCTGAAAACTTCAACTGGGAGAAGAGTCTTTCAGTCAACGAGCTTCAGCTCGAGCCACCGTGATCACAAAAATGGAATTGGAGTTGATCTCTTGAGACAGCTAATTCTAGTGTTGAAGGATTTCAGCTACTAGTGTGGGAAGATTTCAGACAGCAGACTGGATAGAAATCAGAGACTAGACTGAAATGTGGATACTGAAATAAGAATCAGACTTATAGACTGGAATAAGGTTCAGATTCAGAAGATTGGACGAGAAGTAAGTATCACTGAAATATATGCCATGATTGAGATTACAGATCAAGATTACAACGAATATGATTACAGAGGGAAAGTACAGCCGACAATACTGCCACTTATGCTCAAGTACAATTATAGCCCAAAGCGCTAATACAAGTGATAACAATTGCCAACCCGATAATAATGTAATGGGCCCTATTTATACACTTCGGGTTTACTGTAGTAATTACTAAGTAATTCGTTGCCCATCTTCTAAGAACACGTTCCCACATGGTGATTATCCAGCCGTCTACAGAAACGTACTCTCCACCATTGTCAGTTCTCAAGCACTTCAGCTTCTGACCACTCTGATTCTCCACAAGTTGCAAGAATGTCTTAAAGACCTTGAGCACCTCATCTTTCTACTTCAAGAAGTAAACGCATACTTTGCGAGAATAGTCATCTATGAGTGTACAAAAGTACGCTGCTCCCCCTAGTGACAAACTAGGCATTGGTCCGCATAGATCACTGTGCACAAGAGCTAACCGTCCATCCCTATGATTCCTCTTTGATCTGTGCGGTTCCTGTGTTTGCTTACCATAAACACAATGCTCACAAAACTCGAAATCTTGAAATGAAAAGCCAGGCAAATAACCATAATGAGAAAGTATTTCCATTCCTCTTTTTGACATATGTCCCAGCCTACGATGCCACAGTGACACACTTGGCTGCTCAATCACATTAATTACATGGTTTTTAACCTCTGAAACATGTAAAGTGTATAGAGTTCCTCACTTGATTCCATGTGCTACAGTCATCGAACCTTTGGAGATCTTCCAAGCGTTGTTCCCAAAGACTGTCATATAACCTGCATCATCCAACTTCCCTGTATTGATCAAGCTGTTTCGGATTGCTGGAACATGTCTGACATTCTTGAGCCATAAAGAAGAGCCATTGTGAAACTTCAACTGCACATCTCCCACTCCAAGTATGTCACAAACCTGCTCATTGCCAAGTCTGACATAATCTTTAGTAGTCACATATGACATAAACCACTCTTTGTGCGGAGAAACATGTAAAGATGCCCCTGAGTCGATAATCCAATCACTCATAGCATGTCCATCCTCTGCAGTCAAGAAAACAGAATCAAGATTGCTTGTGAGGAAGATGTCACTAGCTGCTATACCAAAATCACTGTCTGAACCAGATCCTGTGACATTCACCTCTTCAATCTTCACTGAACTCTTCTTTTCATCTTGCTCAGAACTCTTTGTTTTGCCTTTTTCTTGTTTCCACTTTGTACAGTCTCTCTTCATGTGACCCTTCTTGCCACAATGGTAGCATTCTATGTCATCCTTTGACCTCGAGTCACGAGACTTACTTCGATTTTGTGCCTTCTTCTCTTTAGACTGTTGTCTCCCTCGAACGACCAAAGCACTATTGCCTTTGCCTTTGTCAATGTTCTTCCTTTTCACTTCCTCTGTGAGCAAGCTGCCTTCTACATTGGCACTTGTAAGACCTTCTGGCGCGACAGAATTACTTAATGCTGTACGAAAAGTATCCCAACTGTCTGGCAAAGTGATGAAGAGAAACATAGCCTTCACTGAATCTGGAAAGACTATCTCCTGTGCTGTTAGCTGGTTGAAAATTGTGTGAAATTCATTGATATGATTTGACATAGTTGTCCCTTCCTTCATCTTCAAGTCCACCAATTTCTTGAGCCAGTAAATCTGAGAAGCAGCACTTTGTTTCTCGTACATACCACATAGCTTTTGCCATGTCTGGGCGATCACAAAACCTGTATCTATCTGAAGACTGAACCCGCAACAAAGCTTCAATGGCCTCACACATAAGATGCAATCCAGTGTCTACACAAAGTCATACATCCTATGGGATAAAAGTTGCCGAAGAGGATGCGTGTAGAGGGGAACTCCAACAACCTAATCCATCTCACATTGGGTAACCTAGCCCCCAGTGCTTGGCTTCAAAAAACCTCACACACGACCCTCACAGATGGCTCAGCAAACTACCCAAAAATTAGCATACATCCTACAATAGACCAATCATTGTCCTATGACCGTTGCAGTGGTCTGTCTGCTAGCATGACTCACAACTAGCAGACCCACAATCGTAGTACATCAATCTGCAATACATGCCAGTGGTGTCAAGCCGTCGTATGGCCACACCTCCCCTGGAATCTGGCAAGCACAAGAAGTAGCAATGCAGACTGCAATATATATATCTGATGATATATATGTGTACCTGGTCTATAAATGATGCTTTGAAGACGAATGAGTGATGTATGTCGATGCTGATATTGATGCCGACCACCTCCTGCTTGCCAATCTACACAAGACGGGTTTCTTTGCGGCTAAAACCTATCTTCTGATGTAGTGCTCAAAATGAAATTCTGAGGGCATAAATGGCTTGGAAAGGGGGATAAAACCCCACCTCGCTTGGTGTAAATGCTCCCGGAATGCCGAGTGTGAATTTTTGAGCTCCGGATCCAGAATTTGCCTGAAAAGTGCGCACGCACGATTACGCAAATACGCACTGAACTTGGCTTTGATACCAATTGAAGTCGCGAAGCGGAGCGTGGATCGACTCTCACACACACACAAAGATACACAGAGATCTTACACAGTACGCAAAGAATTCTGTTTGAAGGGTTATCTCCCAAAACCTTATTATCCACAAAAGTATAAGTGAGTATATACAAAGAGTTAGTAATAAGTGAGTTAGGCGAGCGACCGGCCATATCCGTATTAGAGGCCACTTGGGCTTTAATCCCAACAATGTTAAAGTCCCCCACCAAGCAAAACCCCCCCTCAATTTGCAATTGAGGGAGGTCATTCCAAAAAACTCCTCTACCTTTGGAATCATTGAGTGCATAAACATTGATTATCATATTCCTAGTATAGTTTATCTTGTTTGACACACCCAGTGCCCTCCTGGATGGGTGTTGGTAAACAATTTTTGGCCCATGATCCCTATGAACTCCTATCGGAACCCCGCTAGATCCATCTATAGCAGTACCATAGAGAAATAGGATTTACCTAAGAGTTTGCTTTCTTGCAGAAGTGACATCAAGATTGTGGTCTTGGATACAACAACGAAACACCCCTCTTCTCCTCTTCATTAGTTGCCAAAGTTGTTCTTGCTTCTCCCTTGTCAAACTTTTAGCATTCCAAGAGATCACTTGGAGAATAGGGTTCATGGGGGCATCAAATCCACTTTGACCCTCAGAATCCCTCGCTTCTCTTGCTGCCAAGGGAGGCTCTTGGTTGTACGGGGTACCATGTCTTGAAACACCTCAAAAGAATTCTGGAGGGGGGTAGCGGATTCCCTCTTGTCAGGAGATGAGGTGGTGATGAATTTTCTCTTTACCTTTTCTTAAGGTAGCATAGTTTTTTCTCCTCCCTGTTGCCATGTCTTTCATTCTTTTGTTTGCCCTAAGTGTCGTATTTTGTTCTAGAATTGTAATTGTTGCATTTGAGGCCACGATAAGTAGACGAGGATTTGTAGTCTCAAATACACTTGTTTGTTCCTAAAGTGGCTCTTGAGGGGCTTGAAATGGTGGGCACCCCCCTGCAAAATGGGCTAGGATGAGTCTTTAGTTTTACAATCTGTTCCTTAGAACAATCCATTTTTTATCCTTCCATACATTCTACATCTCCATTCTTCTCTCCCTTGCATGCTCTAGGTCTCAGTGGACAATCTCTAGCAAAGTGCGTGAACCTGTTGCATTCAAAATACGCCCCAAAGTAAGTCCCAAAATAATGTGGAATTTCTTTCAGTTCTACCTCAACATCCATAACCATTTTTTTGGGTGTGAGTTTGGAGATGTTCCATTCAATGCATGCCCTACTGGAGCTTTTTCTAAGGCCTCTCTTGGTTGGCATGAACAAAGGGGTAACCCAAGGAACTTGTTAGATCCCTAAGGCTATCCCATGGAAAACTTGGAAGGCCAACTAATTCCACCCATAGAGGGTGAATTTCGTGTAGAGACTCCTGCGAGTAACAAAAATACGCAGACCTGAGCTCTATTGACAAGTTTCAGGGGAATACACATACATGAGATGTGAGCTTTGTTGAACACAAGAGGACCCTTACCTAGGACCTTAACAACGATAGAAGCTTCCTATATCTCACCAAGAAAAAACCCTTTGTTAGGTATCATGCATGGTCAATTGCACTGGCATGGTCAATATTATGTGCGCCTTGCAGTCATTGTAGCATTTCATGTCTATTTGCGATCCTCCCACTAAAGCCAAAGATTAAAGTGAGCTTAGCTTGCATTGTTTCTTGATATCCCTCTCAAAGATTTTTGCTATGGCAGAGTCATCATTCAACAATTGCTAGGGTAGGGTTGCCATTAGGTCAGTGTGCATTTTGTCCATTAGTTTCTCTTGTGAAGCTTTGGTATATTCTGCTTCACCTAGAGATCTTTTCATACCAGTGAGCCCTAATTTTAGTTGCCTCATGAATTCCATCAACTCCTAATCCAGCAACTCTCTCTCTCTCCTTAGCATCTCTAAACTAGGTACCACAAAGGGAATCTTTAATGTCGCATCCTTTGATGCGTTGTTGTGATACAAGTTGCCAAAGGAACCTTGTTTCTACCCCCCCCCCCCCCCCCCCGCTTCCCCACCCTACTTTTGATTTTATCTTGCTAATATTCGCATGTATGGGACCTTGATTCTCATTAGTAGGCACCTCCTTAACTATGAACTTGGTTGGCATCAACTTGTCTTGCATGACTATGTCTCCTACAATATTTGTACATAGCCATGCTTCTAAATGGTGAGGTCAGCTACAAGGTGGATTTAAGAGCTTCTACTCTTAGGGAAAAATTCCAAGTAGTGTATAAGAAATTCATTATAGAATGCTCCTTACTCTATTTGTGTCAAGGATAGTTTTATTTAAATGCTGGCATGGCAATCACAATGTTCAAATGCACCCAAATTATGCTCACCCTCCTCACCCAAAGATCAATCACTTGTGACATATTCAATTAGCCATTTACCCATACAGCTCAATAAACCTCCCTCCCTTCCCCCCCCCCCCCCCCCCCCCCCCCCCCCTTCGCCCTCCCCCCTCTCTCTCTCTCTCTCTCTCTCTCTCTCTCTCTCTCTCTCTCATATTCAAGACTAGTCACATAGATCCATGAGGTCTCTTGAAATTGCTCCATTGATGTATTAATTTCCTTTCTTCTATCCTCTTTCTGTCTCACACACACACCCATGTTCCTTGAGCTATAGTTTGCTCCATGTTTTGAATGTAATTCCATACTAGCAACATACAATTGCTTGAAAATCAAAACTCTTTATACCATATCTAGAAGTGATATAGTTGTGAGTGCACAAATGTGTTGCATGTGCAAAAATGTAGAACTAGAGAGAGAGAGAGAGAGAGAGAGAGAGAGAGAGAGAGAGAGAGAGAGAGAGAGAGAGAACAGGGGATATGGGTGCAGAAACTCACCACAATGTGTGAGAAAGCCCTTTATTCTTCTATCGAGTAAAGAATAAGGTGTGTACAAGTGATGGGCAGCCAGGCATCTCTATTGTGTTTGGCTTAGGTAAGAGGCACGCCGTCTTTACCCCAACAGTCTTCCACTTAAAGGTGAATGTGCTGATAAGATGTACTACTATAGGACTTAGTAGTATATATAATAAATACAGGGAGGGATCTCATCTCAACCTATGCACATTGGCTCTCTCAAAGTTGATGCATGCCTTTGTATAGGCTCTAGTGGTGTATGGAAGCGTATATCCCTCCTGCATATCCTACATATATCCTGTAATGACCTACATTGCCATGATGGATCATGCTAGTGTCATTCATCGCTCAATTGACAATCCCAACTGGCAGACACCCCATTGCAACTACTATGTCAGGTGTTGACACTAAGAGGTTGTACATGAGAGTCCTAAAGGCTGATGATAAACACATAATCTCTACGATCATATCCGTGCCAATCCCATCAATGCCATGTGCAGTGATCTCTACCAATCTATCCACAATAGGTATCTCAATGCTCATTGCATCACCACCAAAACTAGTCACGCATGGACGTGTCAATCTGGACTCCACGGTAGTCGTCACTCCCTCATCATCCATAGGGACCATATCCATATTTCCTTGAATCACCATATCAACCTCTAGAATGAGCAGGTCAAAGAAATCCACATCACTCTTCTTCATGATAAGAGGCATCTTTGTCCTAAGAGGATCAATTTTCCATGTCTTGCTAGAGCATGGCCGCTCTCACAGTTCATCCACAAACAATATGTCTAGTCTCTCTCTCACTAACATGACCATAATGTAATTGATACTATGATGCCTCGCACCTTAGATACATGTATCGGGTAGACCAAGCCACTCTAGATCCCTGTGTAAATTGCTCAGATAGATTATGTTAATAATTGTTGGGTTCCTTGTTGAAAAAACACCCTATTTAGATGAATTTAACAACTTGGATTATATTTTCTTGAAATTGGGAAGCTTAGAAATGCACTAGTGCTATTCTAAAAACTGTTAAAAATACACTAATTGAATACTCTATTGGCCTTTTTGTGCTCTTGGCTCTTGGCTCTTGGAAAATTCTATTACGGTGGATTCTAGCTCTGGTAGATCATGGGTTTGTTTCTATACTACTTATACTCTCTTGATAGCTTTAAATAAACTGGTGTGCTTTGTAATATTTCTCTCATCTGCATTAGGCACATTTATCTAGTGATGCTAATGTTGCTCTTACATTTTGCTGGTTTTGTATTCCTTGAGGACTTTGTACCTCCTTTTGGCTTTAGATTTATGCTTCATGTTGCTAATCCAATGGAAATTTTTCTAATCTCACAATGTGCCCGAATTGGTTCTACTGGATTCTTATTACTTGGTTTTTCTCAATTACCTCCCCTATCTAATGGTTGTCTATAGCCATCTTGAGGAATTATACTTGTTGTTTGCTCTCGCAAAAAGTAGGAATGATATTGCTCTGGCATTTTGCAATATTCTAATGGCATGCTTCACTTCTTACTCTCAGTTTCAATAAAACTTTTATTGGTTTTTGGGCTTGCATTTGCATTAGCAGATACTATTGGATTTTATTTTAGGTTCCTACATTTGGAAAACTTGCTGATCTCACTTGGTTCATGGCCGCTTTGCTATCAGATACTAACTTTGGACTTATGGTCTTATTTTTATTAAACTTTAAATTTGAGAAGTACATAGGGCTCACTTAGTATACTGGGGACTTCTATCACCCTCAAAATAGTGTAAAGGGTGAATGTCTCAAACCAGCTATGCCTAAAAATCCTAAAAATGATGGAAAGCAAACATGAATATAAAAAGAGCTATGTGCAATGAGAATCTATTATTTACTATAATATTTTTCACTTGTAATTATCCTCTTGTCTAGATTTCTGTAATGAGTTCCTTACTCTCAGATTTTTTAACAGATGTTATTGTTAAGCTGTTAAACTTTGATTCTAGCTTTGGTAATGTCTACAGGGGTGCAATACTTGCAGTGTTTTATGGGGGTTACTCTTGGCTTGGAGCACTAAACCTCTATTAAGGATCTCTAATTTTGTAATAATTGACTAGTTGCACACTAATATGAAGGTTGGTTATAATTTTTTTGTTGATCCTTCTACATCTTTTTAAAACTTAAAAGCATAAAATTATGCTATTGGGAATCTCTGAACTGGAAAAAGATCACCTTGGGAACAATGTAGCTATGCTATCGTTGATAATTGTCACCTTAATGATTTTCCATAAAATGATGCCTTGGGGAATTTTGCTGGCAAGGATAGAACTTGCTTCCTTTTGAAAACCTAATAGTGATTTTTATTGCTAAGTAGGATGGAATACTTCTTGTGATTGGATTGGTTACTCGGATTCTATGGTGCATAAGAGTTACATAAAGAAGTTCCAAGCTTCTTTAAAGAACATCAATTATATTTTTTTGATTGTGCAATAGTCTTCTAAGAAAAGGATGGTTTTTTAATAAAATGGGATCAAATTAAGAAAATTGACTACGTATTTCTTAGAAATTCTTTAAAAACACTTATTGCCATCCCCATCAAAAGGGGTGATGGTCTTTTGATGGTAAATGAGAGCCAAAATAACATTTTCTTAAACAACGGGGCTTGTGAAACAAAAATACAAAAAAATAACTCTTCAATTGTTAGGATTGTGGCTATTCTACTAGTCTTCAAGTACGACAAGGATACCAACAAGTGATAGGCTCTTTGACACATGTAAAACTTATCCAAGGCTAACAAATCTGTTGTCTTTTTTATGTGGATGTAGGTGAGTATTCTCTCTTTCCTTAAAGGGGTTTAGCTTTGTTGCAATCCTCGACCTTAATGAAGGCTTATTTCATCCTCGTAAACTGGCGTAGTCTTAACATATAGGATAGTTGAAATGTTATTTTTTTCTTTGACATTTTTAAAATGTATCCAATGTTAGCAAATATGTTGTCTTGTTTATATGGATGCAAGTGAGAATTCTCTCTTTCCTTAAGAAGGATTATCTTTGCTGCAATCCTCGACCTTAATTAAGGCTTTTTTAATCCTCGTAAACTCATATAATCTTGATGTATAGGATAGTTGGAATATTGTTTCAGTCTGATCATATTGTACACAAGTGAGTCAAATATAGAATCATTTTTGTGCAAGGCACATTCCTAATGCCTAAAGCCACTCACCTCTTGAACAAAATGTTCCGTTGTGTATAAGTATTATCATAATGCAACACACACACACACACACACACACACACTTACTTTTGTGGGGTCACTTTGCTTGTGATACTCGTCCTATGTGGCATTTTTCCTTGGGACCTCTAACTCCTTTGGAGCGCTGGCATATGATGGGCACTTCCCCTTATTTTTTACCCACCTACTACTTGCACAAATTACTAACTCGCTCTCCTCGAGGGCGTGCCTTGATTCTCCCTTTCACTCTTCATGTCTTGCCTTGCACAGAGCAATCAACTCCTTGGCATCCCTCCTTGATGTGTGTATTGAAAGCTCCTTTTGGCTTGTTGATGGCATTGCACCTTGCTATGGAAGGTATGGCAGCATGCTTGCTTTGCGTGATTTGATCTCGCTGCCGTTCTCTACCACCACAAGATATTTTGCATCCCCCTTTTGATTACAAAAGCACTTAGTGTTTGATATTTTCCTATGTTCTTGCCATAGTCAACCTATGGTTTGATGGACACTTGTTAACCCTCACGGCTCACGGACACCCCATCACCTACGACGGACGTGTATTATGTATTTGGTAGAGTCAGGTACCGGGCTTGTCGGACCAATAGGAAAAGGGTAAGAGTGATCGCCGATGAGAGGCGCAGTCTAACTGGGACATTCAAGGGATTAGTTGGCTAAGCCTGGGCGCCCAAGTGTGAATGGGGTGAGCTCATATAAAAGCCAACTAAACCTAAAATTCACTCATTCTCTCATTTGTGCAATAGAAGAGTGCTCTTGCTCCATCTCCATCTTCTTCTTCTTCACCTCCTTGTGTGTGTGTGTGTATGTGAGAGAGAGAGAGAGAGACGGAGAGTGTGTGTGCGATCGAGCATTACGAAGGCACGACGGCGGCGAAGTGGTTGAGCGCGGCACAACTGCATCTTCTTCTTCATCGCAGCGAGGAATCCACCACGAAGGCGAGCGTAGAGCGGTGAGTGACACACCCTTTGCTCTCTTGAGCTTGCTAGTTTAGGCTTGTTGTGTGCTTGGAGCCATTTGTGGTTCGCACACGGTGTATTGGCAAGTCCCTTGCTTCGACAGTGCGGCAAGGAGCGCACATTTTTGGCGCCGTTGTCGGGGAAATGCCCTACACTAAGCTCGGTTAAGCACTTTACGCTTTCTAGTGATGCAATTTCAATTGAAGGATTTGTGAAGAAGGAAGGTGTGGTTGTGTGGAGACGGATTTGTGAAGAAGGAAGGTGTGTGGTTGTGTGGAGAAGATTTTTGTTACACTGTACTATCTTTTTTGTTTTCTGTAAAGAAGGAGTTACAATTTTTTTCCAATGTACTGTTAGAATTAAGGTATTAGCTATGGAATGTTAGTTCTGTAAGGTTCAATGTTAGTTCTGTAAGGTTAGTTTTGTAGATCTGTTAGCTACTGTAGTACTGTGTAAACAGTGTTAGAGTGTGTGTGGCAGTATCTCTATTAGCTGTAAGTAGATAAGTTAGGTGTACGTTAAGTGTGTGTGTGCGCGCGTGCGGCGCGATCGCGGTGACTTTTTTTAAAAAAAAACTAAAAAATATATATATATTTTTTAAAAAGAAGGATCGGGCTGGGGATCATTCCCCAAGCTCAAGCCCAAACCCAGACCTCAGTCCTCAGTTTTAAAATATAGTTTATACACCTTTTTATATTTAAAAACTATTTTTAGGATTTCGAGGACTATAAAAACTATTTTTAGGATTTCGAGGGCTTCACGTAGCCGAATAGGGAGCTGTGAAGCACGGCACATTCCTTTAGCCAAAACGCTCGTCTTGAGCTATTACACGCCATATTTTGTGGCTTGGTTACAAAAAATAACCAAGAATAACGAAAAACTTGGGCTATAAACACCTATAAAAAAAAAAACTAAGTGAGCGGCCTTCACGGGCACTCACCAACGCGCTTAGAGTGTGGAAGTCATATGAACCTACGCTCTGGACGAGTGTTAGAGCACGAGCATATTGGTAGTGCCTCCATTTACGCGGGCACCCATTATTCCTCCACCCTAGGTTCTGGACCTTCGGCCGGGACTCAAGGTAGCGCGACCCAAGATCCTCATATCGCGTCTAGTGATTCTTCCTCTGACTACGAAGTCATGGAGGGGTATCCTACACCAAACCCTGATAGTTCAAGTAAGGACATGCATGCCATGGGCCCACGGCCCGGGTCCAGCGTGTTTAGCTGCTTAAAAGAGACCCTTAGTAGAGCTACTCGCTCCGAACATGCGGTTAATGAAATAAATGAAGGGAGTGGGGAAGTAAATTCGTCATTCGTGCCTAAAATAGACCCTATGCTTCTTGAGAGTGTGCACGTGAATGTTCCATCCACTGCACCTCCTGATCCTTTAGGACTATCTCCCTCTGAGGTTATACTACCCGATGGTAGGAGTCTTGCCGAAGTGCAAGAGATCGAACGCTATATGCAAGCAACAAGGGAGAGGGAAATTGAGAACCTACGAAGGCTAGAACAAAGTCGAGCCCTGAAAGCAAAGGCTCCTATGACAACAATCATGCCAGCCGAGCAACCGAGTGCTCCTAAGGTAGCAGTCATGGAGGGGCAAGCGATGGGGAGCAATAATGCTTCCACTTCGAGGGAAACCTCCAGCACGCCAGGCCTAGATGGGATATTCCTAAACGAGAATTGGGAGTATGACCTACAAGCAGAAGCTTTAACTGATCGGTACACAGGACACACCTATCATGTGGGTTGGTTAGATGTTCTACAATCCACATCGGGTGCTACTAGCATAGATGACCAACAACAGAAAGTCTGTGATGTTCTCCATAGGATTGTCGAGTTAGAAAGACAGAACACATGGATCAACATGCCTTCAACAGGACTAATGAGATTCTTGGATACGGGAAAGGCCAACCAACCAACCCTATCACAAATGGAGACTCCCTCAGTGAGCCCCATTGATCCTTCATATGTTGTTTCGCCAGGGGCCTCAGTACAATCTGGGCCCACAAGTGGCAGCTTTACCTTCCCAGATCTAGCTCATCTTTCTCTTAATGACACTATGGCTACCATGCATATCCCAGTGGCGAGCATGACAAGAAGTACACCATGGAGTTCATTTGTTAACACTGCGCCGATGCCTAGTAGCACAGTACCCCCAACTATACCTACATGTATGTATCAATCCTGTGCACCTGTCGTACCTCAGTCTCATGTAGCTCCTACACCTCCGATTATTCCAAGAGCTTACAATCCACAATGGCATTATCCAAGCTCTTATACAAGTGGAGCCATGCCATTTAATAATAACATGCCATATCAGGCACCCCCTATGCCTAGGGCCACACCTGTAAACTTTGGACCACCGTCTGGTACACCACCATACGAAATATGGGACCCAAGAGCCGCGCATATGCCAAGTCCAAGGCCAACTCCCATCTCACATGTGGTTTCAGGAGCACATACACCCATTATACCTGCTCAAATAGGAGATTTGGCAGCGTTTGCGCAAACTATCGGTCGCTCTATTGCGAATAATATGCGTAGTGCACCTGATAGAGAGCCTAGGAGCAAGGCAGTTCAAGTAGCTAAGCTCACACAGAAATTCAGTGGAGACGGAGATGCTAGAAAGCATATGGAAGTCATTGAACATGTGTGCGATTCCTTGGAAGAGCACAATGAGCTACATAAGTGTAAGGCTTTGAGTTTGACCCTAAGCGGAAAGGCTGGAGATTGGTATAGAACCTTAAGAGTAGAAGAGAAAACGATCTACTCTAATCTTAGGAGACTGTTCTTAATAGAATACATACGAGAGGGAGTACTTTGGGGTGTAGCCTCTCAGCTCCAAAAAGCCCAACGAGAAGAAGGTGAATCCGTGAGAGACTTCATTACTCGCCTTAAGAATTTGAATTCTCGATGCAATCCAAACGAGCGATTCAACAACAACCAATTGCTCGATAGATTCATTAGGGGACTACGACATGAAAGTATCTATAATGGCCTAGTCATTAAAGGTATCACTCCTTGGGAAGCAATCACCATGAATGCAATCCAATTGGAGGATAATTTAATGATTGCAGGAGAAAGAGTGTCCGCCGAGCCGACGTCTAGTAGCTCACAAGCGTCACGGCAGGAGCCAATGAAGATAAAGCCAATCGTGAAAGAGCAAACGATATCTGAGATGACTTTGGCAGATCTCACCAAGGCCATCCAAGAAAGCCTTAGGGGTAATCGTGCTCCACAAAACACTCATATGTATCCAAGAAGGAAGCAACAATGGTGCTCAATTTGCTTGGGCCCACATACTACGAGTGAATGCCCTACTTTTAGAGTAAAGTTTAACGGGACTTGTAACGCGTGTGGTAGGTATGGCCATCAAGCGAAGGATTGCCTAATGCTTAAACGCATCATGGAAAATAGACCGCCTATAGCTTAGGAAGACTCACCTCGAGTTCCTGCATTGATGCCTACCCCACCCATGGAGCAACAGTTGCCATTACAGCACATGGTCCCTAGAACCCAAAATGTGGTCCAAACCACACCGTTGCCACCTCCAGTGCTAGGACCGCAACCCCCTCATCCAAGAGTTACACCTATGAACCAAATAGGTTGCAAGTCATCTAGTACTTATGTAGATTGCAAAGAGGACATAGACTCTAGTATCACCTATGGAGTCGACATGCTTGAGGAGTGTCCCATGTACTATATGGAAGACCATTGGGGACAAATCAAACCGGTATATCAAGCTACTGCACTAGCAGCAAGAGGCCAAAACATTAATAGTTTTGCCAGGAGACCACCTCTTCAGTGCTACGAATGTGGTGGACCACATCGAGTAGCCAAGTGCCCCATTAGAATGCAAAAGAATGCTGCACTAATGCAAACAAGTCAAGGGAGTGCATTGGCAATGCCAATACTCACTTGTAATTGTTGTGGCATAGATCATTTGATCGCACAGTGTCCTAACAATCCAAACACACCGAAAATCACACCATTGAACTTAATAGAGATTGTTAATGGGACACCACCAACTATAAACATAGCACCAGTGAATGCACTCACACGGTCGATGCTCCAAAAGCAAAATTACATCCTCGAAGAGAGAGATGCTGCATCCATTGGCCGAGCGAGAAAGAAGAAAACACGAAGAAAGAAATCCCTTAATGCTTCTAGCTCAAAACCTAGTTCAAAGACTAACATAGGGACAGGAGAGGATCCCATGTATATGAATGACCCTAAGGATGACTCAGATTTGATAGAGACCACGGAGACCAAAACTGTTACTACAAAGGAAAAAGCCGGTGAGGAGGATCACGAGAGGGAATTACGTCGAACACCAAAAGAGTATTCAAAGTTAAACCACCCAGTTGCGAACCCCCAAGATAAGCCACGAGATACAAAAAATGAGGATTGCAAGAGAAAGATTGGAACCTATCCAAACCCAACAGTGGAAATTGAACGAGTCCAACAACTGAGGGGTTTGGTGGAATAAACTCAGCGAACATTAGAACCTGAACCCAAACATATCCAGATGTCGGACACAATGTTTCCCACAGAAGTTCAACCTCACAAGAACTACAGGCCGTTAGCTATACCCAGTATCATTCGGGAAGAGAGTGAGGGTAGGACATCTGAAAGTGGACACACACCTTTCCTACTAGAGAGAATGTTTGGTGAGGGAATGCCCGACCCCCTTGAGGAAGTGGAGATTCCATCTTCACCATTCTCTTGTCAGGGTCCTACGTCGCACAGGACGCCATTAAATGTTGCCAAGTTGATGGATTTCATGTCTTCAGAAGTTAGAACCACCATCATGTCCAAACTTTATAAAGACCCCGAGCTAGTCTAAGCTCTTCGAGCCTTCCTCAATGGAGACTTACAGGCTGGATTACCACAGTTTGCACATATGAACAAACCTGACTCGGTAATGAATGATGAGGAACATTTAGCACCACCATCTGACCTAGTGGGACATGAATCTGTAATTGAAGTACCCGTTAACAAGTAGGGGCAATACTTTGAAGGTGATGAATCTAATGCTACTCTACCAATCACTACTAAAGGATTAACTGTAAAGGGGGTCCTTGACGGTGGTGCGGGAGTCAGCATGGTGACAAAGAGTTGTTGGGAGTCTATGGGGTGACCTCACCTTGAAGCCACAAGCGTAGTGGTAAAAATGGCTAATGGATCTATTGTTACGCCTATTGGAATTCTAGAGGATCTCAGGATCAAGGTCTTGGGACACAAGGTAAGGCAAACGTTCATTGTTATGGATTTTTCCAAGCATCCTATGTCATTTGAGATGATCTTAGGTCGTCCATTCATGAGGGATGCAAAAATGGTGCATGACTGGTGCAAAAACCACGTCTACTTACAGTTCCAAGACTCTGTCATTCGAGTTGATCTTTTAAGTGGTCGAACGCATCCTCTAGGAAATAAATTCATCATTGATAATCGATCAGACACAACAATTCACTCAGCTCCATTACAGTATTGTTACACATGTAACGAAGACATGGATATTGGGGAGAACTCTCCTTATATGGATATCCTACCTGGGATGACTGAGTCGGACAATGTGGATTGGGTCCACCTAGCAGCAACCATAGACACTTGGGGAAATAGGGGGACGACCTGGGTAACACCTGAGGGGGATGAAATGCCTGTACCCTTAAATATGCTACAAGCAATGCATATAGCTTCTGACAAGACTCATCCTAATGTAACGAAGAAAACATACAAGTGGGTCCCTAAAGCTTCTTTAGTGACCATAGCTAGTGCTAAAAAACAGAAGCCTTGTAAGAAACGTACCACTCGCTCCAAGAAAAGTAAGAAAATGTTGCGATGGATCCCTAAACGACTATTGGAAGCCCAAGGCTACTACCAAGGAAATGATCAAATCTGGGTGCCAAAACGTAGATTGTGCTCTTACCTATCACCTGACCCATGTGAGCCCAATCCCGTAGCTCCAAAACGAATCAATGATCGTGGAAAGAAAAAAATCACTGAATGCTACACACCCGCTCCAGAGCTAGTTTGGGTACCAAAGAAAGAACGATTTGTTCCACCTAGCTCAGGAAGGGGGGAGTCCCATGAAGCTTCTAGCTCCTCATGTAATGCATCCGTAGAGGTAAAAGCTTCTCCACAGGCTCCACCTACAATAGTGGACCTCCATAAAGCTACAAAGGAATCCACACCTCCCAGTGTTCAAGAATCACCTGATGAACTACTTCAAGTTCGATCTTGGGAGAGTACCTTACCACCCTTGCAACTCGACGAGGCGCCTAAGGTAATAGAAAACTACTAGCAAAAATCTCCACCTATTACCAACTGGAACAATTGGTTTCAAAGGGTGACAAGCTCATTTCAAACGGTATGATCTACCCAAGGAAGGGGGGAGTGTTTGCTGACAGTCATCATTCATTTGTTTCCCTCTCAACCTTCCTCCCTGACCTCTATATCTCCCAATCTTAGGGAATGTACATATAAAGCTTTATACTCACAAAAAAAAAAAGAAAAAAAAGAGCAAGAGCAATTAGCAAACGAGTATGCACATTAAAAGTCAAAACATTGACTCAGACCTACACATGTCACATCTGGTACACTGAAACAGAAACCTATGTCATGAAACACCTTTGATCCTCATCACTTGAGTGATGGAGGGTAGGTGAGATTAGTACGATAGGAGTGTTTCTGTTTTAGAGTTGAGTGATTAGCAAAGTTTTCTTTTCCCACTGATGTGCCTCCTAGAGGTATTGTTTGTGTTTCATAGTGTGTACAGGAACGTGTTGCTATGGTTAGGATTTGGACCTTCATGGAACCTTTCTCTCGTTCACTCTTCTGTTCAAGCGCCACCATCAACACAAACAGGTGTTTCTTGTCAATTAGCATTGTCCCTTATCTTTTTTGCATCTATGATTGTCTGCTTTGATTGTGATTGGTAGCATAATATCCAACACATTTGCTTAGTATCAAACATTTAATTCAATGTCTTTTTTGTCATAATCCCTTGTCTAGGTTTAAAAATCAAGCAAGTTCGACTAAGCTAGTTTGACCAAGTTAGGTGTTAGAGATCTTCTCTTAATACCATGGGGAATGCCTTCCTAATAATCAATGGTTACTTAGGTTCTTTATCCGATCTAGGCAGCATTGTGTGAAATGTACTAGGGCTTTCTAGTGGGCTTGACCCTATTGACCTTTAGCTTAAGTATTATAAAGGGAGTTTACTAGTGTGATGAGCCTGGGAAGCTGTATCAGTGTTATATGACCCCCCAAAGTTACAAAATTAAAATGCTAAAAATGAACAAACAAAAAATCAAAGTGCCACACTGTAAAATCTTAAGCTGGAAGAGAAATCTCAGCTTGATTTGGTACTTCACTCACATGTATTGCCTATGGTACTAGAGCCCTAGAGGTTCCCAGTATGGACGCTTTTCCTTGAAAAGCAAAAAACCCAAGGCATACAAAATAAGCACACATATCAAAATTGAATCACTGTGAAAAGAATTTGGGGGGTCAACGAAAAAGTAATCAGTCAGGCGATGATTTCATGAGAAATTCCTTCTATGGTAGCTTAACTACAAGGTCTTCTAGATATAGCCTCTAGTCAGCCCTCGAACATGAATACTTGGCTCTCGCGATTAAACAACTTAATTGACCACAGAAAATTAAGAAGCTTACCCATGGTATTAATATTCGATCTCTAGTGCCTTTCGACCGTCAAATTAGCGACCCCAGACTTGTTTAATTTTGTACCTTTGCATCTGTTTATGCATTTGATTACATTGCAATTTAATGTTCATTGCTGACAAATTGTTTGAAATTCTTTTACCAATCAATTTGTCTACCTAAAATTGCATATGCTTTTTAATCACTTATGAGAATGCAATTACTGTGCAAATGTTGTTTGATTTTGCAGTGACTGAAGAAGGCTAAGGACATTCATCTCAAATGCTCTTCCACCTTGACGAACGAGCTTCAACTCAATAGCTTCCAAGGACGGAATCTACATCAGGAAGGAGGGCATGTTAACCCTCACGGCTCACGGACACCCCATCACCTACGACGGACGTGTATTATGTATTTGGTAGAGTCAGGTACCGGGCTTGTCGGACCAATAGGAAAAGGGTAAGAGTGATCGCTGATGAGAGGCGCACTCTAACTGGGACATTCAAGGGATTAGTTGGCTAAGCCTGGGCGCCCAAGTGTGAATGGGGTGAGCTCATATAAAAGCCAACTAAACCTAAAATTCACTCATTCTCTCATTTGTACAATAGAAGAGTGCTCTTGCTCCATCTCCATCTCCATCTTCTTCTTCTTCACCTCCTTGTGTGTGTGTGTGTGTGTATGTGAGAGAGAGAGAGAGAGAGAGAGAGAGAGACGGAGAGTGTGTGTGCGATCGAGCATTACGAAGGCACGACGGCGGCGAAGCGGTTGAGTGCGGCACAATTGCAGCTTCTTCTTCATCGCAGCGAGGAATCCACCACGAAGGCGAGCGTAGAGTGGTGAGTGACACACCCTTTGCTCTCTTGAGCTTGCTAGTTTAGGCTTGTTGTGTGCTTGGAGCCATTTGTGGCTCGCACACGGTGTATTGGCAAGTCCCTTGCTTCGACAGTGCGGCAAGGAGCGCACAACACTTGAACTCCATGCATAACACTTCTACCAATTCAACAAATTATGCTTGATATAGAATGATTTGGGTTATAACTATTGGGTTCTCCCTTGTCTAGATGATGAGTATATTTGTAACACATTTACATCTTACACTTTTGTCTTCGAATGACTAATGGTCTATAGTTACAGTTGATTGGATGAGTGATTTGGTGCCTTCCTACTTCCTCCTAACTTCCACCCATATATATGGTGAGGGATTCTTGATCCCTCACTTAGACTTGGGTCATCTTCCATTTTTTGTCGATTAAGAAAGTGAGAGAGTGTAAAGGAACTATATAATGCAAGAACTTCCTTCTACAATTGACTGTTTAAGGCTTTTTTACATTCTACATTGGATTTGGTTGAGGGGCTTCCTCCTTGTAGGTCACTTAATTTCTCATTCTGGTTATTTTGCTTTATAAACTACACTTAGTTATTGGTTGAAAGTCTTGGACCTAAATGCTTAAAGGAATTTGTTTTGCTTGTCATAATGTGATTTCATTAAGCTCTATAACCTTTAGCTTTGGCTACCTTTCATAACCTGATCTTGACATGCCTCTCTTCGTCTTAACTTGTAAAATTGGAAGTCAGTGATTTGATACTTGTAAAATGATAATGGTGCTTGCACAATGTGATTTCATTAAGCTCTCTATGACCTTTAGCTTTGGCTACCTTTCATACCCTGATCTTGACATGCCTCTCTTGATCTTAACTTGTAAAAGTGGAAATTAGTGATTTGATACTTGTTGTTGGAATTAGGGTTGCAGAGAAACACACACAGCTTGGAGAAGACGAATGAAGCTCAAGGCACACAATAGAGAGTGTATAACTTAGTGTGCTATGGAAAGATAGATAGCCCTAGAGTGATGGGCGTATATACAATGCACGGGGGAAAAAACCTCCTAAAGAGGGAAAAAATGCCCCGGCGGTCCTAGTGTGTTCACACACATCACTACCACATGTATATGGTAACAAATCCCCCCTGGAGTGATGCGGTGAGCGAGAGCTGGCACATGAGTAAAGGGAAGTGCCATGGCCTGAGGACATGATCAATCCACAAAGGGGAGTAAGCCCAAAGCTTTGCGGAAAGCTTCAAGCTTCTCACGAGACAATGCCTTTGTGAAAAGATCTGCAAGGTTGTCCTGTGTTGGCACATAAGCCAAGCTGATCTCTCCTGCTAAGAGCCTCTCCCTGACATAGTGGTAATGCACCTCAATGTGCTTTGTGCGAGCATGAAAAACTGGGTTCCTCGCAACTGCCAATGCGCTCTGACTGTCAATGTAGATAGTGTTGGCAGTGTCCTGTCCAACACCCAAATCAGCCATAAGGCGTCTGAGCCATACACACTCAACCGTAGCTGTGAAGACTGCCCTGTACTCAGCCTCACAACTCGAAGTGGCCAGAGTAGGTTGCTTCTTGCTCAACCATTATATACATGAACTGCCAAGCATGAAACAAAAACCACTTGTGGACACTCGCGTGTCAAAACAACCAGCCCAATCTGAGTCCGAAAAAGCATGTAAGTCTGGCGGCAATGATCCCCCCTTGGGATAAAACAAGCCAAGATGTAAAGTGCCACTAAGGTAGCGGAAAATCTTCTTGACAGCCTGCCAATGCTTAGACCCTGGGCTATGCATAAATCTGCTGACCTGTGAGACTGCAAACTGAATATCCGGCCTCGTGTTCCATACATAAATGAGGCAGCCAACAGCAGTTTGGTAAAGAGTGACATCAGCAGGATCACCAGCATCATGTAGACTCAACTTCAAACCTGTTTCCATGGGAGTGGCAATAGGTTTTCAATCCTCAAGTCCAAACATACATAGCAATGTCTCTATGTAACTTTTCTAACACAAGGCAATATCACCATCACACTGCTTAAACTGTATACCCAAGTAATGATGCAATAGCCCCAAATCTTTCATCTTGAAAGTAACATTCAAATCAGCCTTAAATTCAGCAATATGTCTCTCATTTGGTCCAGTGATCAGCAAATCATCGACATAAAGAACCACAATGAGAAGTACATCACCCTCACTCTTTGCATACAATGTGCTTTCTGTTGGACTGTTACGAAATCCTTGTTTGACCAAATGAGTGTCAGCTTTCTCATACCAATCACGAGGAGATTGCTTCAACCCATACAAAGCCTTGTTACATTTGCACACTTTGTCCTCTTGTCCTTTTATGACAAAACCGCGAGGCTGCGTTACATAAACTTCCTCAAATATGTCACCATTCAAGAAAGCAGTAACAATGTCTGATTGATGTACATCCCAACCAAAATGAGCTGCCAATGCACATAGAAAACGCACAGTAGTCGTACGACAAGTGGGAGCAAAAGTCTCTTCATAATCTATGCCTTTTTACAGTGCATAACCCTTTGCAACAAGTCGAGCCTTATGGCGATTGATCTCACCATCCGGCTTGCGTTTCAACTTGTAAACCCACTTCGTACCAATGGCCTTTTTGCCATGAGGCAAATCACATAAAGTCCATGGGTCATTTTCTATAAGTGCATCATATTCTGATTGCATGGCAGCCATCCAATTTTTTGAATTTCGTGCTTCATCAAAAGACAGAGGTTCCTCAACATCATGCAAGCTAGACACAGCCAAAGCATAACAATCTGATGCATAAGATGCATGGCGAGAGCCTGAACGAGTACGACTAGACAAAGGTGCATCCAATTTACTGTCACGCAAAGTGTGCACCAGCCATTTTGGCATACCTCTAGCCTTCTCATTTTCAGCACTTTCCTCATCAAGTACATCATGTACATCTGCATCAGTAATAGGCTGATCTAAAACATTTTCAGAAACCCCCATAGGCTGTACATTTGCCTCATTGGAACTTACATTCGTATTTCCACCACTGAAAAGAGGCAACAAAGTGTCATAAATGTCCTGTGAGCTTACATTACTGTCTCTAGTACATGACAGCAAGGGCTAAACAGAATCTTCCACACACACTACATCCCGAGAAACCAGAATACGTTTTGTTTGCGGATGATACAACCTGTAACCTTTGCTTTCAGCACTATAACCAACAAAAATACATTTGACAGCCTTATCATCCAATTTTCTGCGCTGCACTTGTGGCACCAAAGCATATGCCAAACAGCCAAAAACACGCATGTGCTCAATAGAAGGTTTTCTATCATGTCATGCTTCATATGGAGTAATAGACTGCAAAGCTTTCGTAGGACACCTGTTAAGTACATAAGTGGCACACATAATGGCCTCAAGCCAAAAAGAATGCGACAAAGCTTGACTTTTGACCATACATCGTGCCATTTCCGTCAGTGACTTGTTTTTCCTCTCAGCAACACCATTTTGCTGAGGCGTATAAGGCACTGTACATTGGTGTTTTATCCCATGACTAGCGAGAAATGCATTAAATTCATGAGACATATACTCCCCCCCTCGATCGGAATGGAGAGTGCCCATAGTACATTTCGAGACATTTTCAGCCATAGCCAGAAATTGTTTGAAGCACATAAAAACTTCGATCTTCGCTTTAAGCGGAAATACCCATGCATGCCTGGAGTAATCATCAATGAAAGTCACGAAGTACAGGTCATTGCCCAAGGACGGAGTTTGCATGGGCCCACAAACATCACTATGCACAAGCTGCAACCTGCATGTGGCCCGAACTGAACCATCCTTTGGAAATTTAGAACGCTGCATCTTACCCAAAATACAGCCTTCACAAACATGTTTGACAGGTGCTTCAAGAGGTGGCAAAGAAGCAACCATATCAGATTTCTGTAAACGCAGCAAACTGGCAAAATTCAGATGACCAAAACGTGCATGCCAAAGTTTTGCATCTGAAATAGCCCTTGAATCTGCAACAGCATTTGCAAAATTTTGTCCACACTTGTCATACAAAGTGAGCTTATACAGCCCACGACACAAAAGCCCAGATGCAACAATTTCATCACCAAAACTGAGATCATGAACTGTACATCTGTCATCCACAAATTTGACTACAAGTCCAAGTCTAGCAAGTGCGGATACAGACAAGAGATTCTTCTTGATCCCAGGTACATAAAGTGCATCAACAAGTGTGAAGGAACTGCCATTAGCAGCAGTGAGCACAATCTTTCCAACTCCCTGAACTGGAGAAGAGGCGTTGTTGGCACAAGTGACTGAATTCCCATGAGGGACAGACTTGAGAGAGGTAAACAATTCAAGATGTGAGGTAATGTGCTTTGTAGCACCACTGTCGAAATACCACACATGTGAATCTGCAGCAACTGACAAGCATGCATCATGGACAGCAAGATTGTAAGTGCACTCTGCGCTAAAAGCCCATTCTGCATCAAAATTAGCAACACAGTCTCCTTTCACAGAAGACTCAACAATGGCTGCATTTGTAGTGGAACCACCCTCTTTCTTCTTAGCCTCTTTGGCCTTCAACTTAGGACACGATTTGATCAAGTGATCATTGGCTTTACAATAATGACAACGCATCTTCTTTTTGCCCTTATCACCAGAATTTCCAAACAAAGTACTGCCAGCAGAAGCATTAGGAACAAAATTTTTGCCACTCGCAGCAGAACCATAAGAAGTGGCTGCATTACTGTTACCACCCTTTCTTTGAGAAGCAATAAAAGCCTGTTCAACTGCACGCTGCCTAGTCCTGTTTTTTCTGGAAAGTGACTCTTGCAACAGCAGTGTGCATAATGCATCAAACTTGACAACTTCAGGTTTCCTTGGGTCATCAGTCTCCAAGTAGTAGCAAAAGTCTGGTAGTAATCTGGTAAGGCATCAAGAACAGTCTGCACAAGGGAACTGTCTGAAATGACTTCACCTGCAGCAATAAGCTGCTCATTGATATCCTTGATACTAGCAAGGAAAGTGTCCATATCATCCTCCTCATGCATAATCTTCGACTCTAGCTCTTTACGCAGCAAAGCAATTTTAGCCTCATTGCGGCTTGCATAAAGACTTGCTAGAATATCCCAAGCCTGTTTTGCAGATTTTGCTGAACGGATGTGAGGAACAATGGTGCGCTTCACAGACAACGCAATCAATGCATGAGCCTGCGCATCCTTAACATCCCAACGAGCTTGTTCTGTCGTAGGCAAAACAACTCTAACAGCTGCAATCCTTGCAGCAAGACCTGCAACATCCTCAACATCGCCTACATCCTCAGAACCAGGACGTATATCAATGCCCTGCACAATGTTCCAGACACCCTTTGACACAAGAACATGTTGCATCATATAAGCCCACATAGGGTAGTTGTCCCCATCCAACCTATCCTCAGCAACAAACATCTTGAACACATCTGTGTTGTTGTTGTCAACCATGGTAAATGGTGCACCTGATGTGAAAACTGCCCGAAAATAGGAGAAACGGAGCGGGAACAACCTGTGCTATATAGCACAAACCGTAGAAGACTGTAAGGCACCTATTATGCAGAAAACGGCACTGACAAAAATTCTTCACAAAATGACGAAATAGCCTGTGCAGTACTGCTTCTGGTGGAAACGGAGGCTGAAATGAGCCCAAATCAAAATTCTCAGCAGACCAAGCTCATCGAGCTTGCCCAAAATATTTGTCGACTTGCGAACGCTCGCCAAAGCTCACGGAAATCGGAGAAAGTGAGCACGCGTGTGCTGGAGCAGCTGGCGACTAACCCCGGGAGGACGTGACCTGCTCTGATACCAATTGTTGGAATTAGGGTTGCAGAGAAACACACATAGCTTGGAGAAGACGAAGGAAGCTCAAGGCACACAATAGAGAGTGTATTACTTAGTGTGCTATGGAAAGATAGATAGCCCTAGAGTGATGGGCGTATATACAATGCACGGGGGAAAAAACCTCCTAAAGAGGGAAAAAATGCCCCGGCGGTCCTAGTGTGTTCACACACATCACTACCACATGTATATGGTAACACTTGTAAGATGATAACGGTGCTATTTACCTTAGTTGATAATTTAGACTCTCCTTTGGTGTGACTGGCTCACTTGTATATATATGGAAAAAACTTTGTTTGAGATTTCATGTCAAAAATTGGTTGGATGGTTTGACAATTAATAAAAATCAATTTATCTCTCTTCTACAATTAAAATATGATTTGACTTGAGCTTTAGCTCCCTAGTTAATTTGAGTAGTATTTGGAGGAAACACCTCATGTTTACTGATGGGTGCTGTTATGGAGTGTGCACGAGAGGGAAGAAGTGTGCAAGAGAGGGAAGGAGAAGGGGAAAGGGGATGAAGCACATCATAGTGGGTTAGTGGAGAGGAAAGTGAGAGAGTAAGTTTAACCCTCTCACTTTCTCTCCCTATATTCATTAGGGGAAAAGGTAAGTAAGGGTGGTTTCCCATGGCCACTTGGCCTACACCCTAACAACCTCCCACTTGAAGGTCATGGTGGCCAATAGTGGCATCAATATAGTTAGTCTATACAAAGTTGATGAAGCATCACCTATGCTTCATCCTACACCCATAAGTTCTATGCAATGTGTAAATCGCTTTGAGGCTAGGCTCTTTGTAAGAGCATCTGCGAGATTGTTTTCAGTGTGGACTTTGACAAGCTCAATGCATTTGCCAGCCAATGCATCACGTATGACATGGTATTTGACCTCTATGTGTTTCAACTTTGAGTGAAACACCGGATTCTTTGTCAAAGCAATGGCACTCTGACTATCACGATGCAGTATTGGAACCTCGTGAATGCCCAAATCTCCCACTAGACGAGCTAACCATATGGCTTCTTGCTTACATCAGACACAACATATTCTACCTCAGTGGTAGATGAAGACGTGCAGTCTTGGAGACACGATCCCCAAGAGGTAGCTGCTCTAGCAAACATAGCCAGATGTGGATCTTCTATGATCCACACAACCTGCATAATCCGCATACGTGTAACCTACAATAGATGCATTGCTGTTTCCAAAGCATAAGCACTTGCTAGATGTACCCTTCAAGTATCTGAGGATTTTCTTCACTGCTTCCCAATGCTTCTTGCCAGGGTTTGCCATGTACCTACTAACCACTCCCACTGCATGTGCAATGTCTGGTCTTCTGGCTACCATAGTGACATCAACTGTTGAAGAATTTGGCACTTTTGCCATTTCCTCTTTATCAGCAACTATCTTGGGAGAATTATCCTTGCTAAGTTTGGAGTATGCTTGCATTGGGGTACTCAGTGACTTCCCCCCCTGTATACTAAAATATTACAAGACTTTGTGGATGTACCTTTCTTGAGATAATTCAAGAATTCCACATTGCCTGTCTCTTTTGATTTTCATACCAAGAAAGTGATTGGCATGTCCCAAATATTTCATGGAAAATTGAGTGCTTAGCATCTTTTTCAATTGATTGATCTCATCAATTGATTTGCCTACGATAAGCATATCATCTACATACAAGATCAAGATGGTTAAAGAACCATCATTCAATCTCTTTGTGTATAAGCAGTGATCCTCTTGACTTCTTATGTAACCCTGAGACTGCATGAATTTGTCAAATTTCTGATACCATTGCTTTGAACCTTGCTTGAGGCCATAGAGTGTATTTTTAAGTCTACAAACCAATCCTGGCCTACTTGGCTTTTGGGTTTCACATACAAAACCCTCTGGTTGTTTCATGTAGATGTCTTCTTCTAGATCCCCGTGAAGAAATGATGTGTTCACATCCATTTGGACAAGCTCCATGTCCTCGATATCAACCAAGCCAAACACAAAGCAAAGTGTAGTCATCTTGACTACTAGAGAGAAAACCTCATCAAAATCCACACCTTTTTGCTGCTTGAAACCCTTGGCAACTTAGACGAGCCTTGTACCTAGGTTCGAGATCTTTCGCTGTATAGTTCTTTTTATATACCCACTTGCAAGGTAAAGCATTTTTGTCTTTCTATAATACAACCAATCTCATGTCTCATTAGCCACAATCAAATTGTATTCTGATTACATAGCTTGCTCCCACTTAACTCTATCATCCATTTGTATAGCTTCTTTGTAGCAGATTGGCTCTCCACTGTCAATGACCAAAAGGTGGTGTATAACCGGCTCAAACCGCTCGGGCGCACAAGATACTATTATAGAGCATTTTAGTGCCTGATTGCTAGACTGTGCTCTCTTGGGAGCAATAGTAGTATCTTGCACATAAGGATTAGGTGCAACACTACTGAACTAAGTTGGTTCAGAGGCTAAATCCTCAAAACGAATGCATCTGTACTCAACTTCTTTAATGGGCTTCTTGTACATTTTTGATTCATTGAAAATCACGTGTGAGCTACAAATGACTTTGTTCAATTCTGGGTGCCAGAGACGATAGCCCATCTCTCCATTTGCACCATAGCCGATAAAAATGCATTTGTGTGCCTTGGGATCTAACTTGCAACAAAGTCCTTTGGGCACATATGCATATGCCTCACATCCAAATACACGTAAATGCTCATAGCTTGGCGTTTTTCCAATCCATAATTCCTCTGGAATATTGAAATTTAAAGGAGAACTATGTGACATGTTGACGATGTGCGCTACTGCCAAAACAGCTTCCCCCCAAAACTCTGGAGTAAGCTTCACCATAAACATCATAGAGATAACTCGCTCTTGAATCGTTCGATTCATTCTTTCAGCTATCCCATTTTGTGCAGGTGTGTATGGGGCAATAAACTGCCTTTGTAAATATCCTTGAACTCTGTGGAGATGTATTCTCCACCATTGTTCGTGCAAAAAGCTTTCAGCTTTTTTCCTGATTGGTTCTCAACCATGGTGAGGAATTTTTGGAACGTAGAAAACACCTCTTCCTTACACTTAAGGAGGTACACCCACACCTTTCTGGTAGAATCATCTATGAACATGACAAAGTATTTTGCCCCCCCTAGAGTTTTATGTGCCATTGGACCACACAAATCACTATGCACTAAGTCTAGGGATTTGCCTAGTTTCTTGTTCAATGGCGAAGGTGTCAATGTAGTCTGTTTTTCCTATAGACAATGATCACATAATGGAAAGTCCATGTAATCTAACACAGATAAGTAGCCAAAATACTGAAGTGTTTTCATTCCCTTTGGCTCGGCAACATAGATAAAGTGTTTGTCAACAATCAAAACAAACATAGAGTATAGGAATCTGTTTTTACGACCTTTCATCATGATAAGGTTGTTCTTGCGGATCATCCAAGAATGATTACCAAAAATTGTAGTGTAGCCAAGATCATCCAATTGCCCTATAGAAAGCAAGCTCTTTGTAAGCTTGGGCACATGTCTGACATTTTGCAACACAAAAGTAGTGCCATTATGCATTTGAAGTTTCACATCACCAATGCCAATAATGTCAAGCTGATAGGAATCACCAAGCTTGACTATGCTATGCATGGATGCATAAGAGAAAAAACACTCTCTATGCGGTGTGACATGAAAACTTGCACCAGAATCAAGAATCTAGCTCTTTGCATAGCCCTCCCCTCATCCTGTGCAACCAAAGCCTCTGGAGTGAGATCTGAAGTGAAAATAAGAACATCTGAGGGATCTGTTGTCACCTCTGCATTAATGTCTATTGGCATAATGATCATCCTCTACTGCAGTGGTAGGTATGGGAGACTCAACCACATTGAGCTCCTCAATCTTTATTGTACTTTTACCTTTGCCAAAATTATGCTTTTGCATGTTTTTTTTTATCTCTTAGGAAACTGCGACAATCCTTTTTTTGATGGCCCTTCTTGTGGCAATAGTAACACTCGACATTTTTGGTACTACGGTCTCTACTTGAGTTCCTGTGTCTGGCTAGGACTACAAGGATTTTGCTCTCTACATGCATTTGCTTTTGTATTTGTTCCTGCCATGGCCTCTTGCCTTCGTTGAACTGCCAACCATATATGCATCTCCAAGACTAGCACCGTCGAGAGATTTTCGTTGAATTTCTTCAATGAGCAACCCAACTGTGACAGCATTGAAC
The DNA here is from genome assembly GCF_014529385.1 of Adiantum capillus-veneris. Taxonomy (NCBI): domain Eukaryota; kingdom Viridiplantae; phylum Streptophyta; class Polypodiopsida; order Polypodiales; family Pteridaceae; genus Adiantum; species Adiantum capillus-veneris. The sequence continues at coordinate 61,017,449 of NC_140931.1, forward strand.
ACTAACTTGCCATTCGAAAGCCGAATTGATAATGGTTGTGCAAAATATGTCCCATGAACTGGGTAAAGATTATAACAAGAATATAGACTTGAGTTTGTCGTCAAACTCCTTAAAGTCTTGAGATGTCAATTGGCTAAACAAGGAGTTGAACTTTTTTAAGTGACCAAAAACTGTGCTACCTTCTTTCATGTTGAGCTTCATAAGCTTTTTCGTGAGAAAAACTTTGTTGGATGCACTTTTGCTCTCCCATGCTGAACATAATCTATCCCAAAGTTCCTTGGTTGTTGTCTTCCCTATGATAGTGAAGAACACTGACTCGGCTAGATATAGACGTATTGTAGCCATGGCTGTCGCATACAAAATCTCCCACTGAGCTTGCGTATAGTCATCATCCTCTGCACGCTCTTTCAACGATTCTAATAGGCCTTTGTTTGTCAAAACATCTTTCATGTGCTCTTTCCACATGGTGAAGCTGCTGCCATCGAACTTGCAAATGAAATACTCTTCCTTTTTTGACCCTATTCTCAACTGAAATAGGGTCAAAAGGTGCCAACAATGAAAGTCACGACTCGCGGGAAGCAAATCTAACAAAGTCTCCTTTGTATGAGGAGTCAAAACTCAACTCAAAATATGCATAATGTGCCAACTACACTAACTGGGCATCTACAACACAAAACCACTATTGTGTGACCACCAACTCAGTATCAAAAGCATATGAAATCGTCCAGATACATTTCCTATGGCGAGGGTACCAAAAGCGGGGAACTCCAGCTACTTGTATCACGAAGGTGTCTCAACATTCAAGCACACCCTAGCTCAAAGAAAACCTCACACTATTGACCCTCCAAAGGCTAATGCAGACACAAATGGACTAGCCCAAGTCTCAAAAAGGGCTCTTTCGGTCCGAGTCTCAAAAACGGCCAGGAAAAACTGCCAAAATAGCCAAAAATGGCTCCACACATAGTAGAGTGGGCAGTGTCTGCAACTCAACGTACATGAGTGAACCGTGCTCAAACAGGTGTTAAGAACTGCTACATTCAGTAAAAGTGATCCCTGCGGGGATATCTGCTCTCAAAAGAGCTCAGCAGCACTAGGTGTGCTCACAGCAACATGCATCTATCAATGCATCTGTCCGCAAAGAATTTGCTGACAAACTGACTGCCAAATCGCTTGTGAAAGAATTGCTTCTGGTAATCTAGAGAATCTGTGTGTGAACATGTTGAAAACCCCCTGTAACGTGTAACCTACGTGTCGGTGTTGCTATGTGCCAATTTTTACCGTCGGGCAAAAATGCGCTAGTCAAATAGCTGCCAAAGGTGTTGTAACCAAAAAACCGTGTTGTGTACAACACGATTGGTGCGCTCGATTTCTATGCCACGTGTCACTCCTCTATGGTAGAGGCACCTCACCTGTGCATGTGGCAAGTACAGCTGTCGATCGCAAGAAAATGTTGTCCGCGTGAAACCGGTGTCGGGTCAAATATCTAGAAATCCGTCGCAATGTGTAAGGATGCCGAGCCGGTGCGCTAGAAATGGTGTCAAAAATCGATGTGCCGATGCAGAGCAGTAAATCGTTGTTGTCAAGGAGCCGGAGCTCTCTCTCTCTCTCTTTGCTTAAGAGTGATGACAAAGTCGACGTCAATGTCGCCCTCCACCGTCGGACGGAAGTCGCTAGCTGAGTAGCCGAAGCCGGTGTCGAGGAAAATCACCAAGGTTGATCGATATCAATGCCAAAAAGGTGCGCCCACTCTGTGTGTGTGTGTGTGTGTGTGTGTGTGTGTGTGTGTGTGTGTGTGTCTTAATCGAAGAGTTCGGAGGCGGAGACAAGAAATCAAAGTCGATTTCAGAGCTGGATATTCGCAAATACAGCAATCGCTGTTTTGCTCTCTCTCTCTCTCTCTCTCTCTCTCTCTCTCTCTCTCTCTCTCTCTCTCTCTCTACTCAAGATCGAGACTCGGAGTCCGTGTCAAGAGAGCCGGGGTTGAAAGTCAAAAGATGGGAGGGGGGTGCGTGAATGTACCCTTGCACACACAATGTGTTTGTGTTAAAAAGCGTTCATTTAAAAAGAAAATCAAATTATCTCTGTATTCTATCAACTTGCAGGATTTGACAAGCTGGAGCCAACGAGCGTGAGGGTGTGTGTGAGCATTGTCGATGACTTGCGAGGCTTGTGTGTGTGTGTGTGTGTGTGTGTGTAACACCACCTACTCGATGCACTGCAATCGTGCTCGAATTAAACTTGCTATGCTTGCCCTATGCAAAACAAACTCTTTCATTTGTTAAACTTGTAGATAATCTGATAATCTTTAAGCGGGACAAAGATAACAACTGATAATCTCTTTGACACCTATAAAACATATCCCAGGCAAAGAAATCTATTTTCATGCTTATAGAATTCTATGTTTGCTTAGAAGGGCTTAGGTTTGCTGTTGTTTGATCTTGAAGATGAACATCGAATTCATCTATACATTTTGTGTTTGTCTAGATTTTTAGAATAGGTGGTATGTTGCACATAAATGAGAATTTCATGTGCAAACGCCTTCCTTTTTCCTAAATCTATTTTACTTTTGAACATATTGTTCTTTTGTGTATACGTAATTATCTGTAATACATCAACATACATACCCTAAACACAAGGCCTTCCTATGTAGCTGGGTAGGTTGGGGGGTTGGCTTACATTTTGTCTTTAGTCTTTGATTGACCCATTGTTAGTCATCCCTTTTTGGTTGACAGTGCTGGGTGGTCTGTATGTTACTTTGGATGGGGTTCCTAATCACAACCATTTTGATCCTTTCACATGGCTGGTTTCAAGCAATATGAAATACCTTTGTTACCACTTGTTATTTTGAATCTAAATTTATATTTTGTGAGAATAAGGTTCTATAGGAGCGGATGATAGTAGCAGTCGCGGTTGTGTGTACCTTCGGTCTATCCATTGAGGCATGTATGCTGGACCACCCTTGGTCACTTGTATGAGCAGTTTGTTATCAACATGGAGATCCTTTTTCAGATCTCTCTCTCTCTCTCTCTCTCTCTCTCTCTCTCTCTCTCAAATGCCCTTTCTCTTTCTACTTTTGTGATCTCTTTTCTCTATAGTTGCCTTGTTCATGCATGTGGCATTGCACGTGTTCTCTGTCAGAGGATCTTATCGGGGAGTCCAACAAAATCAAATTCGAGGTGTCCACCGGATCGAGTCCAATTCTTGTCTTCATTGCATCTGACGTTGCCTATTCTGACATTGTATCAGAGCCTTAGTTGTCACGACCACCTTGAAGGCTTGGTATTTGTTGATCCGGTTCCGTTTTGGACTTGATTGTGAGAGAAGAATTTTGCTACTTTTCTAAATTTTCTCTAGTTTAGAGCTGATTTGGGTATGTGGAGGCTATGGACCTTGTCTACGACTTCCCTGACACTTACTGGCTCACAGAGACTTAAAACTCCAACTCGAGCCTTATTCTAGACACTGACACATATAGGCTCACAAATTCTTAAAACTCCAATTGGATTAGGTCTCCCCAATCTCGAAAAAATAAAAAGTCTTTCAAAACATATTAAATGCATAAGTGAAGGGTGAGTTTAAGAAATGAAAAGACAGATGAAAGTGAAAAGTTAAAAGTCATATGAAGGTGGAAAGACAAAAGACCTTTTGTGTCCATATAAAGAGGGAGTCTACTTCACATTGTATATTTGTGCTTCTCTTCTCCCTTATTTTCCCTTTAGGGTTTTCTTCTCTTTAAAGTGTCCTCTCTCTCTCTCTCTCTCTCTCTCTCTCTCTCAAAGTTGTATCCGTCCTTGTTACATTCAGTTGATACTATTGCAACTCTACGTGCTTTGTCATTGCCGGTTGCTCCGTACTATAGACTAACGCATCATTTTTGTTGTTATTAAATGAATCTTTGAATTAGGAATTCCTTTTAATTTTTTTGAAGCCATTAGGAGTATAATCCTCACTAAGAAATTATTTGATTCTACTTATTCATGAAATATTGCTTCAATGTTTTTGAAACACTTGACTTTAGTCATTTTATCTTTTCTTCTATAACAACTAGCCTATTTTTCACACTCGTTGCTTATACTCGCATCGACTCCATGAGGCAGTAGGCCCATAATCAATGGGCTTATTGCTTAAACATTAAGTATGGTTCCTAGGAAAGGGTGGATGTGTGCATGCGTGCATTCACACACACAGTCACTCTGCTAGTTATTACTCCTCCTTATGTGGGACTTTTCCCTTGGTATCTCTGACTCCTTTAGAGTGTTGGCATATGGTGAAAACTTCCCCTTATTTTTCACCCACCTACTATCTACAAAAATTACAGATTGGCTCTCCTTGAGGGTGTGCCTTGATTCTCGTTTAGAGCAATACTCTCCCTGTTATTCCTCCTTGATGTGTGTATTGAAAGCTCCTTCTGGCTTGTTGACGGGCTTGCACATCGCTATGCAAGGTATGGAAGCATGCCTTGTTTCCATGATTTGATCTCGCTATTATTTCTCTATCACCATAGGATGTTCTGCATCCCCCTTTTGATTACAAAAGCACTCAGTATTTGATATTTTCATGTGCTCTTGCCATAGTGATCCTATGGTTTGATGGACACTTGAAGACCATGCATAGCATTTGGCTCCTGAGTCCGTTGTGGTTATTCTACCCAAGACACCTAGCATGGCTAAGGGTGTAGGCATGTGGTACATTCCCTCAGTGGTCACTCTAACAATTCAACAAATTGTTCTCAATACACATTTACGTCTTGCACTTCTGTCTTGGATTTACAAATGCTCTATAGTTGTGTTTGATTGGATGGGGGATTTGATGGCTTCCTACTTCCTCCTAACTTTCACCCATATATATGGTGAGGGATTCTTGATCCCTCACTTAGCCTTGGGTCATCTTTCAATTTTTGTCAATTAAGAAAGTGAGAGATTGAAAAGGAACTATATAATATAGGAAATCCCTTCTACAATTGAGTGTTTAAGGCTTTTTTTTACATTCTACAATGGATTTGGTTGAGGGTTCTTCCTCCTTGTAGGTCACTTAATTTATCATTTTGGTTATTTTTCTTTATTTTTTTGGTTATTGCTTGAAAATCTTGGACCTAAAATGCTTAAACAAAATTGTTTTGCTTGTCATAATGTGATTTCATTAGGCTCTATAACCTTTAGCTTTGGCTACCTCTCATAAACTGATATTGACATGCCTCTCTTGATCTAAACTTGTAAAAGTTGAAGTCAATTATTTGATACTTGCTTACAAAATTGAACCGACATACTTGCACGATGATATTGGTGCTATTTACCTTATTTGATAATTTAAACTCTCCTTTGGTGTGACCGGTCACTTGTATATGGAAAAAAGTTTGTTTGAAATTTCATGTCAAAAATTGGTTGGCTGGTTTGGCAATTAAATAAGGAGCACTTGATCTCTCTTCTACAATTAAAATATGATTTGACTTTATCTTTAGCTCCCTAGTTAAGTTGAGTGGTATTTGGAAGAAACACCTCATGTTATTTGGTAATGGCTATCTCAAGCTTAGTTTTTGTTATTGTTTATGAGTGGTATTTGGTAATGGATATCTCAAGCTTAGTTTTTGTTATTGTTTATGAGGCTCACATTTTTTACCAGTCACTTACACTCTGGATGGCATTTGGAAAATTTGACCTACCATCGGTGCTAGCTCTTACATTCTATGTTAACGTTTGAATCCTAGCTCTCGTAGGATTGCTCATTAGCATTGATAAGGTATGCATTACTTGGATGGTACTAGTTCTTGATTCACTAAAGGGCTTTGGTTTTCTTGTAGTTGACTAGACATGTACACAATTTTTTAATATGTTTCTAGAAATGGCTCTACCAATCTAATTGTAAGACAACTATTGATGAGGATGTTGCTTTGGCTACTAGCTTTTATTATTTGGCTCCTAGGGATATGGGGTTGCATAGTGTGATGATAGTGCTCTCAAGATAAGTTTTCCATGAGTGTGATGATAGTGCTATAAAGGTTTATGCAAGCCAAGTGGAGCATGGTCTTGAAGAATGTCTCTAAATTACTTGAAATAACAAAAACTATATATGTTTTTTTTGCAAGCATATTGTAAAAGACGGACTAAATTCTTACAAGAAGGATTCTTAAATACACCCTCAAAAGAAAGGAATGATGCCCTTTCAATGGTTATAAAAGCTTGCAAAAGAAATACAAATCAAACTCTTTCATTTGCTAACACTGTAGCTAATCTGATAATCTTTAAGTAGGACAAAGATATCAACTGATAATCTTTTTGACACCTATAAAACATATCGAAGGCTAAGAAATCCGTTTTCATGCTTATAGAATTCTATCTTTGCTTGGAATGGCTTAGGTTTGTTGTTGTTTGACCTTGAAGATGAACACCGATTTAACCTATACATTTTGGTATGTTGCACATAAATGATTAGAATGCAGAGAATTTCATGTACAAACACCTTCCTTTTTTCTAAATCTATTTTCCTTTTGAACATAATGTTCTTTTGTGTATATCTAATTATCTTTAATACATCTACATACATACCCTAAACACAAGGCCTTCCCATGTAGTTGGTAGGCTGGGGGGTTGGCTTACATTTTGTCTTTAGTTTGTGATAGACCCACTTTTAGTCATCCCTTTTAGGTTGACAGGTGCTAGGTGGTCTGTATGTTACTTTGGATGGGGTTCCTAATCACAACCATTTTGGCCCTTTCACTTGGTTGGTTTCAAGCAATATGAGATACCTCTGTTACTACCACTTCTTATTTTTGAATCTAAATTTGGAAGTGATATAGCCTACATATTTTGTGCATATAACAAGTGTAGTGCTCAAAACAAACCTAGGTTTAGTTGTAATCCCATCTACAAATTTTGAGCTTTACGTTTAAAAGTCTCATTGAAGGTGAGAAAAACTACAAAATTTTGAGAAATTCAAAATAACAACCTTCGACCACTGAAAATTATGGTACATGGGTTTTCCAAAATTTTGGAAAGATGGTTTTTGTTTTTTAGCACAAGAGAAATGCTACATGTTACTTCATTCGTCACGAATTTGTCACGTACTTCGTGCAAAATGGTACTCGTTTCATAAAAACAATAGTTTTGGAAAACAATATTGAAAACTCACAATGGTGACTAAAATATATTAACGAGAACTATAAATTGTAGATTCATGTCATGCTCATGTTGAGCTATGACATCACCTAGTAGCCAAAGATACATCGGCTAATAGGGGAGCCACCCCCGGCGCTATGAAGTACCCTAGGGGAGAACTTGGCTAACTATGTCTGTCTTGTCTAGTTTTGATTTACAGAATACACTTATGCGAGTTCATGCATGTTATAGATGGTACTCAGCACTACCTAACCCAAGGACCATCTTATCTTTGAACTAGAATGACAAACTTTCCCTTCAATTTTGCCATGTGTTTAGGTTGAGCAACCATGCACCATGAGGCGTGCGTTAACCATGACACAATAAATAGCACTATCTTTGAAAGGAGCAATCCAATGCTCGAGAAATACCTTTTTTTCATCCTTGTTTTCTCAGGGCAAGCTCATTAGAAAGCCAAGATTTATACAAAAAATCTAAGATATCTCTAACCAAATTGCCCGCCGAACTTTGCTCTTGAAAATCAAGGTTCAATGTAATCATATTTGGGATGTATGAGCACCGAAACAGTCCCCGAGAAGTGTGGAGCACTCCATTTTCCGTGATTATGGAGTACCCTACTATGATACTCAAACACAATTTTATGGCTCGAGTGGTTCGCTACTAGTACTAGGGAGACATCACCTACGTGCACCAGAATTGCATTTTTGACCCCTGTATATGGGACCCTCATTTGTAAAAGCTATCGTTTGTGCCATAGAATACCTCCCTATTCCTCACGTGATTTACAATAACTGATTCCATCTCTGGTGTACAAACATTCGATCTATTGATTTCTGTTTAGCTTGTGTTAGGTGTATTTTATGGTGTACAAACATTCCATCTATGCACAAACTCATTTCTGTTTAGTTTGTGTGAGTTGAACACTCGAGCAGCCCAAAATTATGAGAATATTCTTAATGGTATCATTTCTTTTGCCCCAAGGACTATCATTACTTGTCACAAGGAGATTTAGAAATATTCTCATTTAGGAAAACGGAGTCTTTTTCTGTGTTTTTCATACCATGCATAACATCATGAGCTTCTGCTCGAGAGGCACCACATACCTAGCTAGGTACGATTGGGGTAGGGGACCGCCCGCCCGGTGGCATGCATAACATCATGAGCTTCTGCTCGAGAGGCACCACATACCTAGCTAGGTACGATTGGGGGCAGGGGACCGCCGGCCCCCCCACTGGGCTGGCGGTCCCCTACCCCCAATCGTACCTAGCTAGGTATGCGGTGCCTCTCTCACATAAACTCGTGATGTTGAGGTAAGTCACAATGTGGAAATTATTGTGAGAATTTGTCGAAAACTTCTTGTGCATGTGCCCCAAGATTCTAGTACTTCTCTCAACGGTCCGCAACTTTTCCACAAAAGCTTCTTAAAGGATTTCTTGATATCCTTGGACATTTTTTGAAAGGGAAATTTATCAAAAAGCCCCACAAATTTGTAGAAATTCCCAACTCCTCAATGTTTACAAAAATTGTTCAAAAGGGCGCTTCAGTATAGCAAGCTTTGCCCAAAAAATCCCAAAAATGCCCTTAAATTATTTCATATTTCCAAAATGTCCTTTGTAAGTTCACAAAAACGTTATTTTTTGCGACTCTTTGTACAAAAATGGGTTCTCCCTAAATTGGAGATAATAGAACTAGGAACTAGGAGGGCTCTTGAGGTGAGAGAATTTCTTATTTGTAAACACAAATGCCAATAATTTGTGCTCAGCTTATTGGTGTCAAAACTTTTTTCTAAGGCACTTAAAAATATATCTCTATTATTAAAAAAAGAAAATCCATTCAAAATAGATGTGTTGGTGGTATTTTGAAAATTTTCATAAAATTCAACGGTATTATGGTAATAATTTTCCCTTTTTGAAACAAAGCACATTTTCACTTGTAAAAAACACACTAAAAATACCCAAACATTGGCGAAATGCTCGACAGAAAGTTGCAAGCATGCATGCACATGGCCATGCACACAAACTATAGAAAGTCCAATATTAATGTCAAAAAAATTCATCAACTCTAGAGCACGAGATTGGACCATAAGTTTTATCATTAATCAATCCACCCCAATTCACATGGCATCGAAAATTTTGGCCAATATTAGAGAGGCTACTGAGTTGGTCATCAGATCAATCAACCTGATTGAAGATGTCCATGAAGCCATAGATAGCATGCCTTGATCCCCAATTAATGGGTTCATCACATTCCCTTCTCTATTACCTCTATGTCTCAATCTACTCCTATCTCATTTGATTTGAAAACCCCATATGATGTAAAAGCCTCTGTCCCCACTTGCCCACCGGTCAAAACAGTATGCTTTTGTACACCTTTCACTTCTCTCTAATTTAACTCCCAAATTTTTGATGGAAAAAAAGCTTTATCATCAAAAGCAGAAACAATTACAACAAGGGAGGAAAAAAAAGTTTTATCATTAAAAGCAAGAATAGTTACAAGACGGGAGGAGAAAGTAGCGACAAAAAAGGAAAGATATCTCTTTTCACCGAGAGACACATGTGATAGATGTATCAATATGTTATTAGACCCATTTGTTGTCTTAATGGTTAGTCGACCCATCTCAGACATTAGGCACCTAAAAGATAAAAGAGAGACTAAAATAAAGTTTCTAGATGACAATATAGAACTAGTCTTGCTTGGTGGGCATTGCTATAGAACGTCTATAGAACAAAACAAGACACACACAGATTGACATCAAGCATCTAGCACTGAAGTAAACAAGTACAAAGTGCATTGGTGAAATTATAAAAAAGAAGTACATGTGTAACTATTAAACATACATGATGATTGATTACCTCTATAGGTCTCTGTAAAATGGTCCTATTTCACGGTTTTCTCTACAATTGTTTGAGCAGTCAGACCAAGGTGCTACTCTTTGTCGTACATATTTTGATAGATTTTGGAGCACAACTGGTTACTTGGTTAGTTGGTTGTGCTTGTGTGACCTCAACTTTTGTTGAGGAACAAGAGCGGATGAGTAGAACCAGTCAATAGGCAAAAAAAAAAAGCTTCATGACCACTAAGAAGACGCAAGCTGTGCCCCATAGCACTCACTACATAATAAAGGCCCGAGGGCTACGTAATTGAATTGAGCAAAGGGTTGCAACTTAATCATTCTACTTAAACCCTACTCCTTAACCTACTTTGATAGTTGTTTGCAGATTGCCATTCAACCTGATAATATCGACCATTTAGTCTCTAGACCGGGGACAGTGAGAAAGAATTGTGTGTCTATTCAAGATATAGATACGATGATCGAGATTGAGGACGTAGTAGTGAGGAAAACATGTAGCTTAACTAAAATTAAGGAAGCATTGACACACTAAAAAAATATAAAAATCATCAACAGACTATAAAAATTCAAATGCACTACCGACTTGATAATGTGTATGGGTGTTGTCTAATTGTGCAAGCCGGAGAACAATGTTTTGTGTCAAGCTACATAAAAGCAATGTGAATAGTTAAACATTTAATCTTGCAATGAAGCATCACAGAATGAAAATGCTAAATATGCACTGCACGTCATGCAAAAGTGCCCTACAAAAGTATGGTGGAGAGTTGGCATTGTGGTCTCTCCAAAAATTATAAGAAACTAACTTTGTGCCCTGGCCCGTAGGCTTTATGTGTTGATCAAGCAAAAACATAGGCCTGGGGAAATGGATGTAGCTAATAGACCTTGCAGTGTTGCTGGGATGGAGTTGTGGTTGTGCAGTCAAAACATCCATTATTGTGAATATATGTGCTTTTTGTGACACGCAAAATTGGATTTAACACAAATACAAAAGAGGCAGGAGATAGATTTAACTTAAAGCAAAGTAGAAGTAACTTTATGCTCTACCTCATAGATGATGTAGGATTTATTGTAGTGATGAGTTCTCAGTTCATAAGCTATGGTAGAATGGATCAATCAGTAGGCTACGAATACTGAACTGGGAGGGGCACCTCATTTTGTTGTTTCGACTCTACACTATTCTATATAAATAAAAAACTTAAAGTGTTTAAAACAATATTAACTTTGCATTCTACTAAAACCTATCAAACCAAGGCAAATATGATAGTGGATTTTCTTGTAACAAATGGTAAGGCATTCTCACTTCTCTACTTCTCTTGAAGCTAAATTTCTAGCTAGTTGTATTTATGGACCTTTAGTACAAGCTCTTGTAGTTCTCCTCTACATTTCATTACTTGATATCTCATTATGCTCCTAAATGTGATATCACTTGTGGTGCTCTAGGTAGAGGTAAGGCACATTCAATGGTCTTGCAAGGTCAAAAGCCTCGAGCCTTGGGCAATGTAGGTCAAGATGTATATCATGGGAGTCGTCACTAGGTCCTATCCTCCTACCATTGCTTTCATCAACAACTTCATTTGTAGGCAAGGTCAATTTTGTTGTTACAGGAATCAAGAAGTGGGAGAGTTATTCTAAAAGATGGTTGGACTGGATGATAAAGGAAGCTACCCGTTCACTGATTTTGTCAAACCTCGAAAGCAAAAGCAACAATAGTTTCTCTTTGATGCATCCATGAATTTCTCATTTGGAGGGCATGGGCCAAGGTACACACTTTTGAGATTTTCTAAGGGCACCATTAAAGTTTTCATGCATACTAAACAAAGAATTGACGAGCACAACATGTTATTCCAAGGGTACTTAACTAGCAACAATTTCACATCACTATTGCTTCATCATCTTTGTTATGATAGCTCTTTATCGTGTATATTTTTGCATTTACTTATGGTATCAATTTTATCATCACCAATGCTTTTGTATTGTTCCCCTTCTTTCAACTTAGCCTCATGTTCAAACTCAAAAATCCCAAGCAAGAATGAGTATGAATGCTTACTTTTGTTAGCATCATGCTCAAGCTTGTTCTGCAAATCTTTGGTTCTCCTTTTTCCATAAGGGACACAAAGCCTAGGGAAAGATGAATTTGATTGTGTTTCTCATAGTTTGGAGTCTTAATCAAGTCAACATCAGCTACCCACAAAGTCAATGCCCAAGAAGAGGTCCTTGATCAGAGCATTGCTTAGCAGTCGTGGTGTACACACACGAGAGCCTCCTGGCATGAGTTTTTGGTGTAGCTTGCACCTACGGTATGCTACTTGAGCTAAGTCCATGTACTGCAATTGATTGGGTGCACGCACATCTAGCACCATGTGCAAGGTTGATGAATAACTCTGCTAACACTTCAAGATTACCGATGTTGGCTTTCGGCTCTATGAAAACCTTCAGAACGAGGGATGCGGTCACCATACATTGACGTCAAAAAGCAAATGTTGTGGCAGAAGTGACAATTCATGAAACTCCCAGGCGGTGAAGACTATCTCATGTTGAGTAAAGCAAACATTGCTCTAGAGCAAAAGAGACAATTGAAACTCATGGGTGGTGAAGACCAACTCATGGTTAGTAGGTGGGCTCTCTTTAATGCTTGTTGAGCTGCTAGCTTTCTTGTGGTGGCGGCGGATCAATTCGATGGTGCTTGGCCCTCCAAAAAAGCTTGTGGCTTGTGTCATTTGCAAATGGTGGATGATGGTGGCCTTATGCGAGGTGATGGAGCGGGAGGCTTCTCGCTTATGCAGCATTATCTCGTAAGTGGTGTTTTTATCTGTTGGGTGGTTCCTTGTTTAATCTGTGCATTATTTTATCTTGGGGATGTTTGTTGTTTGAGGTATTTCTATTATTGGGTGGCTCCCCTATCAGCCAGTGAACATGGCTCTCTTTTTTTTTTGGTGCATTAATATAGAATATACTTCTAGATCACAAGATGGTGCCTCCTAGCAAAATTAAAATAGTGGCAATCAATCCTCTTCTCTAAAGCTAAACAAACTAGCTTAAATAGTGGCAAATATAAGTAGTGTGCCTTGAAGTTCACGTAAGAAGTTTAACCTCAACCACCCAAAAATAAAAAGCCACATCTTTGTCAACGCTTAAGACGCGTGCAGGTTCAAGAATCCATTCTTCGACCTATCCACCTATTGCAACTAGAAACCCTCCAAGAACTTGAGTCTCAATGGGTTTCTTATATTGATGGATAGCTGGAATTAAATTCTGTCTACTATCAAACATTGAGCAATCTCAATGCTCCTTAACACCATAATAGGTAGTGCCAACGTATGAATTAAACTGAATCAAAGAAGATACTTTGCAACCTAGAGCAAATTAGTGAGGAAAAAGTGGGGGGGTTATAGGTGTTGATCACGTGCTGTGACCAGGTGTAAAGGCAAGAGAAGCAATCTGTAACTGCGTGGCAGATGGCGAAGAGCAAATGGCTTAGTCACCGAAGAGAGCAAGATTTTTGGGGGAATACTAGGCAGGTGACTCGACGAGAGAGAGAGAGAGAGAGAGAGAGAGAGAGAGAGAGACTCCGTCTGCACCCGAGGTTGGTGAGTGCAATGACTGTGTCTGCCAGTTTACATCGACCACCACTGAGCAATCCCAACAGTGAGAGGACAAGGAAAAACTGCATGTGTTCATGAGAACTTCAAGGAGGTGATTGTAGACATTGCATCGTAGAAGACGAGCACAACAAGCACTCCTCCTTGAGGTTGAGCCTCGACGCGAGAAGGGATACAAGCGGGGTGGGCCATGAATGCAGAGGAGGGCGACCAGGGCAATGTGGGCAGTGAGAAGGGATGGTTGCCGAGGAACGGCTATGTGGCAAGAGCAAGACGATGCGTGGAAACAAAAGATGTAACTACTTTTGCTTTACGATGGAGAGTGGATCGAGTATCTTGTGTAGATTCCATATAAACAATTGAAAGTTGGGCGACTAGGAGTCGAGCCACAAGTCTCAAAATTGAATCCACATTATGATATTACCATGAAGGAATATCCAACCACCATAAGCCAAAGCTTCAATCACTAATTGGAAGTGAAGGCCCGATGAATCTTTGACCAATCGACTCCCTTTTCAAACAATTGTTATTCTTGCTCTATAAAAACCAAACCTTGAACATTAAGGCATTCATATCTATTTAAAAAAATGTGAGGTCCCCAACCCTAGAGCTTGGAGATCTTACAATTGGCATTAAAACCCTAGGTTAAATATTTGAATTATTTCCATTGAAAACTCTCAGTACAGCTACGGTTGAGTGTGTATGGCTCAAATGCTTAATGGATGATTTGGGTGTTGGAAAGGACACTACCAACATCATCTACATTGACAGACAGAGCGCATTGATAATTGCGAGGAGCCCAATATTTCATGCTCGCACAAAGCACATTGAGGTGCCTTATCACTATGTTAGGGAGAGACTCTCAACATAAGAGATCAGCTTGGCTTATGTGCCAACATAGGACAACCTTGCATATATTTTCACAAAGGCATTGTCTCGTGAGAAGTTCGAAGCTTTCCGCAAAGCTTTGGGTTTACTCCTCTTGTGGACTGATCCTGTCCTCAGGCATGGCACTTCTCTATACTCTATGTGCCAGCTCTCGTTCACCGCATCACTCCCAGAGGGGATTTTTTTACCATATATATCTGGTAGTGATATGTGTGAACACACTAAGGACCACCTGGGAATTTTTCCCCTCACTAGGAGTTTTTTTTCCCTGTGCATTGTATATACGTCCATCACTCTTGGGCTATCTTATCTTTCCATTGCACACTAAGTAATACTACTCTATGTTTTGTGCCTTGAGCTTCCTTCATCTTCTCCAAGCTCTCTGTGTTTCCCTACAACCCTATTTCAAACAATGAGTCTTCAAGTGGGAGACTGTTAAGTATGGAGCCTAATTTTTATTATGGCCGGATGACGGCTAGAAATGATCAAAAAATGGCTTGTCAATGACCGATAGTCAATGGCCAATTGGTTGGTATTCAATAGTCAATGACTGTTTGGCCGATGGACGATGGTCAATGGATGTTGGCCGATGGTCGAAAGTCTATGGCCATTGGTGGGTGTTCAACAACCGATTCTTGAGTTTCAAGTGGACTTGTCTACCCAAGCGCGGCTACACATAGCTGTCTCTCATGAGAGAGGGCAACCCATAGAGACTCCTTTTGGCATATAAAAGGAGTCCTCTTCTACACACAAAATAGTAGTGGAAGGTACATGAGGTGGTGAAAGAGAGTGAACCAAG
Organism: Adiantum capillus-veneris; assembly: GCF_014529385.1. NCBI lineage: Eukaryota > Viridiplantae > Streptophyta > Polypodiopsida > Polypodiales > Pteridaceae > Adiantum > Adiantum capillus-veneris. The sequence continues at coordinate 61,032,698 of NC_140931.1, forward strand.
TCGGGAGGACCACTTTGTAACTTACTTTTAGTTTGAAGTGCAAAGTCATTGAGTGGTTGCTTTCCCATGGACGTAGTCCACACTTGGTTGAACCATGTATCTCTCTCTCTCTCTCTCTCTCTCTCTCTCTCTCTCTCTCGCGCGTGTGTGAATTATCTCTCCATTAATTAAACCTCTCTGATCTCTATTTAGCTACTTCTTATTCCTAGCATCATCAAGCCCAAGCACCAAGGTTTCCAACTCATCCAAGACCTTCTCTTGATAATCATTTTGTAAGATCCCCAATTTTTGGGTCTCTTTTGAAAATAAGAAAATAGGTTGCAATATCTGCTTCGTGAAATCTTAGTTCAGAATGCTTTTTTGGCAGTGTTGTAAGGTTTTAAAGTAAAAAGCAAGATTGTTTTCATGTTTTGATAGGTCAGACGGACGTTTTGTTCAATTTTGGAAAATTCTTTTTTTAAAGCTTTTTCATGTTTTTTGTGCTTTTTGGTGCTTTTTTGCAAAAAGCAAGGCCAGATCCTTAACTTACCTCTCCTAAGGAAGCTATGGTTGCTTTTCGAGTGCTTTCCATGCTATTTTTAATTTTTCATGATTTTTAGCGCTTTTTAGTGAAAAGCGAGCTCGTTTTCTTATTTCGATGGACAAGGAGAACTCGTGGTTCAATTTAAATTTGTTTTGCTTTTAAAAAAAATACTTTTTACACTATTTTTAGTTTTTTGTGCTATTCATGCTTTTCAACGTTTTTGAAAAGCAAAGTGCTTTTTAGGATGACCTAAATATAAAAATATTATTTATAGTCATCGTCATATATAAAAACGACCATTTGGTGAAGAAACGAGATTAAATGGGATTTTTATGGGGATTATTTTTATAAAACATGGCACCATTAATGTGCCAAGGTCTTACAGGAAAGTCATAATTATGTTGAGGCATCATGGTGCAACATTGTTTAGTCACGGTCACATTAGTTGCTGGGATAATATCCAATTAATCAATTTTAACGATAAAAATTAAGAAAAATAGGGCATGTTGACTCCAAAAGCAAAATCCATGTTTTCAGGAAAGTTTTCCAAAATTTGGCAGCTAATCTAGGCTGAGAGGGGTGGGTTGAGAGGGGGTGGTAGCTATTGCCTTGGGGAGCAAGCCGGACCTATAGAGTGCCGATAAATTAGCATAGAGAGCTCAATTTTCAATGTCGACAGTTGCGTTTACTACGGCACATGAGTATGTGCGTATTATACAGAGTGGTGCAAGCTCTTCATCATCATATGATCTCCATAAGATTCTCTCTCTCGTTCACAGGAAGAGAAAGAAGAAGAATACTCTCTCTACTTGTTTACTATCTTCTCTTCTCTTTTGACGGTGTGCGCGTTCTCCAACGATTTTGTGGTGAAAACCTCTACGTAGCTCTCATCTCTCTTGTGGCTAAGCAAAAATACTTTTGACAACTCGTAATCACTTCTAAAGCATGGTAAGAATCCCTAAACTCCATAGCCATCATCTCTCTCTCTCTACTCCGTTTTTCTAAGTACCCTCTCGATGGTTGCTTTTTCGTATGCGAGGGCATGTATGGACTTGACGGATGTGTATGAGTATGCTCCATGTTTGTTTCATCATCTTTAGCATGTTGATTTATGCACACGGTGTGTTTATTGGTCATGTGTGTACATAAAAAGCGCCTTTCGTTTCACGTCATGTAGGCAGTAGGAACATTGTTTTGGGCATACCTCTTAAACTACTATGAATCTCTTCAAATCCTTTAAACCAGAGATTAAACATAGCATTTAGAAAATTTTTTATTGTGGGTGTTGTGAAAATTCTGCACGAGCAAGAGTTATGGTCAAAATACAGCTTGTTGCCCACTATACTTGGTCAAAATTTTGGACCCCAGACTCCTTGAAGAGCCAATATTTATATTTATCGAATGAACGAACCCACTTAGCTAAATCAAAAGCTTGATAAAACTTTTTGTTAAATGTATTTGGGTCTCTGAGATCACTTCGTGCGTGCGAGTTATGTCCTTGTACGGGGTTACCTACACGTGTAGGGGTGCTACCAAGGGGGAGTACCATATGACATAGCGAGTTGAACGAGTGGTTCATATGTGTTTTATGATTTTTTTTGGTGAGTTGATTTCAAGTGTTTGATGTCCATAAACTTATATGGGGTATATGATTAGTCAACCTGAATCGTACGAGCAAATTTGAATAAGGTGGCTTTCTTTTTGTGTTATAGTTTGTTGCATGAGTCTCATATGGACAAAGTGATGTGATAAGGTGTTAGTTTATATTATGGGGCTGAGCTTGATGCATTGTTTTGAGCATGAATTATGGTTGTGATTTTGATTATGGAAGCCGATGCAGCTCTTGGATCTTTTTTTGGGGTTGTGGTTGTGCTACCAAAATGCTATCAAAATTTTTGCAGCCATGTTATGTGCTAAAGGGGTTCTACAAGATTGGATGTGCATCACCCTAAGTTGGGTGGAGTGCTCACCCATGTTATCGGATTGAATTATGGTTTATGGTTTTTTTTAATTAGATCATTAAGTGGTTTTGATAGTTTATGGTGGATGTGCAAGGGTAGAGACCCTAGACAGTCTCAGTGCTTTGGAAAGATTGTTTGTGTATATGGAAGATGCTATTGTGATTGGACTCATGTGTTATGTTTCTCTTAACAACATCACTACAAGATTAGGACCACCTACATCGCTTAGCCTTAGACAAAAGGGTCAATGACCTAGGGCTTTGCTAGATTGGGATGTTGCATAGGTCTTCTTTTTGTTAGGCTCATCCACACGGTTAGTGCGTCGGGGGTTGAATGACCTACACGACTAACACGACTAAATTTTATGTATATTAAAATTGTATAAAAGCTTAAATTGTATATTTTTTTGCATAGACCACTGGGAAGGGGTATCTCTCACAGTTAGTCTAAAGGCTTCACATAACAGTTTCCATAGAGTTGCCCAAGTTGTAAAGTGGCTCTCAGTAAATTGAATGTACCATTATCTATTAGGCTACCTAAGGTTGATAGAAAAAGAACTAGGTAGATGTCTTCTTGGTTGAGGCCACAACCTTTGCAGAGAGACACAAATCTCCTATCATGGTCATGTGCATGCTCTGTGGAGAGTCCTTTGAAAGTTGGAAACTTTATGTTGACCTTAGCCATAATGCTTGTTAGCTCCTCCATTGCTTTAGGAGCCTAATGCTCAAGAGCCTGTTGTAACTCAGTTGTTTGGTGGAAAGTGTATTGGGGAAGGTGACTAGGGTGGTCAGGAGTTGGTTGAGGGATTTGAGGTAGATGCTTGAGAGAGCAAAGGTAACGGGGGTGGAGGACTTCTATTCGATACAAAAGGTTGATGTTTTCTTTGGTAGTAACACAAAGGACTCCTTAGGGAGCTTGTTTGATCTTTAGACCGTCTCCTATGTGTCATGCAATAGCAACAAACCCAGCTAAGGCACAAAGACCCTCAAACTTGATGGATAGTCTAGCCCCACTAAACTCAACTAGATGAGGCTAGACTCAGCTAGACCACTCCAGCTAGATAGGGGCAAGAGACTAGACCAAGTTGGATGAGGCCAAGATGGACTAGACCAAGTTGCACAAGAGAGAAGATGGACTAGACTAAGTTGGATGAGAGAGAAGGTGGACTAGACCAAGCTGGTTGCGAGTGAAGGTGGAGTAGAGCAAGTTGCACTAGGCCAGTAGACTAGACAAGGTGAGCGATGAACCAACTACCTCCTCAACCATGTATGCTTGGTGAAGTGATACTTCAGTGAAGGTCCCATTAAGCATGCCAAAAATGAGAGCACCTATAATAGGAAAATTGTGTTGTGCTCTCTATTGTGGGTGCTCTCCTCAGTGCAATGTGCATGAAACCTCGCTCTCCAATATATAAATATCACAATAGAGCAATTGAACAAGCAATTGAAAGACACAACAACAGACTTAGAACTCAATGGAGCTTGATTAGCTCATGGAACCATTATAGACTTTGGCTTAGCTCCAAGCCCAAGACTCGCAAGTACAATGAGGATGCCAAGGCTCCTTAGTGTAGGGAGAGAGCAAATATGCAATGCTAGATACAAGACATGAGAATCTAGACTCATAGAAAGTATAAGAAGCCTACAAGACTAGAACCAACTACACATATATACTAGATGGTCAAATATCCTTGACAATCCAACTATGTCTATCTTCAAATCATGGTAGTGGTGAATCGACCATGGTGTCCACTAGAACACCACCCTGTGTCTTTTCCATGTGTCACTACCATGCAAGAGTGCATCCAGTGTGAACCCACGACCAACGATGATTGTAATTATCTATCTTATGCAAGTGACACTCTAGCCATGTTATAGAGAGTGAGGTTTCATGCATGTTGCATTGAGGAGTACCCACAGTAGAGAGCATGACACACTTTTCTTGCTTTACTTGGTTGTTGCCTTGGACGGAGTCATTCAGGGAAAGGTGATGCAAATGCAAGCTTAATGTGCTCTTATCACCCGCCACACAAAAACATTATTGCATTATGAGTCTCTTGCTCTCTATTCTACGCTCACCCTTTGACCCTTTATATAGGCCTTTGAGGTGCATTATTTTTGCTACACACTTTTTGGCTCTCTACCTCGAATATCATTAACTTTGGTTGCATGTCTCCCACATCTTGTCTCTTTGTGCAGTCAACTTCATTATCCTATATTATTATCTATAGATCAGCCTCAGCCTATCTTTTTTGAGTTCTTTTCTCCCAAATTTATAAGAGCCACAAAAATATTCCACGCACACTTTCCTCAAAGTAGGGGTTCTTAAAGCCTTCACATTTTCCCAAGATCTACAACATAAAATTAACATAGCTTCTAGATACAATGTTTGATTTCAAAACTATTTGGATAGAGTTGCAATCGTTAATACACTTAATAATGCTCCTAAAATTAAGAAATTTAGTCGTGAGTTGATGCAAAATTCATTGAAAAAAAACCAAGTACATTGCAAACTACCCAACTTAAGGATTTAAGATGTCCTCATATGAAAGAGTATTATTTCCCTAGGGAGGCTTCATCTTATATGTTGCACCTTCCTTGGGATAGTCTTGTAATTCAACAAGGTGCTCTTTAAGAATTATATTCCTAAGTATTTTCTCTCAAGTTTCCGAGTGGGAGAGTTTCTCATCATGGATTCAGATCCAGATGAGATCTCCCAAGGAGGAGATGCACTAGATTTGCTTTCAGAGCATGTTAGAGGCGGTACCCATGTGGATGCCAATTCTGAAGGATTGTAGCTCCAAGAGTTCCATCTTTCTTCTTTTGGAAGAGTACAAGTGCTTTCCAAATTGATTGATGGTTGGTCTAATGTTCTTAATGTAAACAAAGCTATGTCTTTAGTCTCATGGTGGTCAATTTCTCAAGCAGAATGAAGAGTGGTGAGATCTTTAAGAAAAACATTGCATACTCATGTAACCATGAAGAATTTGAATCATTTAACTCTGAATCAACCTTATTTAATTTGACCACAAAATTTTGATGTAAAACTCTTGTACTCTTGAGCATGTGGTTTGCTTTAACTAATTATTTTATTGGAATCATGTTGTTCACTTGCATTTTGAGTTGCTGCACATGGTTATCTCTAAAGGAAAAAATTTCTTGACCACAATGACGCTAGCCTAATTCCTGAATAACCAATCCATTCCAAGAATACCATCATACATCCCAATTGGAAACATTATGAGGAATGTTGAGGTGGAGTATCTGCCTAGTTCAAAATCAACGGTTTCCATAGAATATTATAAAACAAAAGGAATAACAATATCAATCTATGAAATTATGGATTTAAGAAGATTACCCTATACTCAAGCTCATGACTAGAAGTGGCCACAGTAGGTTACTTCTTGCTCAACCATGATATACATGAACTACTGAGCATGAAACAAAAACCACTCGTGGACACTCACGTGTCATAAAAACCAACCCAATCTAAGTCTGAAAAAGCATGTAAATATAGTGGCAATGATCCCCCCTTGAGATAAAACAAGCGAAGATGTAAACTGTCACTCAAGTAGCGAAAGATCCTCTTCACAACATACCAATTCCTAGACCTTGGGCTATGCATAAATGTGCTGACCTATGAGACTACAAATTGAATATTGGGCCTTGTATTGCATACATAAATAAGGCATCCAACAACATTGGTAAAGAGTGACATTGGCAAGATCACCAACATCATGAACACTCAGTTTCAAACCAGTTTCCATGGGAGTGGCAATAAGTTTGCAATCCTCAAGTCCAAACTTACATAGCAATGTCTCTATGTAACTTGTCTAACACAAGGCAATACCACCATCACACTGCTTAAATTGTATGCCCAAGTAGTGATGCAACACCCCCGAATCTTTCATCTTGAAAGTAGAATTCAAATCAGCCTTGAATTCAACAGAATGTACCTCATTCAGACCAGTGATCAACAAAATCATCCAAATATGGAACAACAATGAGAAGTACATCAGCCCTCACATTTCACGTACAAAGTGCTTTTTGTTGGACTGTTACGAAGGCCTTGTTTGACCAAATGAGTGTCAGCTTTCTCATACCGAGCACGAGGAGATTGCTTCAACCCATACAAAGTTTTCATACATTTTCACACTTTATCCTCTTGTCTTTCTTGACAAAACCGCGTGGCTGCATTACATAAACTTCCTCAAATATGTCACCATTCACGAAAGCAGTAATAATATCCGATTGATGTACATCCCAACCAAAATGAGTTGCCAATGCACATAGAAAACTCATAGTAGTCATACAACAAGTGGGAGCAAAAGTCTCATAATCTGTCCCTTTTTGTTGTGCATAGCCTTTTGCAACAAGTTGAGCCTTATAGCGATCAATCTCACCATCCGATTTGTGTTTCAACTTGTAAACCTGCTTTGTACCAATGGTTTTTTTGCCATGAACAAACCACATAAAGTCCATGTGTCATTTTCTTTAAGTACATCATATTCTGATTGCATGGCAGCGATCCAATTTTTTTATTTATGTGCTTCATCAATAGACAGAGGTTCCTCAATATCACATAAGCTAGACGTAGCCAAAGCATAACAATCTGATGCAGAAGATGCATGGAGAGAGCCTGAACGAGTATGACTTGACAAAGGTGCATCCAATTTACTGTCATGCAAAATATGCACCAATAATTCTGGCATACCTCTAGCTTGCTCATTCTCAACCCTTTTCACATCAAGTACATCATGTACATCTGCATCAAAAATTGGCTGATGTGTAACACTTTTAGAAACCCCCTTAGGCTGTACATTTGCCTCATTGGAATTAACATTCAAACTTCCACCACTGAAAAGAGGCAATAAACTACCATAAATGTCTTGTGAGCTTACATTATTGTCTGTAGTACATGACAGCAAGGGCTGAACAGAATCTTCCACAAACGCAACATCTCGTGAAACCAAGATACACTTTGTTTGCGAATGGTACAACTTGTAACCTTTGCTTTCAGCACTATAACCAACAAAAATACATTTGACGTCCTTTTCATCCAATTTTAAGCGCTACATTTGTGGCACCAAAGCATAAGTCAAACACCCAAAAATGCGTATGTGATCAATAGGTGGCTTTCTATCATGCCATGCTTCATATGGAGTCATAGACTGCAAAGCTTTTGTAGGAGACCTGTTAAGTACATATGTAGCACACATGATGGCCTCAAGCCAAAACGAATGCGACAAAGGTTGACTCTTGACCATACATCATGCCATCTCCGTACGCGACCTGTTTTTCCTCTCATCAAAACCATTTTGTTGAGGTGTATACAAAACTGTACATTGGTGTTTTATCCCATAACTAGCAAAAAATGCATTAAATTTGTGAGATATATACTCCCCCCTCGATCGAAATGGAGGGTGCCCATAGTACATTTTGAGACATTCTCAGCCATAGCCAAAAATTGTTTGAAGCACATAAACACTTTGGACTTAGCTTTAAGCAGATACACCCATGCATGCATAGAATATTTATCAATGAAAGTCACAAAGTACATGTAATTGCCAAAGGATGAAGTTTGCATTGGCCCACAAACATCACAATGCACAAGCTACAACCTGCATGTAGCCCTAACTCAACCATCCTTTGGAAACTTTGAACATTGCATCTTAACCAAAATACAGCCTTCACAAACAAGCTTATCAGAAGCAACCCTATCAGATTTCTACAGACGTAGCAAACTGGTAAAATTCAGATGCCCAAAACGTGAATGCCAAAGTTTTGCATCTAAGATAGCCTTAGAATCCACAACTACATTTGCAAAATTCTGCCCACACTTGTCATACAAAATTTTTGATGCAAGATGAATGGCTATCATTATAGAAGACACAATTGTCTTGCTTATATCCAAGCTCCTCCAAAAATCTCTGAAGCCACAAAATCTCTTTCTAGCCTCTATAAGAAATACATATTCAGCTTTCATGGTAGAAAGTGAGACCACTTTTTGTAACTTTGAAGCCCAACTAACTATTGTGCCTCCAATTGTGAAGATGTAGCCAGTAGTGCTTCTTCAAGAATCTTTGTCACCTGCCATATTTGCATCATCATATCTTTGCAAGAAAATGTCAGTGCCTTCAAAACATAAATCATTTAAGGTTGATTCTTTTAGATATCTAAGTATCCATTTGTCAATGTTCTTTATTTAGATTCTCCATGAATCTAAGTATCCATTTGTCAATGTTCTTTATTTAGATTCTCCATGAATCTAAGTATCCATTTGTCAATGTTCTTTATTTAGATTCTCCATGAATCTGCTCACAACTCCCATTGCATGTGCAATATCTTGCCTTGTCCAGACCATAGCATACATTAGAGAAACTACCACTACAACTTTAGACATATAGACTATCTCCTCTTGTGTCTTTGGAAACATATCCTTGGTTAGTTTGAAATGACTAGCCACAGGTGTAGAAAACAATTCTGAATTTTGCATTACAAATACTTCTAGTACCTTCTTGATGTAACCCTCTTGAGATATTATCAGTGTCTTCTTAAGCATGTCCCTTGATATTCGCATACCAAGTATCCATTGTGCAACACCTAAATCTTCCATTGAAAAAGATATAGGCAACTCCTCTTTTAGGTCTCTTATGTCCAACATCTTAGCACTTGCAAATTAGCATATTATCAACATATAACATGAGGATGATAAATCTCCCATCCCCCAAATTCTATACACAGTGATAAGAGTTGCATTGTTTGAATCCATGATCTAGCATCCATTGGTCAAATTTCAGGTACCATTGTATCTCCTCCTCCAAGTCGCCATGGGGAAATGCCGTGTTTACATCCATTTGTTCAAGATTCAAGTCTTGAGCAGTGATAAGACTTAAGGCAAGCCTAATGGCATTCATTATTACAACATGAGAAAATATTTCATTGAATTCAATAACTTTTTTTGAGAAAACCCCTTTACCACAAGCATGGACTTGTACCTTTTCTTCTCTCCTTCTTTCGGCTTCAACTTGTACACCCATTCTATTTTTAGTGCTCATTTACCTTCATGCAAATCAACCAATTCCCATGTTTGATTATGATGCAATGAGTCCATCTCTGCTTGCATGCTCTTTGTACACTCATCTTTGGATACATGTTGCATGGCTTCTTCAGTCTAGCTCTCTAGAATCTGAGACCAAGAGATGGTTGAAGGAAGGAATATATGAACCTCTTTGGAGGTCTACTTACTCTTGTATTTCTTTGGGGTATAGGTTGACGTTCCTCATCTTGTTGGTGTTGTTGCAAGTTGTCACCACTTGCATTCCCTGAGTCTTTATTGTTCTCAAGCTTTGTGTACTCGTCACCTACATTCTTTGTTTGTTGTCTTTTCAAGTAATCTTTGTACATATTATGTTTGTTTAAAATAACATCCCTAGTCCTAAACATTTTACCATCTTCAAGATCTCATAGGCATGATCTTTTCATTTTTTGGCAAGTGATTTTTCTCACGCGTGATGGCTAAGGTATTGCCTGATAACCCTACAAAATTGATGGAAGTATTCTTATATGAGAATATCATTTGTAGATATGGATGTCCCATCGAGATAGTCTCAGATTAGGGTACACACTTCATGAATGAAACAATTCATATATTGACCGCTTAATATCCTTGTACGACCATGCAAACACATCTCTATATTGTCGGCACATTGCTATCAATAACTGCTCTTCTTCTTCCGTAAGGTCAGTGGAAATGTATGCCGATTTTGATTCCTCTTCTGGTTCCTCTAGCTCTATGTACTTGGTTTTTTCTGGCCCATCATATGAAGTTCCAAGTTCTTTGGGGTCTCCTTTCGACTTTTGAACTACAATTTTTCTATCTTGGATAGTGTATCTTTTGTAGTGGGAAGGTGCATCAAACCTATCATTGTCAGATTCTTCCTCGGTCTCTAACTCCGTTGTCCAAACTTCTTTCAAAGTTTGTTTCAGTTCTTTTATCTTTGTTTGCACTCTGTTTTTGACAATTTCGTTGATTTTTCAGAGGTGTTCTCAGGTTTTGATTTTGGTTTGCTCCTCTTTTTGGATTTTCTCTTTCAGTTGGGATAGGTTCCATGAACCTTTTTGAGATCTTTTCTTAAAGGCAATCAGTTGCTTCAACCAGCCTTAAATACTGCATTTTGTTTTTTAAGAGAGGTATGGATTTTTCTCTTCTTTGATTTCGTTGGTTCGCACGTCTTTCGTGGTATCTCCGTTGTCTTTGTGGTTTTTGCTTGGGAAAATTATAAAAACATCTTGTTGATCCCTAGGTTCAGTGTCCTTATCAGAGTTACTAGAGTGCTCATCCTTCTTGTCGTTCTCTAAAGGTCTATTTTGGGAGTCTTGGAATACTTCCTCATCATTCTCGCTAAGGTCTTTTATGCAGATCTCATCCACTATGCCTCTGCAATTTGTAACTCCCTCCATGTCAGATTCTTCTGACCTTGATTTCAAATTAAAGATAACGCTCGTCATCTAGAAGGGAAATATATCATATCCTTCCTCATCACAAAACTTGGTTAGTGTCATTCCATTCACACACACATCGAGAATGGCCCGTAATTTGTTGCCATCCAAATGGTTCGAACATCTCTTCCAAAAAAGGCTCTAGTACATACGCCTTATCCTTTACTGGTTGGTCGAGAATGCAATCTTCTTTTCTCAAACTTCCACACTCCGAAGCTCCACACATCCAAATATGCACTTTGCTTTGTAGCCATGCAGGTATCTCACCTTCATGTTCAATTGTGGAGTTTAATTCTTCCCCAAGGGTTCGCTTGACATCTCTATAACAATGGCCTTTGACAGTGATTTTCATAGTGACCTCTTTGTGTCTCAAATAGATATAGTCATAGCCCTAGTCTTGTACCATTTTGAGCTGATGCATGAATGGTCTGCCCAATATGATATCCAAATTGCTACTCTTGTCAAAATTCATTATAGAAAAGGTGTGTTCATATGCACTGCCACAAGAGGATACAATGGTTTGTTCTAATATTCCTATCGGTCTCTCCATGTATCCATCTACTAATTGAAGTTTCATTCGGTTTTTCCTTAGAGAAGGCTTTCCCCATTTTTCCCCACATCCCCTTGGTTGCAATGGCAAATTCCAACCCCATTATCTAATATCGCAACTGTCTTTACTCCTTTGTATTCCTTCTTCTCCCTCACAATAGTCTCCCACCTTATTTACTGGTACAGGTTCTGCTTTAGACTGTTTTGGCGTTTGGTTGTTTGATATTTTTGAAGCAATGATTTGTTGTGGAACCATCAATCCTATTTTCTCCAAATTATTTCCTACTTCTTCCCAAAGATGAGGTCCTAATCTGTAGTAACTCGGATAGAGTTACTATAGGAGACGATATCAACTCATGAAGAGTCTTAGTGTCCATCATCTTAGGATCAAATTTCCATTGAGATGGTACTTTCCTAATTTTTAATCTTGTTTCATGGTCGCCAGTGAACCAAGGTAAAGTTTCTAAAGCCTGAGGTTTGCTGCCTTCTAATATCTTTATCCATGCATCACTGTATAGTCATCGAATATCATCAATATAGAACTCATGATCTAGATTGATCTCAGTGATAGGGGCTGACTCAAGGGTTGCACTTTCGTCCTTTTTGTTTCTGATATCCTCCCACAGATCATGTGGCCATGGTTCTTCTACTTCCGGAATAGGGATCACTGCTTGTGAGCCCCTTCCATTTGTGGTATTGGCTAATTCCCTTGTATCTAAGGGTACTTCAAGTTATGGCTCTTTCTGGTCTCTGTTCTCTAGGCCTTGGTTCTGCATTTCTTGGATTCTTTTGTGAATTAGTACCTCCATTTTTGGAGCATCTGGAACATGTGGTTCCATAAGAACCTCGGCCGCCTGGTTGAGCTCCTTGTACATTTGCAAACTCTCTTTTTCATACCTTGGATGAGTATATATTAACCATATATACTCTTAAGTTTAATTGGGTTTTAGCCTAGCTTCATAAGCCTTCAAAATTGCACTTAAAGGCTCGAATACTTTGTCTAGCAAGACCGAACCTCCCAATGGTAATTCTGATGGTTTTGTTAGGTTTCAGGCTCATGGCCAGTTACGACCGAGCGGGCATTCGCCCACAGTTCATAAAGATAATAAGGAGTGTGAGAGCTATTGGCTCACAAGCTCCACCAAAGGGTTTGTGTATTGTGTTCTTCCCTTCCTCCTTCTCCTTCCCTCTCTTGCACACTTGCACTAGCTTCATCAACTGGTATCAAAGCTCAGGGCACGGACCACGAGCCCCAGAAACTCTCGCTCCCTACTTGCATGTGCTCAAACCCAAAGCAAAGGAGGAGCATTCAAGTTGCTGCAGAGGGAATCGATTTTGAGATTGGGATCTTGAATAGGAGAAGAGCCTTGCAAAGAAGCATCTCCTTGGATGCTATCGGATCCATCAATCGGTCCAAAGCAGAACCAAGAGCAGCTGAGGAGATTGTATGTGTGTGTGTGTGTGTAGGGGCAGCCAGGCTTGAGGGCATCTGCAACAAAACAAAAAAGGAGAACTAGGGTAGCAGGGAGTGGGAATCTGAGGCTAATTTGAAGCAAATTGAAGGCTTGGTCGACAGGGCTTCAACCCAGGCAGTCTGCGAGCAACAAGGAGATAGAGAGAGAATCGAGCAAGCAGGAGGTGGGTCGGGCAGAGCAAGAATCGATCATTAGGAGCCGAAGTGAGCAAGGAATTTTTAGGGCAATCCGGGGGTAGCATTGGGTAGCAGGGCCGTGAATGCACCGAACCAAGGGCAGTAGAATAGACACACACACACACACACACACACACACTGTGTGTGTAGGGGCAGCCAGGCCCGTAAGCAAACCAAGACAGCATCGGGCATCAAAGGCCGTTAGCAGTAGGAGTGGGCAGAGAAGAGAATCGAGGGCATGGAGAGCAAGGCCTGCAGGCCCGAGCACATACATAGGACCGACACATACCCTCGTTGTTTTGTTTGAATCGTCAGACTTTGCAAATTTCATCATTGCAGCAGAATTGAATTTTTTTAAATTCTAACACACTTAGTGTGTGCAAGGTTCGGCTCCCACACGCACATCAAGTGGCACACAATCAAGAGGATTGTGCGAGCAATTTCGATAGTGCATAGAAGCCCTCGACCATCATCAACGGAGCTGCAGCAGAGTGAGCAAAACCTCAAGCTTGAATTCTAGAGAGAGAGAGAGAGATTGGTCTTTTTTTTGAGCTTGTGTTCGACTACCCGGGCAGATTGAGTATAGAGACCGAGCTTGAGACAACAGCTGAGAGGGAGAGTGATTGGGTATCTCCATTCTTAGGCATTGAGAGAGAGAGCACGTGCCGACAGCGGCTTCGAGCATTGACGACCTCGACCTCAACGCGCCTATGGCTATTTGGCTAGCCACTCTTGTTCAGCAGCGGGAGACACCATCCACATGAATGATTATAGTCGATTTGACACCGATTCTCGCGTTTCGGCAATGCCTCGACATTACTCCCATTATGGGTGGATTTTTGACATCCGAACCGACATCGGTTTCACACGAACAACATTTTCCCACGACTGACAGCTGTACTTTCCACACACACGGGTGAGGTGCCTCTACCATAGAGGAGTTACACCGAGCACATTGATCACGTTGCACGGCACGGTTTTTGGCTACGACACCTTTGGTGGCTATTTGACTAGCGCATTTCTGCTCGGCGATAAAAATCGGCACATAGCAACATTGACACACAGTTTACAGGTTACTATGGGGCTTTTCAGCCCATTTACACGTAGATTCTCCAAGTTTCTAGACACAACGCTTTTTCAAGCGATTTCAGCAATCTTTTCGACAACAGAGGACAGATGCATTTTTGTGTGAGCACATCTAGTGCTACTGAGCTCTTTTGAGAGCAGATATACCTGCAAGGATCACCTATACTACATGCAACAGTTCTGGGTGCCTGTTTCAGTGCAGTTCACTCATGTACATTGAATTGTGGACACTGCCCATTGTACTTTGTGTGGAGCTATTTTTTGGCTAGTTTGGCAGTTTTCCCGATCGTTTCTGAGACTCAAACCGGAAGAGCCCTTTTTGAAACTGTGGCTAGTCATTTTGTGTCTGCGTTAGCGTTATGAGGGTCGATAGCGTGAGGTTTTCTTTGAGCTGGGGTATTCTCAAATGTTGAGATACCTTCTGTGATACAGGTAACTGGAGTTCCCCTTTACGGTACCCTTGCCATAGGACATGTATTTGGACGGTTTTTTGTGCTTTTGACGTCGAGTTGGTGGTCACACAGCAGTGGTTTTGTGCAGTATATGTCCAATGATTGTTCTTTTGAGCAGTTTATGCATTTTTGAGTTGAGTTCTGACTCCTCATACAAAGGAGACTCTGTCGGATTTTTCCCCCAAGTCCGTCTTATGCGTTCTTGGCAGTTCTAGCTGCTCTTACACAGTGAATGTACTACATTTTGGTTTGAGATTTTGCTTCTATTCTATGGGAAACTGTGCTAAAATTGTCCCAAACAATTTGCCATAAGTTTTTGGATACATTCTCTTAATCATGGTTGTAAGTAGTGCTTCCAAAAGAGAAGAGGACTACATGAAAAAGTTTGATGGCTCAAACTTTGTCATTTGGCGGTAGCGTATGCAAGATGTTTTGATCAACAAAGGCTTGATCGCACCCTTGAGTGCAAGAAGAGAAAATGTCTAAACTAATGATGAGTGGGATGACTTGAATGAACGTGCTATGGCAACCATTCGCATGCACCTTGGTGAATCCATTCACTTTACCATAATGGATAAGACCAATGCCAAAGATTTGCGAGATGCTCTATGTCAGGCTTGGGATGGCAACAACGCCTCAAACAAGGTTTTCTTGATAACGAAATTGATGCTCATGAACATGAAAGAAGGCAGTAATGTTAGTTCTCATTTGAATGAGTCCAACAATGTGTTTTTCCATCTTACTTCAAAAGGCCTCAATTTTGATGATGAAATGAAGGCTATTTTCTTGCTATTTGTGCTACCATCGTCATGGGATACTTTCAATAGAGCCATAAGTAATTCTGCACCCAATGGCAAGCTAGATTTCAATAGTGTTGTTGGTGCATTGCTCACTGAGGAGATTCGACGTCAATCTCTTGATGCAAGTAGGAATGGTGATGCATATGTGGCTAGTGGAAATTGTGAAAAAAAGGGAATTTCAAAGCAGCGTGGTCGCAGCCGCGGTCGTTCACAGGATCGCAGGCAAGGTCGTAGCAAGAGTCGCGGCAAAGACATGCAAAATGTAGAGTGTTACTACTGCCATAAAAAGGGACACTTGAAGAAAGATTGCCGCACAATCCAGCGTGATAAGGCAAAGAAAAAGCAAAGTCTGACAAACCTAAAAGTAGCGTGAAGATTGAAGAGCTTAATGTGGTTGGAGTCTCCAGCCATTGAAAAAGTTTTTGAAATGTCAAATGATGTGTTGATGTTCACATTGGATTTGAGTCCTGATAGCTCATGATGAGTTATGCACAGAATTGGATTGTGGACTTAGGTGCTAGATTCCATGGACTCAGGTGCTAGATTGTGGACAAGGAGTGGTTTTCTACATACACTACCACTCATGGCACTGTGAAGCTGGGCAATTCTTATGAGCTTGATATATGCGTGTGGGAAGCATCAAATTTTCTACGCGTAATAACATTGAGTTTATGCTACATAATGTAAAACATGTACCAAAATTGACAAAGAGTTTTATGTCAGTTGGACAGCTGGATGATTTGGGTTACACCACCCTCTTTGCTCATGGTTCTTGGATCATCAAGAAGGGAATTTGGTCATGCTTAAAGGCCAGAAGTCTCTCTAATGCATTGTACTCACTTTATGTCTCTTCTGTGAAAGAGAATTCTTTTTGTGTAACCAACGAGCTGTCATCCACAGAGTTGTGGCATAGCCAGCTAGGACATATGAGTCAAAAGGGGATGAAATTCTTACAGCGTTCTGGTTATATTTTTGTGTTAGATTATTCTAGCTTCTCTTTATGTGAGCATTGTATCTATGGAAAACAAACTAGGTTGACATCGGCACCATTGGACAAAGAGTTTGGGAGTCCTCTAGATCTCATACATAACGACTTGTGCGGATCTATGCCAGTCAAGTCTCTAGGGGGAGCGTTATACTTCCTAACATTCCTAAATGGCTCTACTAGAAAGCTGTGGGTTTACCTATTGAAGCAGAAGAGCGACCTCTTTAAAGTCTTTCAAAAGTTCTTAGCATTGGTCAAGAACCAATCGGGTAGAAAGCTTAAAAGCTTTGCAAAGTAACAATGGAGGCGAGTACATCTCCTCCGAGTTCAAGGACTTTTGCAACAAAAGAGGCATTAGAAGGCAGTTTATGTTGAAGATGATGAAACAGGAAACAGAAGGAAGATAGCAACTCAGAGTAGGAAGAAGATGGAGAAGGAGAAGACACAGAGCTTGTGTACGAGATCTTTGTAGTCTATCTCTGTGTATTAGAATAATAGAGTATATACAAACTCAGAGCTACAAAGCTTATATGAGACCCTAAGAGATAAGGTGTCCTTTCACACTAGATGTCCACGATAGTGATAGTGTAAATCCGTACAAGGTAGCAGATCATCATGTGTATGAGAGTAAGCCCAAAGATTTTCGGAAAGCTTCAAACTTTTCTCGTGATAACGCCTTCGTAAATAGATCTGCAATGTTATCCTGTGTAGGACAGTAAGTTAGTGTCATCTCCCCTGCATGTAGCCTTTCCCTGACATAGTGGTAGTGAACCTCTATGTGCTTTGTTCTTGCATGAAATACTGGATTCCTTGCAGCTGCCATGGCACTCTGACTGTCAGTGAAAATGGTAGTGGGTGCTTGTTGACACTCACAAAGATCTGCCAATAACCTGCGTATCCATACACAATCAACTGTTGCCGTGAATGCTGCCCTGTACTCAGCTTCACAAGTTGACGTAGCCATTGTGGGTTGCTTCTTGCTTAGCCAAGATATACATGCATTTCCCAAGAAAAAACAATTCCCACTTGTGGAATGTCGTGTGTCAAAATCACCAGCCCAATCTAAATCGCTGTAACCAAGAAGCTGCATAGAACTGTGCTCTCCATACATATCCCCCCTTGGAAAGAACATGGAAAGATTAGGGGTACTTGAAAGGTAACGAAGTATGCGCTTCACAGCCTGCCAATGATGCATACCTGGGCTGTGCATAAATCTGCTTGCTTGTGAAACCCCAAATTGAATGTCTGGACGAGTGTTGCCTGCCAAATATATCAAGCACCCAACCGTTGCTGCATAAGTATGTACATCAAAAGGTTCTCCAGCATCGTGCATGCTCAACTTTGATCCAGTTTCTACGGGTGTAGAGATTGGTTTACAATTTTTCATACCAAACTTGTCCAAAATTTTATGCAAATATTTTGCCTGCAACATGTATATGCCATCCTCTGATTGCACAAACTGAATACCCAAGTAATAATGTAGCAAACCAAAATCAAACATCTCAAAGGTTTTTCTCAAAGCATCTTTAAACGCTTCAATTTCATCTGCAGTATTGCATGTAAGAAGCATATCATCCACATAAAGTGTTAGCATAATGAGAACTCTATCTCTCTTTTTGACATACAAAGTACTTTCTATTGGACTATTCTGAAATCCCTAGCCAATCAAATAAGTATGTATCTTCTCATACCATGCTCTTGGAGCTTGTTTGAGACCATACAAAGCTTTACGCAATCTACATACCTTTTGCTCTTGACCTTTTACAACAAAACCAATTGGTTGACTTACATAAACTTCTTCCTGCAAATCACCATTCAAAAAAGCAGTTTTGATATCCAACTGATGCACTTTCCAACCATCATGAGCAGCAATTGCAACTAGTGATCTAACTGTGGACGCACGAGAAGTAGGAGCAAAGGTTTCATCATAATCTATGCCTTTCTGTTGCGCATAGCCTTTTGCCACAAGCCTTGCTTTGTACCTATCAACAGTACCATCTTGTTTCCTTTTTACCTTAAAAACCCACTTTGTACCAATAGGCTTTTTACCTGTAGGCAAATCCACTAGATCCCATGTACGATTCTTATGAATAGAATCAATTTCTTGCATTAAGCTTTCCATCTTCATTGCATCACCTAGGTCACAAGGAACACAACCATTGTATTGTATCAAGTCTCTCTTGATGGGAGAACCAATACAAAAGCCTATCGGAGGGGGCACCGGCTCCACATAAATCCGATCCTCAACTGCTGTCAAGCTCTCTAAACTCTCTCTTTTGCAAAAGTATTGTTCATGCCAAGTTAATTAAGTACTATGATCATGTTGCTACCATCAATTAAGTTCATCCTCTATGTTGCTACCACCAATTAAGTTCACCCTCTTTAATTCTCCTACTTTCGCTATCCTCAAAGTTCATAGGCCATTTCCATTACATTTTCAACCATGGGGAGTATCTGCACTTGATGTGAAAACTGCTTTGAAAGAGGAAAAATGATGTAGGACTAACACGTGCTATGTAGAAAAACCTAAAGAGGACCATAAGAGACTTGTTATGAAGAAAAATATACTGATAGAATATTTGCACAAATGGACAAAATTACTTGCATTGTACTGCGTGTAATGGAAACAGAGGCCGAAATGAGCCCGAATCAAAATTCTAAGCATACTTAGCTCTATGAGTACGAGCTGTCCCAAAGTATTACTCGACCTGAAGTCGCTCACCAAGCTCACCCAATTTGAAGAAAGTAAGCAGAGGGGTGAGGGCTACGCTAGTGACCATGTCTGGGAGGACGCAACCTACTTTGATACATATTCTTGGAATTAGGGTTAAACATAACTTGGAGGAGACGAAGAAGCTCAAGGCACACAACGCATAGTGTATTGCTTAGTGTGCAAAAAGAAAGACAAGTTAGTCCTAGAGTGATGGGCATATATACAATGCACGGGGGGAAAACCCTCGTAAAGAGGTTTTTAGTGCCTCGACGATCCTAAGTGTGTTCACACGTATCACTTCCACATATATGGTACATATCAAGAGCCAATCTACAGGATAATCATGAAGGACAATGGATCCTCAAGACCTCCTCAGAGCTCTTGATCACGAGTTTCACTAGTATGATGTATGAAGTAAGACTATCTGAATGTGCTAAACCTGTAGTTGAATCTTTGCCTTACCTGATTCCATATAATTGGGCCATTTGATAGTTAAAACTCTGAATCACTATCAGGTCTTACCAATTCAATTGGTATTCAGATTTCCCGTTAAAGAACTTTGAATCTATCTCTAAAAGAGTTATTAAGTTCGAACTCTTTCCACTAGCTATTCATTTAGATGAGTCTATCACAATAGAGAATAAGGAAACTCTATCTATGTTGCATCAGTTATTTGTTCCACCTACATATTTGCTAATTTCCTCTCTCTCTCTCTCTACCACCACCCGCATAAACTTGGATAGGAAATACTTGCAGTTGTAGATCGAGTCAAAGATGCCATTTATATTTTGGTCGATATTAGAAACAAAGTAACAAGACTCCATGTCTAATACGAGAACATGGAAGAAAGTGTGGCCACTTGACGTTTTGGAAGAGAGTGGAATTTCTACAAGTCCACATACTGAAAAGAAACCAAACATCATTTTAAAAAAAAAAACTAAGTCTATATTAAATGGCCTCTTGGAGGAGAAATTTGTAGAGATTGCTAATGACCTTTGAAGACAAGAACTATCATTGGGGAAAATGTATTTGAATATTTGTTGATGTGTATTGGACACTCTCTAAGTGCCTTGGGATGTAAATATTGTTTTCTTTGCTTTTTGATTGGACTCTCACTCATTTTGTGGTAAACAAAAATTAGTTTCTCATGGTAGCTCAAGTGTGTCTTTGTTCTTTAAAAGACAATAACCCTTGCAAACCATGTAGTCATTAATGAGTCCTTAATGCTAGTAAAGATTATCCTCAATATCTCCAATCCTCACCAAAACAATTCGTTGCAATGTAAATGGACCTTTTTCTCTAGAAAATTTTGTGTCAAAACTTTACATTTAATTGTTGACTAACATTTCATTGTTGACTAACATTTCAGGGTTCGCTACATAAAAACCAATCATATCACATGCATTCAAAGCTAGCTTAAAAATCCCTTAAAACCCCTTACTAAGAAGGTTTTTGATACATATGACAGACCCTTTTCCAATCTAATGTGTTCCACCTCTCATTTGTATCGTGTACAAAAGTATAAAAAATGGTGCTAAAAAACTCCTCCCGTTGAACCTAGACGCTATGTTTATTTATATGCCCCTAGATTTTAATGTTGATGTAGGTACATCTAATCTATACTAATAGATAAAGGGGGAGGGAATTCCGGTTCCCCCCCTGCCACGCGTCAAAAACTGTTTCATTCGACGGGTGTTGCCTGCAACGTCCGGGAACACATTGACGCACAGAGAGAGAGAGAGAGAGAGAGAGAGAGAGAGAGAGAGAGAGAGAGAGGCGACGAAACCGTCGCCTATACTAATGCATAAAATACACAACTTCGTATCAAGCACACCTATACCCCATTTAACAAGTCTTATGGTCCATGTTACAAGTCATCTACAGTTACCTCTCACCAACATTGGCTATGCTTTTCATCATCCCACAATAGAGTCCTATCCTTACAATCTTATAGTTCAATTTAAATTATATGTTGTTAAAATTTTTTAACGTCATAATTGACAAATAGTATGGTACATCTCACCTCGTAAGATGTCCGATTTACAACGTCCATCCGAGAGTTCACATTGTTTGAATTGTGTAATCTCAAAAGTAGATGGTTAACTCAGTAGCAACCTAGCTAGGTGTGTGTGTGTGTGTGTAGAGAGAGAGAGAGAGAGAGAGAGAGAGATTTTGCAACTAAATCTTCCTTGAGATCCTTCATTAAATTTTGGCATAAGGGCTTGCTCATGGCAAGGGCAGAAATTGAAGGCTTGAGTTATATAATGGCCTTCAAATTGAAGTGTAGGTCAGGCATAATGAGAGGTCCCCTTGGTAAAACTGTATATGTAGTTTTCCAAAATACAATAAGTATTTTTGAGAGGTGATGAAGCCTAGGTATTTGTCACCTGTGTAATGGAGCCTTAAATTTGGGAGTCATTGAAAAGGGCAACGGTTTTGAAAGCACTTAACAAATGCAACTGCGAAAGCCCATGAAGGAGGTCACATGGGTATGATGTGAGGAGATTAAAGGCTAATAAGAGAGTGCCGTTTACGGTTTCCTTGTAACCATAGAAAACCAGGTTACATGGGTGGTTTGTGGGGTTTTTTGGGTGTTTGGGGGGGGGGGGGGGGGGGGGGGGGAACTACCCAACTGGGTGGTTTTGAATGCAAACCCGAGTTAAACTTAGATGGAAGTGATGCACAGGGGTTAAAGCGTTGCGTGAGTAAACCAGAGAATTTGTGTGTGTGAGAGAGAAGAGAGAGAGGGGGGGGGGGGGTGAGAGAGAGAGAGAGAGTGTAAACCCTCGTTAAACCATAGTCAGCTTGCATTTGCAAAGGACTGCATTGAGAGAGTAGCAATTGGGTGCGTGTGTAGCAAGCTCAATTGGGTGCACCCATATGGGTCTGGAGTCTGGACTCTGTTCTGTAGCTCATTCTGTTTGGGGGGGGGGGGGGGGGGGGGGTTTCGATTGTCAAAGCTTCCCTTGGGGCTAAAACTGACTTCCGTTTGTGTGTTTTGTGTAAAATAGGCTGTTTGCTTGCTTTTTTGTGTGTGTGTGTCTCCCCCTCTCTCACACAAAGTCCACACGTGTGCGCGGCTACACACCAAAAAAAAAAGGGCTCCTCACAGGAAAATTGTCTCCGAAAATTGGAAGCATCTTCCTCTTTTGCTCGTTAGCTCGTGTGATTGAAAATTTTGGTGCAAATTGCCTCCATTTGCTCCTTTTTCCTCTCCCTTCCTCGCCTGCAACAGTGCCGGTGCGCGCTCTCCTCTCTCTCTCTCTCTCTCTCTTCTCACTGTTGCTCTGTAGTCTTTTTGTTTTATTTTGCCTACCTTCCCACTGACTGTGTTTGTTGGTTTGTCCCCTTCTCTCTCTCTCTCTCTCTCTCTCTCTCTCTCTCCCTCCTGATCTGACCCTTCCTTGTTCTCTGCAGCTTCCCTGCAACTCCCCCTGCCTCTATAGACTTCGCTGTCCTCTATCACTTCTTTCCCCCTCTTCATTTGGTCTTCATCTCCATGCCCTTTCTATGCTTGTGACTCCTCGGCAGGCTACTCAAGTCATCCAGTAGGTGGGCAAACAGAGGCTGTCTCTTGCTTCAGGTATGGTACTTACTCTGATGCTGCCGTAGTTTTGTTGTGTGTTTGCATGTTGGTACTCTTTTTGATGAATGGGCTCTTTTTGCTCTAAACCCTGTACATGAGAAAGCAATCAACTGTTAGTTTATGGGCATGTGAGCTTACATCCATGGATGTGAAGCGTTTGAGTTTTCATGTTTCTTTATGCTGAGTTGCGTATTCTGATTACATGAGAGAGAGAGAGAGAGAGAGAGAGAGAGAGAGAGAGAGAGAGAGAGCCTTAGCTCTATCTATATTGAAGCAAGCTCCTCTGCTACAAGCAATGGTGCGGATGTATGCGATGCATATTTTAGTTCGGATGTTTATTTCCTTTCTTAGTGTAGTTAAATCAATGATGTGCTTTGCTGCGATCACCCGATGCTCTATTTGCACGGTTGATTTTTCCTCGCCTTTTTCTCAGGTATGTATAAAAACCAGCTGCAGGAGTTGGCCCAGAGGAGCTGCTTCAATCTGCCTGCTTACTCTTGCATCAGGGAAGGACCGGATCATGCGCCTAGGTTCAAGGCAACCGTCAACTTCAATGGGGAGATCTTTGAGAGCCCCCATTTTTGCACTACCCTCCGCCAAGCAGAACATGCTGCTGCTGAGGTTGCACTGAACACGCTCTCGAAAAGGGGCCCTTCTCAGTCCCTTGCTGCAAAAATTCTGGTGAGTTTGCAAGTTATCCTTTTTAGTTGAATATTCTTCAGATGCTGGAATATGTTGTTGTATTCTTAGTTTGGGTACTGCACCATTGTGGATTTATGTCGATTGCATGGGTTTTCTGTATAGGATGAGACTAGTGTATGCAAGAACTTGTTGCAAGAGACGGCACAAAGAGTTGGTGTGTCTCTACCTGTGTACACCACCATGAAGCTCGGGCCTGGACATCTTCCTGTCTTCAAATGTCTGGTGGAAGTGGCCGGAAGGGTTTTTGCGGGAGAGCCAGCCAAGACCAAGAAGCAAGCAGAGAAAAATGCAGCCATGGCAGCATGGTCTGTTATCAAGCAATGTGGGTGATTTCTTTATTATGTTCAAATCGATTTTGCTTGGAATTTTCTCATTCTTGAGGGGTATTTATGTGTTCAACTTTCACAGCAGGAATTATGTCTATCAGTTAGTATTCTTTTATAAAGAATTTTGAAGGCTATTCAAAATTATTTCTGTATTGAGCTTGTATTGTGCCTTTGGCAGGGACACAGCCTCCTGCCATTACAAGCTCAGAGGATGCGGCTTCCAATGATGGTGAGAGAACTAGCAGCACTAATGCACTGACCTTGTACAGAAGAGATGACAATTCTTCTCAGATACAATCATCCCACCGCAGGTATGGTGGTCGCTCCAGGGTACGTGTCGTAAACGCTAGGGGCAAAAATCGCCTCAGCAGAGAAGGGAGCCCAGCTGGGCAATTTCATTTTGGGGCTTCTTCTTCTCCTTCGTCCCCATCTTCTGACATGGGTTTTGAGGATGAAAGGTATTTGTTTGGTGGTCAATCCAGCGCTGGCAGCAATGCGGTCAGCCCAAGAATCATGGGGGGATATCAAAGGAGCCCATCTTGGTTTGACAATGATCCTACACAGCAGGATTCATTCTCCAAAAGTCTAGCAAATGGTGGTAATGGGGGTGGCCGCATTTTACCTTTACCATGGCATCATCAGCCTCGACAGCAGAGACTAAGCCGACTCTCACTCCAATCACATAGTGACAGGTTTGAGTTAAGGCGGCCACTCATGGAGGAGCTGGAGCTTCTTCAGAAAGAAGGGGATGATGATTGGCTAAGTGGAGGGCTTGGTGGTGTAGAGAGCATGACTCCACGTTCTCAGCAACATCAGCAGCAACCGCAAACTGCTGCCAGCCCATCAGGTAGTGGACATTCTGGTCTTCCGAGGCGAGCCATGTACCAATCCCAAAGTGAGAGGTTTGAGCTGAAGCCAAGTTTACTCGATGAGCTCTACCATAATGATGAAGAGGAATGGTGGTTACGTGGAGAGCTCATGCAACCTGTCGCGATGCTTGAGAGAGCAAGATCGGCTTTGCGTGGTGAGCAGGAGAATGGTTCTGTTGTCTTTTATGATGGGAATAGGGGGTCACTATATGGTGGGAACGAGAGTGTCTCTCATGGAAGCAGCGATTTTGGTAATATTGGAAATGCCTTTACTACTGGTTTTAGGGATGTAAACAACATTCCGACTGGTGGATTTCATGAAGTTGCTGCACAGGAGGTCTCTTATGGTCCATATGCAGATGGTAATAAGTTTCAAGCTTCATTTGCAGGTTTTCAGAATGCATCATCTTCTAAGATTCCTTATGAGGATATGGAGAGGAGATCTGTTTACTCAGACTTCCCTGGAGATAAGGGCTCCTCTCATGCCGACACTAACTACGACAGGGACGGGGGTTCATCCTCATATGCTAATTTTCCTGCAGTTGATGTGCCTGGGCGATATTATTACAACAATGAGGGAGTCAAAACCACCTTAGGATACTCCAACTCTGCGAGAAGCATGCGGTTGGCTGAGAATGAAGTAGCGACTTCCTCGGCAGCAGCATGGTGTCGTTCAGCACAGCTGTGGGGAACACAAGCTTCGGGTTTACGCCAAGCAAACAGTGTGGCTCCTCCGGTGAGGGTTCGACAAATGGTTGCTGTGTGTTCAGCTCCTCCGCCTCGTTGCCCTGCTCTTGATCCTGCAACCACAAGCAATTCCTCTTCTCTGTACCTGCAAGAGCAAAACCCTCCATCGAGCAGTGCAGAGGCCTCTGCTTGCCACCTCTTCAGTCAGCTGAGGATATAGTTGTAGTTTAAGATACCTAGTATGTACTTTATTAATCACCCTTTGGCTTGCTGATGGTGGCTGCTCACCATGTTCTTTGTCCTCTTTTCCCGATGTATTTTTTGTGGGTGCTTGATGATGCATCCAGTTTTGATGCTTGTGAGGCATTTTTTAAAACCTCAAGAGCTTCTGTTGCTACTCACTTAATGTGACATTGATACATGCAGAGCTTCAATTGATATTGGGTGTTTCCTCTCATATGATCAAAAGCTCATTCTGTTACCCAACTGCAACATACAATCTAGTCAAAGAGGTTTGCGCATGCCTTCACTGCACTCAGCTCAACTTTCAATGTACACCCATACAGTTGGGTTTTGTGGACCATGTTTCCTGTATTGTTACTTTTTTCTCTGTGACATGGCTAACGTTGTGGGTTGTTTTTCTGGGGTGTCAGCTTCACTTCAAATTTATACCACACTAACTTTCAATGTACACCCATACAGTTGGGTTTCCTGTATTGTTACTTTTTTCTCTGTGACATGGCTAACTTTGTGGGTTGTTTTTCTGGGGTGTCAGCTTCACTTCAAATGTATACCACACTAACGCCATGTATTGCTTGCCTGTCCAATTACATTCTTCTAGATAACAGACTATATAGGACACACTTACTTTGCATATATGTGTAATTGTGTGTGTACGTGCGTGCGCGTGTGATGTATATTCACCCTACGCACATATCTACATGCATCACATATATGCTCTTTGGTTCTAGCTGTAAGTGCAAGTTTGGTCCTGATTTAGTGAGGCTCTCAGCCATTGATCTCGATCCTTGCAAGGAGACTTCTGCAACACAATTCAGTCAATTCACCTTACTGCTAGAAAATTTGTTTAGCGTCTCATCAGTTTAAAATTATGAGTGAGGCTGGTGCCCGAGGAATGACAGGAGCTTTTTAAGTAGTTTAAAATTAGATTGTATACGAAGGCTGGCAGGGAATTTTTCATTATTTTGATGTTCCTATACCTCAATTGTGAGCTGTATGGTGTATGATGATGATTGTTATCTTCGGTTTAAAATTACGAGTGAGGCTGGTTCCCGAGGAATGACAGGAACTTTTCAATTAGTTTAAAATTAGATTGTATATGAAGGCTTGCAGGGAATTTATTTAAATGTTCCTATGCCTCAATTGTGAGCTGCATGGTGTATGATGATGATTGTTATCTCATGAAAATGCTTCCTTAATGCAAATTCTAATGCTGAAATTCTGAAGTTAGCTAACTCTGCAGTTTGAACTTTGAAGTATGTGGGATTTTAAGTCTGCAGCTAGCTTTAAATGTGCATCTGAGCTTGACTTTGGAACACATGCTTGTTCAAGTGCTAGTCTATTCATTCAATATTGAATTGACCTGTATTCTATTGATGTGTATGGAGTGGGAGATCAGATTGGTTTTTGTGTTGAAGCAAAAATAAACAGAGCCCAAGTGAAGTGCTTTATAATGCAGGGTTATGAGATTGCAATGACTGTTTGAGTTGAATTATGGTGAGGCTTTGGTCAGCTCCTCGGGCAGAACTGGCCATTGCTTCATCAGTCTCCTGATGATGTGGTGTTACCTTTGGTATTCAATTACTCAATATGGTGGGTTATTCTGGCGGTACTCAATTGATTGTTCTGAATTTGTAACCTAGTTTGTAACTACTGGTATTTGCATGTCTTGTTGTGCATGGGAAGGTAACCACTTAGTTGTTTGATTGAAGACTAGGAAGCTAACAGTGGTGTCAGAATTATCAATTTCAGTAGCTAGAAGAGCTGAAAGCAATTACTTTTGTTTGGATGTGTGCACTGGTTTCGGATTTAGGAAAATTCTGGTGCTAAATCTCGTTTTATTTAAATTGCTCTTATTGGAATTTTCAGCTTGTGCTAGTAATTTGTATTCTCCTTCAACATATGGTAGTGTCTTCATCTTGTGGATGCCTGGTTTGTGAGGGGACATGGATGAATGCAAGACTCTAAAGCTATTCACATGGATTGTGTTTACAATCTGACCTTAAAAACTAAGATTCAATGACAAGTTGACCAGGATTGCTCGCTTTTAGCTGGAAAATGTGCTTGGGATGCATGAAATATTGCTGTTGAGCAAGGTGTCGTCGCGCCACATAATGAGATGAGTGTATAATGTATCATCAACCTATAAACTTGTAAGCTCCAATAGTGGGATGGGGTCCAAATCTAGAACACCCTCAAATAGAATTTAATAGGTCAATTGTAATACTTAGGGATCATGATGAGGATAGCATTTGAAATGAATAGAGCTTGACATGCACTCTCTTTCCACATAATATTCATTCAAATCCATTAACTATAGCTGGAGATTGAGTGAATACAATTTGAATTCCCACAATTTGAATACTCTTCTTAAACGTCCTTAAGTTAGGGCTTCTACCCTAATTTCTCCTTAAAACATGTAGGTGTGCTCTAGCATATGCAATACAATTTTTAGCCTTATGCAATTTGGAACTCTAATTGTCACCATCTGGCATCTCCAACTTTGCAGGCCGAGGAAGAGGCTTTGTGAGAAGATGTGCAATATCGTCTTTGTGGAGCAATTCCTAGTAATTCTAGGAATAATATCAATACTTTTGGCTTGAATTAACAAACTTTTATCAAGAAACTAATGAAGTACCCTTAGAGTTGCTTGCCAAAGGGTAGACAATATATTTAGGAAAATAGATGTTAGCTCTTTAAATAAGTATATTAAAGGACAATGCTCATGATAAAACCTTTAAAAGGGACATTTGACATTAAGCCATAATAATCATACAATATGTAGGTTGGTAGAAACTAAAGGATGTATGATCATGGGCGGGGATGAGTTGCCCTCAGGTCTCAAGTTAGTTGTGCATAATGTCTATTGTCATTTATTTGGCACCAAACAACGGCAAATGACATATTTTAGGTCATCCTCAACAATAGTGACTAGCTGTTTTTTGTCTTGTCCACCTCTTTTTGAAAATTTCACCTCACATTTATGCACCTTGTTACTTCGTTAGCTATCCATCTTAATTCAAAAAATTGGCGGTCCTTGCACGTGGCACATGCCCGTTGCCTTGCGCAACCTCTTTTTTAAACGTGTAGCTTATTATATTGCATCAATGATTCAACGGCGCTTTTTAAAGCCAAAGGAAAAAGAAAAAAAACAAGAAAATTGCAAGCAAAACCAAGAAACCGATTGCTTGTAGGACACCAAAGTCACATGTATTTACACTCTCATCGAGTGCTAGAGTCTAAATAGCTAGAAAGTGATCTAATTTACGCGGGCACCCACTATCCATCCACATAGGTTACGGACATTCTATAAGGACCAAAGATAGTGCGACGCAAGACCCACCTCTCTACCAAATTCTAGAAAGATTCCATTTTATGATTCACTCCTATGTAATCTCTCTTTTTTACTATTGAGGCTCAAAAACTTGGCCACTCGTAAAGCGGGAGATGTCCAAGGTATCAAGCCAAAAATGATTAAATGGACAAGAGATTTTACACATGTTTGGATGTGTGATATGTTCAACCTTGAACTTCAACATGGTATGCCTTGTGATTGGAGCACTAATTGGGTCAAGCCTTTGCATAAAGGAGGGGATGTAAAGAATGTACATAACTACCAGACTATAATGATTGGGTCTCTTTTAATAAAGTTTTTTGGGTGCATAATGGAGATAAAACTGAGTGATTGGACTAAAAAGAATGGCAAGCGTGCCAAAGGACAAGTGGGTTTTTATCGACACCATAGCACCATTGACCATCTTGGCACTCTTCATGTTCTCATGGAGGATAGTCGGTTGAAAGGCAAGTGAAATCTTGTTGCTTTTTGGATTTCAAGAAAGCCTTTGATATGATTCCACATAACAATGGGTGGAGAAGGGATGGAAGAACTCCAATTTCCAAGTGGGATCATGGTTGCGGTTTCTCGAATCTAAGAGAAGGTGACATGTCAATTATGCAAGGGAAGATGAATAATTCCTGAAATATTTGCAAGCACTTCTTGGGTTAAACGAGGATGTCTGTTGTCACCAACTCTCTTTGGTCTATCATCAATCAATTGAGACAAATGATACTTGACTTTATGCAAGAAGAAGCCATTGAAGAGGCCAATAATTGCAATGTGGTTATCATGCTTTTGTTGTATGTATACGATGTATTGCTTCTAGCACACACTGTAGAGGATGCAAAAAAGCTTATGGTTGTCCTTTATACCTTTTGTTTGCATGGTGGGCTGGTTGTGAATGAATCCAAAACAAAGGTTATGCTTGTAAAAATTAACCATAAAGAGAAGCTATGCATTGTGTACAACGATGAGACACTTGAAGTTTTTGAGAGCTTTAGGTACCTTTGCCTTGAGGTTCTGTCCAATCACAAGTGGCATGAATGTGCTATGTGTCATTTGGAAGTTGGAAGAGAGCATACTATGCATTTAAGAACATGTGTAATGCGAGAAATATCAAACGTTGGGTTCTCAAGAAGTACCTTTTTGACACATTGGTGACATTGGTTCCTCTTTGTGGAGTTGAAGTGTGGGAGGAAAGCATCTCAAAGTCTACTCGAAAAGAGTTTGAGAGTGTCCAAAAGCATTTTCTTACAAGCTTTCTTCAAGTTAAGACACAAGCACCGTATATGCTCCTACTTCTTGAGTTAGGATTTCTTTCAATTGAGGTTATGGGCATGGAAAGGGTTGTGGAGTACATGATATTGATGCATCAAAACCCCTCACATCAACTTCCTACAATTACATGGGAAGCAAGCAAAAAAGTTCAAAAGACGCATAAAAGCAATATCTTGAGCACATGATGAATGCAAGACATAGCAAAGTGGTTTGGAAGATGGGATGCATTACACTTGCTACATGATGCCTTAATAGACTCCCAAGTTAATAAAGCTTTTCTACAATGCCAATGTTTTACGGCTTGGGAAAAATCGTGTGGGTCATGCTTCATACATTACAGATCAAATTGTGACCCTCAATACCTATGGAGGGATTGCATATTAGCTGGATCATACCCCTACAATTACTACTTCAAGAAACACAATTAGTGTTGCAAGTAAGCATACATCGTCTCATAGTTGACATTTTATTCAGAATTGAATCTCAAAATGATCATATCTCTCCTCGAACAAAAGAGAATGATTCCTAATACCCCAACAAAAGTAGTCATATTAGGTTCTTTTGGATTTGCAAGAAGAGATTACCTACTGGGAGGTTCTCTTGATATATTCATGTCGTCCCATGAAATATTTGCTTGATAGTGAAGCCATGCCTACTTGCTATCCACAAAAAGTATTATCTGTATTGCTAGCACCTTGTGCACATAAATTGCTCATCATGCAATCATACATAGCAATCACAAGCAATGATACCATCATCAACTCTTTCTAAACCGAGTAGCTAATGTTATAGCAAAAATGTAAACTATACTTTAGTGGAATGAGTTTACAACACTGGCATGCCATGCATGCATAACAAAAAAAAAGGGTGATAAGCCATTGGTTTCAATGACGGTCTCCCCAATGTGAGTACATGTCATGTGTGCCTTGCACAATGTGTACTGCATGTATACATCACATTTGGTCATTGCTAACCATAATTGTGAGCTTATATCCTCTTATTGCCAAACTTGTGTGCCATTATCCTTGATCCTAAATCAACGGATAGTACTGTGGCACGAAACATAAGCATTGCTTTACACTAAGTCTGTCAAAGCAGCTTGCTTTGAAAATCAAAGAGATCTTATTCAAAGGAAAATTGAAATACATGTAGGACATTTAAAGGAAATTTAGAGTTGTCAGATGTACCTTGTATACCCTCAAGGCTTGGTTCATGCCGACCTTCAAATAAAAGCAGGTAGACATGTTGCCAAGTTTTCCCAAGTTTGTATGCTAATAGCATATTGCAAACTTTGGAAACTTCTATGCAATATGACCTAAATTGAAGAACTTGCTTCACATAAATACATGAAAAGATAAGATAGGATGGAGCAAATGTTCACATCTAACAGCTTCTCCTATTGACAAACCGATATCAATGAAGAAGATAATCGACCCTTGCTTCTCCCCTTTGGATAGTACAAAGAGGATACTTTAAAGAGATATTGCCCGACATCATACACAAGATGGTTCTTAGCATCTTTGTACGAAGCCTTGCTCCCTAGTATATATCAATGTACCATGGTGTATCTTACGACATTGCCATATTAAATAGAGTTATAAGAAAATTAACCCTGTCGATCATCAACCTTGCGGAGAAGGATGCCATATTGGAGACATGAAAAGAATTATAATAATGGCAATAACAAAATGTACTTGAGTTGCCCCTATTCACATGCATCCATTGTTTCCAATTAATCTAGAAAACCCGTAAGATCCCACTAGCCGACAATGGGCTGATCATGATTGTTTTTTACTGCAAGTAAACGTGCCTAGGAGCAATGCCCTTGCACTCACGATCAAAATTAACAACAGGCCTTGCCTTTACGTCAAGGTTGTAACTTGCTAGAATCCATATATAGACTCCTATAACATAAATTTTTATAAGTATTAAAATTCTCCCACATAAATGAAACAACATACATGATGACCATGTCGATATTGGAACACTCGTCAAAATGCCTTGCATGTCATCATAGTCTTACTTCTTTTAGCAAAGCCATGAGAAAACGACTTCAACTTGTGTCCCCGTGGACGTAGCCTTGCTATATTGCACTTATTTTTGCCAGAATTTCCAAACCTGTCAATTCCTGTTTGTAGGTGTTGTCTCTACCATAATGAAAGCTTGATAATTTGTCCTCAGCCTTCGACACTTTGCCAACTCTGCATTCAGTTTTGCCCTTCGCTTTAGGCAAGCTTGACTCTCTCTCTCTCTCTCTCTCTCTCTCTCTCTCTCTCTCTCTCTCTCTCTCTACCTTGGTGAGCAAGAAGAGGAGGGCATGACGAGAAGGGAAAGCAAAAGGGGGAAGAGAGGAGAAAGAAGTGAGGAAAGGAACAGGATGAAGTGGAATTAGAGGTTGAAGCATACTCTATCTCTCTCGACTCGATCATCTCTCTCTCAATTTGTAGAAGCAAGGGAGTGTTTTTCGAGAGTCGGAGGGAGAGCTTTGGATGGCATAAAGGAGAAAGTTCTTGATGACAATTGAAGCAAGGAGAGCGGCATGGAGAAGATCTCCATCCCCGTCATCAACTTAAACTTGACTAATCGTCTTGATAAGTCATGGAGCCGTTAATGGCCCGCTTAATCTTGTTAAGGGAGCTTAAACTCCTAGTTTTGACAATGTGGATAACAATCCACCTTGGCTATTGATTAAGTTGTACTTAAGGCTTTACTAAGTTTATTGATGATTACGGTGATTGCCAGAGTTGTTGGTGCTTATTGTTTTCTCTCTCACACACCTCTCATAGCCAGAGGCCCCGCGCCTTACCGGGTCATGTTTCGAACACATATCCTCCGACATTCTTGGTGAACTAGAGGTGAAACAACCAGGGGTGGGAGGTACAAATGGAGAATTTAGAGCAGATGATGAAGATTATGGAAACACTAACTTCTAAAGGATTTAATAAAAATTTGATAGTTCCAAATTTGTTGAATATGCTCCAGTTGGTTAAGGGACGTTTGCTTGAAGTAAAGCCATGAAGATGAAAAAGAAAATTGACGATGCAGTGGAGATGGCACTTGATGCCGTATGGTAACAATGTGGTGTTTTTCGAGGGCACGATCCAGATGGTCTCTTTGCATGCTATAAAGCAGAGATGAAGAGCTGAGGAGTTCTAGAAGATCGAATGATTGCAGCCTTTGAAGAAGTTGTAACCTCCGAGTTTAAAGATAAGGTTCGAGAGCTGGCAGAAACATATCCCACACAGTGGGAATTGAAACAGATTACTGAATGAAGCAAGATTGTCTTCAAAAAAGGTGAAGGGGATCATATGCAATTCCTTAACTATGATGAATCTTGAGAACACATTTCCACAAGAAGCAAAGCCAAAGTAAATACAACTTTGAAAGTAGCAGATTGAGTCTCAAAGGACCATATTTGGGGCAACCTAACAGAGATACAACAATGAATTTAATGCGCTGAAACAAAAATTGATGAAATTTTTTCAAAGATTAGTCGCATAGAATTTACCCCCATTAATGATTCCATTGAGGATATAGACTATACAACAAGTGTTTCCCCAGCTACTAACCTTGGCATGGGTTTCTCTCAAGAAGTTCTTGAAGTAGATGAGCCTTTACAAGATGTTAATGGAATCTTGCATCATCAAAGCATGTGAAGTCGAGCAGATCAATAGGGTTACTGAAGATGATTACAAGATAAAGTTATTATATACACAACAATTGATGAAGTACTAGAGATTGTGGAGCCAACAGAAGATGTGCATGAGAATCATCAATGAGTCTATGTCTATTATCAACTATATGTTTGCAGGTGTTGTTATCACAGAAGAAGAAAAAGATGCCATAAATAATGGTTTCTTGGCTAGCGATAAAGTAGATGATCATAACAACATAGATATCTTTTTGATGCATGTACCACTTCAAAGGAGGATCCAGATGAACCTTTGCAATGTTATGATGGGTTGTTAAGTAGCATGGGTGCAGATGAGGAAGTAGAGGATGACATTGATGAGTATGAAGATTGTCTAGATCATGCTAATTGTGAACAAGATTTTGAGGCAGTTCTTCTTTGTATGCCTTCCCATGGGTTGCAAGATGAAGTGATTTCTAGCTCTTTGACAGATGATAAAGATTTCCAAGGCTCTACCAGTTTAGTGGAGGGTGCTCTAGATGAAAATTTACCGATTGGAGCTATTTTCCATGATCAAATTGGAATCAAAAGTAAAAATGCCTTTGATGATACATGTCCAGCTTGTTTCAAGGTTCTTCATGATGGCTATGAAGCTAGAGGGGGTGATGATGCTAAATCATCCTTGGTATTGCAAAAAGTGCATAATTTTCTTCATTCCTCATACAATATGCCTGCCATGGTTGGGTTTGGATATACTTTCTAATGATTCTTTTGTTAGTGATGTTCTGACTGCTGATAAAAGGGAGTCAGTTCTCTTTAAGGCTTGCCGATAACGAGCTTAAGTTTCCAAAAGTTTATGCGATGTGGATGCTGCACTATGCTTCAAGTGAAGCTCTAGTACATTGTGGGGACCATCAATGCTATGTACGCTCAATGGTGTTTGATCCATGAGATTCTAAGGATCTTAAAATGCAAGTATAATACAGATGGGTACTTTTGGTATGCATAGTGGTTGCATGCTATTTGATCCAAGATTAGCATATTTGCACCAAAAATTCTTGAAGGTGACTCATACAGGAAATGTATGCTCATGTGGATATTATGATGCTCTAGTGTTTGTGAAATTCCTTATTATCCCATTTGATCCTAGGGGCTATTGAAGTACATGTTGCAGATTCAAAGGATATCAATTATTTCTTATAGCAGATTGCTTGACACTAGGTTTTGCTTTGTTTGGATTTTAAGCTAAGAGGAAAGAGCTTTGGGTTTTGTGGTCAGTAATCTTACATGGCTAGCTTCCAATTGACTTCTTTGGACAATTGATGTAGTATCTTCACATCTTTTGAGTTGGTTCTGATGCCAGAACTTTAAATGGACTTGACAACCGTTCCATGTGCAAACATACTAAGGCATACTTGAGCTTACAGAGTTCCCTAAATCAAGCTTGATGGTCAAGCCGTGTGCATAATTAACTAGAGCACTTGAGTCTAGCGGGGTACACTAAACAGGTTTTCCATGATTGAGTGCTTTGGAGATACGGCAGATACAGTTCAAAGATTTGCGATGAACAACTACCTAATGATTAAGCTAGACCATTGATGATAGGGTTTAAGCCTAATTTTGTTTTCCATATACTTATTAGTTTTGTGAGCTTGATGATGGCAAAGAGCTTTAAGTGCTTGTAGCAGATGCAGATTGAAAATCGGTTGACACAGACTAGAGGCTGTGCAGGTTCAGCAGGGGTGGATGTTGTGCAGCTCCGCTTCCATGATGAGAAAAAGACCAGAAGGATACACATTGTGCTTAATTGAAGCTTACCTAATTATTGATCAG
This sequence comes from Adiantum capillus-veneris, assembly GCF_014529385.1. NCBI lineage: Eukaryota > Viridiplantae > Streptophyta > Polypodiopsida > Polypodiales > Pteridaceae > Adiantum > Adiantum capillus-veneris. Next base: position 61,068,408 of record NC_140931.1, read on the forward strand.
TGATCACGACTTGATAACAAGCTAGTTTTAAGCTTTATGTATGCCAGATGCGGCTTTAAAGGGCCAACAAATGCCTTAAGGATGCTAAAAAAGAGTATGTTTGAAGTGAGGACAAATGGAAGATTATGGACTAGAATTGTAGTATTCGAAGTGCTCTACAAACTTGTCTTTATGGCTCGTCGATTGTAGCTACGGTGAGAAAGTTATGACAATTTGAAGTTTGAATCGATTGCAGATCCGTGCCAGATTGGGCAACTGCTGATGAAGGGTTAAGTAGGTATGAATGCATGGCCTGAAGTGCTCATCATGTGGTGCATGTTGGTCTTTTCAGATTGGAAATCGAAGTTCTGATTGCCAAGATATTGCCCGTTTAAGTTTCATCGGGGACCAGTTTCGTACCAATTTGGTTGCCTTGGTGAGTGTGCCATCTAGGGGTTTTTGGACTTCGACCAGGTTCTCAAATATGATGGGCTTAATAGATCTTTGAGTGCTCAAGGAGCATCTTGTCCGGAATGTCGTCTCATGCAGTGCATTGATAACGAGGTATACTGCCAGAGTTGTGCTAGCACTACGGTGGTCGACATGTAATTAAACGTGGTGCTTTATGCACATAAAGTTCTTGATGAACTTTCAATTAGAAAGATCGACTTGCAAAGAGCATTGATTACAAGATTATGCCCATTATGGCTGTGGCAAGGAAGTTTTGTGCAATTTCAACCGAATGTAAAGGAAGGCCTTTCCTCAAATGCAATCACCTATTAAAGAAATTGATTAAATGGGCAAAAAAATTCACGATGATGTTCTCAGACAGGGGTGGCTGAAAACATAATTTATGCACGGCAATGCCTTGGTTGATATATATGTCAAATATGGTACACCTAAGGGTCAATGGCAACCCAAGAGATGGCCACCCAATTGAGCCAAGGGATGATAGCCGCCCATAGGGTGTTAGCTTTAGTGTGAATTAAAAGAGGAAAATAAGGTCATGGCGAGGGTGGCAACAAGCAAGGGTGCATGGGAGAAGAAAAGCGCTCGTAGCGACTGCTATGCTCCTTGGACAACGACAAGAAAGAAGCAAAAATTCCTCAGGACGTCGAAGCGCCTCTATTTGGTTCCATTCTTGTGGCATTCAATGCACCTTGTTGTTTGACATGCCACATCACCAACCTTGTTTCCCACGGCCCTAGCAACGACAGTGCCATCTTTGCTTTATGGAAGGAGGCCATATATAGAAAAGGGATTTTGGGGAACAAGCAATAGGGGAAAAAGGGAACGTAAAGGGAGACATTTGAGGAAAAAAACGAAGCAAGAAAAGGGAAGAACCTCGTGGAAGAGGGTGAGAGGAAGCTCTCTCAAGTTCATAAGCTCTCTCTCTCTCTCTCTCTCTCTCTCTACCTTAGTGAGCAAGAAGAGTAGGGCATGACGAGAAGGGAATTAAAAAGGGGGAAGAGAGGAAAGGAGCATGACGAAGTGGAATCGAAGGTTGAAGCATACTCTATCTCTCTCGACTCGATAATCTCTCTCTTAATTTGTAGAAGCAAGGGAGTTTTTTTCGAGAGTCGGAGGGAGAGCTCTGGACGGCATAGAGGAGAGAGTTCTTGATGACAATTGAAGCAAGGAGAGTGACATGGAGAAGATCTCCATCACCGTCATCAACTTAAACTTGATTAATCATCTTGATAAGGAGCTTAAACTCCTAATTTTCATTTAACCCAAGTGACAATCTCGATAACAATCTGACTTGGCTATTGATTAAGCTGTACTTCAGGCTTTACTAAGTTTATTGATGATTACGGTGATTGCTAGAGCTGTTTGTATTTGTTGATCTCTCTCTCTCTCTCTCTCTCTCTCTCTCTCTCTCTCTCTCTCTCTCTCTCTCTCTCTCTCTCTCTCTCTCTCATCTCTCACAGCCAAAGGACCCGCACCTTCTCAGCTCACCTTTTGAACACATATCGCCCGACACCGTTTGAAGGGGAAAAATTTTAAAAAGAAGCAAAGCTTCTGAGCGCTGGTGGCGGGTAGCTACGCAAGGAAAGATGAGGTAGAATCTCACGCTACGGGCCGCACCAGACCTCGGGCATGTGTCAAAAAAGCCTCCTCAGGCCAAGGCAAAAACACAAAAAGAAGGAGTTTTGTGATTGGTGATGGTCGACGGCCACCTCTATCCTTGGCTAAGAGTGCCTGCACACGCGGCTCCTCATCCCTTTTTATTCAAACCAATGTGAGACCTAGGGGTGGACATGCATAATGATCTGCTCCCAACCTCCCTACTTCTAGCCCTTGGCTCTTGCAAGTAGGACCCCTTAACCTTATGCCCTTGCCCTTAGCTCCTAGCCGTACTGAGCCGTTCATACCCCTTTGGTCCTTGGCTTGACAAGGGAGTTAGGGATATTGAGTGATTAAAATCTTTTGTGATATTTTAGTAAAAAAAGAGTCTTTTCATTTAAGGGTCTTAAATGTTCATTTTATTAAATTGCTTTGTTATTTTTTATGCTGCTTTTCATAGAAAGCATTAAAATCTCGTTTTGTTTTAGTTTATCAATGACACCCATGAATATGAATTGTAATGGAAAAGTCCTATGAACTTTGAGAATAGCGGAATTATGAGAATTAACGAGAGCATTTTTGTGAGACTATTTTGAGAATAGAGAGGGTGAACTCAATTGATGGTAGCAACATAATCATAGTACTTAGTTAACTTGGCATGAACAATACTTTTGCAAGAAGAGAGAGTTTAGAGGACTTGACAACAGTTGAGGACCGGATTTATGTGGAGCCGGTCCCCCCTCCAATAGGCTTTTGTATTATAGGTCCGAGAGACTTGGTACAATACAATCTTTGTGTTCCTTGTGACCTAGGTGATGCAATGAAGATGGAAAGCTTCATGCATCATGAGCTTATGTAGACTTTGTAAAAAGCATTAACTATCCCCAGCCTCAGTCCCAAGGCCTCAAACACCTTCAAAGGTGGAGAGAGCTAGCGAGGAATGAGGGTAAAGAGGAACAAGAAACATTCATACGAGAAAGAAATAGTTCGTCACTTATCATCTCTATTCTTGCTAGCATACATAATAGCATAGTAATGAAGATGGAAAAGATGGCAAGATTAAGCATTGAAGTATGGAGCTTGGTTGGATTTGCATTCCATAGCCAAGAGTGTTGGTGTAGGCTCTTAACTTCTCTACTAGCTTGGAGAAGGAGATGGAGCTCTTGCACTTTGCGCTTCACACAATGAAAGTGTGTAAGTGTGTGTGGGAGAGTATATCCCCCAAGCTAGGCCCCTTCTTGCTTTGGTCGACCCCCCAAACTAGGCCCCTTATTGCTTTGGTTGACCCCCTCTTCTACCTCAACATGGAAGCTCATTGGACCCCTGCAAGCCTAGCCAATCACATGCAGAATGCATATCAAGGAGCAAGGGTCCCCCTTTCCCCTTTGACAGAGAGGACTTGATAAATGCATAAACAATTAATTAAATTAACTAAATTATTATTTGACCCGTTGGGAGGCCAACCAATAGACTTTAGGCACGGCACACTATGAGGGCAACATTGAGAGGAGCTTGACAGGTATCCTATTTTCTTTCTTTGTACCAAGCTTGCCTTGTGTGAGGGTGTGTGTTCTCTCTCTAGCCCCTTCTTGCAGGGCTCGCTCCCTCCTTGTAGGTGATATTTGTTGACTTTGTGGAACACTTTACCCTCAAGCACCTTAGTCATGGAGCACCTTAGTACCTTAGCCATTAAGCACCTCAAGCACTTTAATCAGCAAGCACGACAAACACCTCAAGCTTGGGCCGGGCTCCCACCTCAAGCTCAGACCTAGCTTGCCTAACGTCAAAGTACTTTTAACACTAACCTTTGGACGTCTTTAATGAAGTTAACCCTAAGGTCTTTAAGCTCCATTACCTAGCCTTGCTCTTTGACATACCATCTCTCATTTGGACACCTTTACTATTGGCCCCATGTTGAGATAGATCTGTAAGCACATGTTCATATTCTAACCCTTGTTCTCGTTTATTCTCCTATATTAAATGATCATTTTAATATGAGAAAATCATTTGGGTTGGTTAGATATTAGACTTTATGACATTATCTCTCTCTTGAAATCATAGTCATCCTCGACTATGAGGTAGAAGAGATAAAGCCTTAGTCATAAGTCAATGTTTCTTAGCGGGTAGAGGATCCCTTTTTACGCTACGGCATCACTCCAAGATGGATGACCAATCCATTTGTGTCTTGGGAGACGTAGGTGCCGCAAGCATGTCTGCTCTTTAGTCCATTTCATTCTCTCAAAGTAGAGTGACAAAATCTACCTTGTGTTTGAAAGATGTTGTCACCACAAACATGATTGAAAGCATGCATACTATTTAAATTTGTGCACAATAAAAAGAGAACTAATCTAAGACAAAAACACTGGTCATTTAAAAGAAATATGTACATTTGCTTACTCTAATGTAGCATTGTAAGCATTGACAAGGTTCATACTATCCTTTAGTTGTATTCCTTGCATCCATCTATCATCTTCAAAAGGATAATTTTTGAACTTAATAAGATACCGTCAAATAATCTTACCATGTCGTAGTACCTTGTCTTCATGCCGAAGGATAGCTTCGGGTTGTAGCACCTCTTCTTGGTCTTTGATTTTGGGAGGGTCTTCAATAATTGATTCACCTTGGTGGCTCTCCTTTGTAGGGCTTAAGTAGGTTCACATGAAAATCATTGTGTATGAGCCAATGGTTGGGCAACTTGAGTTGATAGGCCATCTCATTGAATGGCTTCAAGATTTGAAAAGTACCATAGTATCTTTTTGCTAGTTTAGTATAATACTTTTGATGGCCTATAGGATTTTTGCCCGTCGTTTGCCTCAAAGTAAGACCCAATCATTTTCTTTAAATGTTAAGGCCCTTCTGTGCTTGTTACCAGCAGGTTTTTGCCTTTGTTGAGAGATGGATATAACCTCCTTAATCTTGTGAATAGATTTTTGTAGATCACATCTATACTCATCGGCAACGAAGATCTTCCCATGTACTTTAAGTAGCAAGGGGTTTTAGGTATTCCCTCAATGATTTCAAAAGGTGATTTTCCTAAACAAGTATGGAGAGTGTTATTGTACGCATGCTCTACAAGAGGTAAGTATTTTTCCCATTGTGAGCATTGATCTACTTCTGTAACGTAAGTCTTTAGTGGATCGAGTATCGTAAGATTGGCTATCTCACTTTGGCCATCTGTTTGTGTGTGATAGACCGAAGAGAAATTTAATCTCGTACCTAGATTTTAAAAGAGACCTTTCCAAAAATTACTGGTCATTCTGGATCTCTATCTGACACGTTGGATGTTGGAAATCCATGGTGTTTCAAAATTTGAGATATGAAGAGAGTTTCTATTTGGTGTGCCTTAATAGTCTTTTTGACAGGAATAAAGTGTGCTTGCTTGCTAAACCTGTCGACTATTGTCCATATTCCCGTATTCTCATGGATAGACTTGGGTAATCTAAAGATAAAATCCATGGATATACTCTCCCATTGTGAATTAGGTATTGGAAATGGTTGGAGTAATCCAGGTTGGTTTCCTCTATCATACTTAGTCTTTTGGCATACTACACATTTGAAACATACTCTTGTGTGTCCATGTTAACCCTCACGGCTCACGGACACCCTATCACCTACGAGACGGACGTTGTAACCTACGGTGGACATTGTATTATTTATTTGGTAGAGTCAGGTACTGGGCTTGTCGGTCCAATAGGAAAAGGGTAAGAGTGATCACCGATGAGAGGCGCACTCTAACTGGGACATTCAAGGGATTAGTTGGCTAAACATGGGCGCCCAACTGTGAATGGGGTGAGCTCATATAAAAGCCAACTAAACCTAAAATTCACTCATTCTCTCATTTGTGCAATAGAAGAGTGCTCTTGCTCCATCTCCATCTTCTTCTTCTTCACCTCCTTGTGTGTGTGTGTATGTAAGAGAGAGAGAGAGAGAGAGAGAGAGAGAGAGAGAGAGAGAGAGAGAGAGAGAGAGAGAGAGAGAGAGAGAGAGAGCGATCGAGCATTGCGGCGGCACGACGGTGGTGAAGCGATTGAGCGTGACGTAGCGGCGTCTCCTTCTTCTTCGCGGCGAGGAATCCTCCACGGCAGGAGCATAGAGCGGTGAGTGACACACCATTGCTCTCTTTTGAGCTTACTAGTTAAGCTAGTTGTGTGCTTGGAGCCGTCTATGGCTCGCACACAGTGTTAGGCAAGGCCCTTGCTTTGATAGTGCGGCAAGGAGCGCACATTTTTGGCGCCGCTGCCGGGGAATTGCCCTGCACTAAGCCCAAGAGGCACTTTGTGCTTCTCCTATGAGTTGTTTGTAGTAGGAAAGAAGAGGAAGAGGAAGAGGAATGAGTTATTTTTTTGCAAGTTGTTAATTTCTGTATTGTCTGCAAGTTCTGTGATTTCTGCATAATGTTGTGTTTTCTGTTTGCACACAGTCTTTGCACAATTAGTAGTCGTTAGCTTGTTCGTAGTGAATGAATAAGTAGGTAGGCAGTTAGCAATTTCTGTTTGCACACAGTCTGTACACAGTTTTCTGTCAAGGTTTGCCTGCACACAGTCTTTGCACAGGAAGGTAGTGAGAGAGGAAGTAGGTGGACAGTTAGCCCACTGTCAGTAAGCAGGTAGATTAGTTAGTGGTTAGCAGCACTGTTAGTAAGTAGATAAGGTAGTGAGCTGTCTGTGAGCTATTGACAGAAAGGTTAGGTAGGTGTTGACAGTGTGTGTGGCCAAGAAAGGGTCACCTAAACCGCGCGCGGTCGTCGCCTCAAGTAGTTAAGCTCACACAGAAATTCAGTGGAGACGGAGATGCTAGAAAGCATATGGAAGTCTTTGAACATGTGTGCGATTCCTTGGAAGAGCACAATGAGCTACATAAGTGTAAGGCTTTGAGTTTGACCCTAAGCGGAAAGGCTGGAGATTGGTATAGAACCTTAAGAGTAGAAGAGAAAACGATCTACTCTACTCTTAGGAGACTGTTCTTAAAAGAATACATACGAGAGGGAGTACTTTGGGGTGTAGCCTCTCAGCTCCAGAAAGCCCAACGAGAAGAAGGCGAAACCGTGAGAGACTTCATTACTCGCCTTAAGAATTTGAATTCTCGATGCAATCCAAACGAGCGATTCAACAACAACCAATTGCTCGATAGATTCATTAGGGGACTACGACATGAAAGTCTCTATAATGGCCGAGTCATTAAAGGTATCACTACTTGGGAAGCAGTCACCATGAATGCAATCCAATTGGAGGATAATTTAATGATTACAGGAGAAAGAGTGTCCGCCGAGCCGAAGTCTAGTAGCTCACAAGCGTCACGGCATGAGCCAATGAAGATAAAGCCAATCGTGAAAGAGCAAACGATATCTGAGATGACTTTGGCAGATCTCACCAAGGCCATCCAAGAAAGCCTTAGGGGTAATCGTGCTCCACAAAACACTCATATGTATCCAAGAAGGAAGCAACAATGGTGCTCAATTTGCTTGGGCCCACATACTACGAGTGAATGCCCTACTTTTAGAGTAAAGTTTAACGGGACTTGTAACGCGTGTGGTAGGTATGGCCATCAAGCGAAGGATTGCCTAATGCTTAAACGCATCATGGAAAATAGACCGCCTATAGCTTAGGAAGACTCACCTCGAGTTCCTGCATTGATGCCTACCCCACCCATGGAGCAACAGTTGCCATTACAGCACATGGTCCCTAGAACCCAAAATGTGGTCCAAACCACACTGTTGCCACCTCCAGTGCTAGGACCGCAACCCCCTCATCCAAGAGTTACACCTATGAACCAAATAGGTTGCGAGTCATCTAGTACTTATGTAGATTGCGAAGAGGACATAGACTCTAGTATCACCTATGGAGTCGACATGCTTGAGGAGTGTCCCATGTACTATATGGAAGACCATTGGGGACAAATCAAACCGGTATATCAAGCTACTGCACTAGCAGCAAGAGGCCAAAACATTAATAGTTTTGCCAGGAGACCACCTCTTCAGTGCTACGAATGTGGTGGACCACATCGAGTAGCTAAGTGCCCCATTAGAATGCAAAAGAATGCTGCACTAATGCAAACAAGTCAAGGGAGTGCATTGGCAATTTCAATACTCACTTGTAATTGTTGTGGCATAGATCATTTGATCGCACAGTGTCCTAACAATCCAAACACACCGAAAATCACACCATTGAACTTAATAGAGATTGTTAATGGGACACCACCAACTATAAACATAGCACCAGTGAATGCACTCACACGGTCGATGCTCCAAAAGCAAAATTACATCCTCGAAGAGAGAGATGCTGCATCCATTGGCCGAGCGAGAAAGAAGAAAACACGAAGAAAGAAATCCCTTAATGCTTCTAGCTCAAAACCTAGTTCAAAGACTAACATAGGGACATGAGAGGATCCCATGTATATGAATGACCCTAAGGATGACTCAGATTTGATAGAGACCACGGAGACCAAAACTGTTACTACAAAGGAAAAAGCCGGTGAGGAGGATCACGAGAGGGAATTACGTCGAACACCAAAAGAGTATTCAAAGTTAAACCACCCAGTTGCGAACCCCCAAGATAAGCCACGAGATACAAAAAATGAGGATTGCAAGAGAAAGATTGGAACCTATCCAAACCCAACAGTGGAAATTGAACGAGTCCAACAACTGAGGGGTTTGGTGGAATAAACTCAGCGAACATTAGAACCTGAACCCAAACATATCCAGATGTCGGACACAATGTTTCCCACAGAAGTTCAACCTCACAAGAACTACAGGCCGTTAGCTATACCCAGTATCATTCGGGAAGAGAGTGAGGGTAGGACATCTGAAAGTGGACACACACCTTTCCTACTAGAGAGAATGTTTGGTGAGGGAATGCCCGACCCCCTTGAGGAAGTGGAGATTACATCTTCACCATTCTCTTGTCAGGGTCCTACGTCGCACAGGACGCCATTAAATGTTGCCAAGTTGATGGATTTCATGTCTTCAGAAGTTAGAACCACCATCATGTCCAAACTATATAAAGACCCCGAGCTAGTCTCAGCTCTTCTATCCTTCGTCAATGGAGAATTACAGGCCGGATTACCACAGTTTGCACATATGAACAAACCTGACTCGGTAATGAATGATGAGGAACATTTAGCACCACCATCTGACCTAGCGGGACATGAATCTGTAATTGAAGTACCCGTTAACAAGTTGGGGCAATACTTTGAAGGTGATGAATCTAATGCTACTCTACCAATCACTACTAAAGGATTAACTGTAAAGGGGGTCCTTGACGTTGGTGCGGGAGTCAACATGGTGACAAAGAGTTGTTGGGAGTCTATGGGGCGACCTCACCTTGAAGCCACAAGCGTAGTGGTAAAAATGGCTAATGGATCTATTGTTACGCCTATTGGAATGCTAAAGGATCTTAGAATCAAGGTCTTGGGATACAGGGTAGGGCAGACTTTCATTGTTATGGATTTTTCCAAGCATCCTATGTCATTTGAGATGATCTTAGGGCGTCCATTCATGAGGGAAGCAAAAATGGTGCATGACTGGTCCAAAAACCACGTCTACTTACAGTTCCAAGACTCTGCCATTCAAGTTGATCTTTTAAGTGGTCGAACGCATCCTCTAGGAAATAAATTCATCATTGATAATCGATCAGACACAACAATTCACTTAGCTCCATAACAGCATTGTTACACGTGTAACGAAGACACGGATATTGGGGAGAACTCTCCTTATATGGATATCCTACCAGGAATGGCTGAGTCAGACAATGTCGATTGGGTGCACCTAGCGGCAACTATAAATACATGGGGAGCTAGAGGAACATCCTGGGTAACACCAGATGGGGAAGAGATACCACACATTGCACTAGTAAACATGTTAGGTGTAGCGCATGTAACATCCGATGATAAGAAAGAGGCACACGTACCTGAGAGTGAAACCGATGATTCCTCAAAGGCTTCAGGCCAATACACATCAGAAACGGAATCTCAGGGAGAAATGGATTCAGAACCTGAAGAAACATCGAGTGAACCAAGTATAGAAACTGAACACTCAAGGCCTAGTACGACCATCTATGGTAATTTATATGAGAGTGAAGAAGATACAAGCGAAGACCTATCAGGCGAGTCGAGTTCAAACATTTACCAAAATCAAAACCTTAACAAGAAACAAAGGTCATATAAGATCTACTGCGGAATGGCTTAGCTATCTAGGGGCATGTGATGCTCATCGAAAGCTAGTAGACAATTGGGGTGAACATCTCCAGAGTGTCATGTGGTGCAGCCCGCGACCCATTGACCTCGCTCAATTGGAGGTTACAGAGCCGAAATTGAATCGAAATATAAGAAGACGTCAAAACCGAGAGTTAGCACAACAACAAAAGGAGGTAGAACTAAAAGAAAGGTCTCCGTCAGGACAAGAGCCTGCTGACTTACATACGGCTCCTTAACATTTTAAATCTTATACCACGGGGGAGCGAAAGGTTGTGTATGCCAAAGTCCAACGAATACCTACCAATGGAAGCAGTGGAGTCTTTGATGGTCCAGCGGTAGTTAAAGAGATAGAATTAGCAGAACCAGGTGAGGAGTCTAAACCAGTGTTTATTGCTCAAGACCTTACCGAAACTGAAGAGGCTGTACTTAAGGAGCTCCTCAAGGAATACAAGGATATCTTTGCTTGGACATATCATGACATGAAGGGCGTTCCACCTTCTGTGGTGCAACATACAATTCCCATGATCAACATTGCTAAACGCGTCCAGCAACGACCCTATCCAATGAATCCTAAGTACGCCAAAATTGCACAAGAGGAGATTGAAAAACTTATCCAATGTGGATTCATATACCCTATTGAGCACTCAGAATGGGTTTCTCCAATAGTCATTGTGCCAAAAAAGAATGGGAAACTAAGAGTGTGCGTGGACCTCAAGAAAGTTAATGCAGCTACTAGGAGAGATCATTATCCCTTGCCATATTCAGAACATGTGCTTGAAAGAGTTGCGGGCAAGGAAGCTTATAGCTTTTTAGATGGGTACTCTGGTTACAATCAAATCACAATTGCATTAGAGGACCAAGCTAAAACTGCTTTTATCACAGAGTTTGGAGTGTTTGCATTTCGTGTTATGGCTTTTGGCTTAACAAATGCCCCTGCTACATTCCAACGATTAATAAACACTTCGTTTAAAGAATTTCTAAGGGAGTTTTGTGAAGCTTTCCTAGACGACCTTTGTGTTTATTCTTCTTGGGAGAAGCATTTGTTATATCTACGAAAAATATTTGAAAGGTGCAGATTTTATCGCATCTCATTGAACCCTTTCAAATGCCAATTTTGGGTTAAGCATGGAGTCATTCTAGGGCATATAGTGTCCAAGAACGGGATATCCACAGATGAGAGTAAGATTAAAGCCATTGCCGATTTGCCACCACCTACTAACTATAAAGGAGTTCAAAAATTTATGGGCCATGTTGGTTATTATCGAAGGTTTATTTTAAACTTTGCCGAGATAGCGCGTCCATTGTACAAGCTTCTTATCGAGTTTCACTGGACGGAAGAATGTCATCAATCTTATGAGATATTAAAGAAGGCCCTAACAAGTGCTCCAATCCTGCGAACACCTGATTGGAATGTACCTTTTCATGTGCATATTGATGCATCAAATTTTGCTATTGGGTGTGTTCTAACTCAACCAGGAGAACATAAATTGGACTACCCTATTAGCTTTGCAAGTCGCCAATTAAATGATGCCGAGATGAACTACACTACTACAGAGCGCGAAGGTCTAGCTATGATTTACGCAGTAAAGAAATTTCGCTATTACCTTCTTACTACCAAGTTTGTGTTTTATGTTGATCATCAAGCATTGCTATATTTGGTAAACAAGCCGTGTTCCATAGGTCGAATTACACGATGGTTGTTAATTCTTCTTGAGTTTGACTTCACCGTTGTTGTGAGGCCTGGGAGGAAACATGTCATGGCGGATCATTTATCTCGTATCCCTAATGGCGAAGCTCCTACGGGGGTTGATGATGAATTGCCTGATACTCCTTTGTTCATTGTTGAGACAATGCCTGAATGGAGTGAAAAGATTGTTAACTTCTTAGTTAATGGTTTTCCACCCAAAGAGCTGCGAAAAGATATAGCTCGAAAATTAATCAAGGAATGCGAACCCTATTGCTTACTGGCGGGAACTCTCTATAAGAGAGGAAAAGATGATGTTCTTAGACGCTGTGCCCGCGAGGATGAGTATTTATATATTCTACAAGAGGCACACATGGGCGTAGCTGGTGGTCACTTTTCAGGAAACTTGAGTGCCCGAAAGATCTTACAGTCAGGCTATTGGTGGCCCACTCTGTTTAAGGATGCATCACTTTTTGCAAAGGGATGTGATGAATGCCAACGCTTCAAGAAGCCACAAAGAAGTGATAGGATGCCTCTACATCCCATCAAGGTAACCCAACCATTTGAAAAGTGGGGCTTAGACTTTGTAGGACCGATTAGTCCGGCTGCACGTAACATGCAATCACGATATATCATTGTGGCTACCGACTATGTAACCAAATGGGCTGAAGCAAAAGCAACACGGAAGGCGGATGCAAAAACAACAGCTAAGTTCCCCTTTGAGAACATTATCACATGTTTTGGATGCCCCTTTGAACTTCTGAGTGACAATGGAACTCATTTTATAAATGAAGTAATAAAAGAACTCACATCAAACTTCATGATATCTCACCACAAGTCTACACCCTATTATCCCCACGCAAATGGCCAAGCTGAGAGTACCAACAAAACTCTCATCTCTATTTTGACAAAGACAATTGACGCTCATCGCACTGATTGGGACCTAAAGCTTACATCAGCTTTATGGGCTTATCGTACTGCGTATAAAGTTGCTATTAATTGCACACCGTTTAAGATGGTGTATGGCCAAGAAGCAGTTATGCCATGGGAGTTTGTCATTCCTAGTCTTCGAGTAGCTTCTCAAGAAGGTTGGGATGGTAACCCCTTAGTGGAGCGATTATATATCCCGGAAAGGCTAGATGAAGAGAGGCAATTAGCTGTGTGAAATGCTCTAGTGGAGAAGGATAGGAGAAAGAAGTGGTTTGATAGCCATTTAAAGGATAAATACATCAAGGTTGGTGATAAAGTTCTTATGTACGGGGTACGTAATGAAAAGAGGAAATTGAAATACGCTGGTAAGGGACCATATCGAGTGTGTGAAATTACCCCGCAAGGTACCATTCCTGTGGAGACTCTAGATGGAGTTGAAACCATTGGATTCCTTAATGGGAGTAAATTCAAAAGATATTATGATCCTCTAAGCCAGGAAGAGTTGCAAGCCATCCATCAAAAGAAGGCTGCCAAGGAACAAGCAGAGCTTAAAAAAATCCAAGCAAGAGTTGAGGCTCGAGAACGACAATAACGTCTTAGACGCCAATGAGAGGCTAATCTAGGAATCACGCAAGCATTTTTCGAGGACACAGATGACGACTCATTAGAATCTGAGCCACCCCTACTATACCCAATTGAGCTAAATAGCCCCTATGGGAAAGTACTATACAATGCCTTATTAGATACGGGAGCTAAACACAATTTGTTATCGTATGGAGTTTGGTGTCAATTAGGGAAACCGACCCTATCCCCGAGTACGATGCAAGTCAAGGGCATTAATAAAAAGAAAACTGCTATTCTTGGAGTCCTTCAGACCCCTGTTGTCTATGACAATGGAAGCATAGTGCAGAGGTTTCTAGTCATTCCCGCGGGAACTATGGAAGGCAACGTAAACCTGGGATGCACGTGGATGTTGGCAACCAAATGCACTATTGATTGGGATACTGGTAGTGTCACGACGCGACCATCGACTCTTACCCCTATCATTCAATCAAAGTCACCTACGTTGCAAACTCTAGCAAAGTTGAAGGATAGCCAACATTCACAAGCCAAGGTGGTTAACTCGTCCTTGCCAGCTACCCATGAACCTAGCACTTCAACACTTGTAGTTGCAGCAAGCAGCAATATTGCAAGTACTCAACCAGACGACCTAAGAGTACATATCAATGGGTCCCCAAGGCCTTACTTCCAACTACCTCAACCCTCCCATCCATTCCAAGAAAAAATTTCCTGGGAAAACCAAGAGCGCGCCCTAGCAGAGTCAAGACCAAATCACGATGGATTCCAAAACAACTATTAGAAGCCCAAGGCTACTATGATGGAAATGAGCAAATTTGGGTACCTAAACGTAAAATGTGTCCTTCCCTATTGACAACAAACCCGTATGAGTCAAACAGTGTAACGCTAAAGCCAATGGCAGACCGTGGGAAGGGAAAGATCACAGAATGCTACACACCTAGTCCAGAGCTAGTTTGGGCTCCAAGGAAAAACCAATTTATTCCACCTAGCTCAGGAAGGGGGGAGTTCCATGAAGCTTCTAGCTCCTCATGTAATACATCCATAGAGGTAAAAGCTTCTACACAGCCTCCACCTACAATAGTGGACCTCCATGAAGCTACAAAGGAATCCACACCTTGCAGTGTTCAAGAATCACCTAATGAACCACTTCAAGTTCGATCGTGGGTGAGTACCTTACCACCCTTGCAACTCGACGAGGCACCTAAGGTAATACAAAACTACTGGAAAAAATCTTCACCTATAACAAATTGGAACAACTGGTTTCAAAGAGTGACGACATCATTTCAAAAGATATGATCTACCCAAGGAAGGGGGGAGTGTTTGTGGACATCCATTATTCACTTGCTTCCCTCTCAACCTTTCTCCCTGACCTCTTAATCTCCAATCTTAGGGAATGTATATATAAAGCCTTATACTCACAAAAACAAGATAAAAAAGTAAAAGAGCAAGAGCCATAACACAAATCATAAAAACAAATTATGCACAAGAACACGACCCTTGTAATATTTGCACTCTAACCATCATCTATTTGCGTGTACAGATATGGCTAGTACGCTAGAGTCATCCACTCCTGCCTTGGGTGAGAGGTACCCTCGTTACCTTTCACAAATATTTCACATGGTCTTTCCAGTGCTTGCATGTGAATGGGATTTGATAGGTACGCTAGCATGTGAGAGGAATTTTGAGGAGTTAGAATGGCTGATACGTCTCTTGACCACGTCTGATCCATACTTAGTAGAGAGCGTTTCTTCCATTGCACAAGCCTACCCTTTTGACCAAGATGACTATAGGCGTCTAGTGACCTTCTTAGTAAACATGGGCACCTATGATGAAGAAGAAAATTTACAGGACTACACGGATGGCACATATGGTCTCATGGATGATGACTTTGTTTATCTCGACGACGAGGATAGGGGTTTAGCCTTAGGGTTTCCCCCCAACCTCTACAATATCCTGTTCCCTTGACTCTCTAGGGGAGTGCAAATAATTAGGTTAGGGTTCCTTATGTTTTTTGTTGTGTTCAATAAGTGTTGATACCTTTTCCCACTAATGTGCCTCTTGGAGGTATTCCTTTTGTTTCCTAGTGTGTACAGGAGCGTGTTGCTATTGATAGGATTTGGACCTTCATGAAATCTTTATCTCGACTCACTCTTCAAATCAAGCGCGACCATCGACACAAACATGTGTTTCTTGTCCATTAGCATTGCCCCTTATCTTTTTTGCATCTATGATTGTCTGCCTTTATTGTGATTGGTAGGATAATATCCGGCACATTTTCTTAGTAACAAACATTTAATTCAATGTAATTTTTTGTCATAATCACTTGTCTAGGTTTAAAAATCAACCAGTCCGACTAAGCTAGTTTGACAAAGTTAGGTGTTAGAGATCTTCTCTTTATACCATGGGGAATGCCTTCCTAATAATCAATGGTTACTTAGGTTCTTAATCCGATTTAGGCAGCATTGTGTGAAATGTACTAGGGATTTCTAGTGGGCTTGACCCTATTGACCTTTCGCTTAAGTATTATAAAGGGAGTTTGCTAGTGTGATGAGCCTGGGGAGGTGTATCAGTGTTATATGACCCCCCAAAGTTACAAAATTAAAATGTTGAAAATGAACAAACAAAAAATCAAAGTGCCACAATGTAATATCTTAAGCCGGAAGAGAAATCTCAGCTTGATTTGGTACTTCACTCACATGTATTGCCTATGGTACTAGAGCCCTAGAGGTTCCCAGTGTGGGCGCTTTTCCTTGAAAAGCAAAAAACCCAAGGCATACAAAATAAGTAAGCACACACATCAAATTGAATCACTGTGAAAACACTTTGGGGGGTCAAAGAAAAGGTAATCAGTCAGGCGATGATTTCATGAGAAATTCCTTTTATCGTAGCTTTACTACAAGGTCCTCTAGGTATAGCCTCTAGTCAGCCCTCGAACATGAAATACTTGGCTCTCGCGATTAAACAACTTAATTAACCAGAGAAAATTAAGAAGCTTACCCATGGTATTAATAGTCGATCTCTAGTGTCTTTCGACCGTTAAATTAGCGACCCCAGACTTGTTTAATTTTTTACCTTTACATCTGTTTATGCATTTGATTACATTGCAATTTCATGCTTATTGCTGACAAATTGTTTAAAATTTTGTTACCAATCAATTGTCTGCCTAAAATTGCATATGCTTTTTAATCGCTTATGAAAATGCAATTACTGTGCAATGTTGTTTGATTTTGCAGTGACTAATGAAGACTAAGGACATTCATCTCAAATGCTCTTCCACCTCGACCAACGAGCTTCAACTCAATAGCTTCCGAGGACGGAATCTACATCAGGAAGGGGGGCATGTTAATCCTCATGGCTCACGGACACGCTATCACCTACGAGACGGACGTTGTAACCTACGGTGGACATTGTATTATTTATTTGGTAGAGTCAGGTACCGGGCTTGTCGGTCCAATAGGAAAAGGGTAAGAGTGATCGCCGATGAGAGGCGCACTCTAACTGGGACATTCAAGGGATTAGTTGGCTAAGCATGGGCGCCCAAGTGTGAATGGGGTGAGCTCATATAAAAGCCAACTAAACCTAAAATTCACTCATTCTCTCATTTGTGCAATAGAAGAGTGGTCTTGCTCCATCTCCATCTCCATCTTCTTCTTCTTCACCTCCTTGTGTGTGTGTGTGTGTGTGTGTGTGTGTGTGTGTGAGAGAGAGAGAGAGAGAGAGAGAGAGAGAGAGAGAGAGAGAGAGAGCGATCGAGCATTGCGGCGGCACGACGGCGGTGAAGCGGTTGAGTGCGACGTAGCGGCGTCTCCTTCTTCTTCGCGGCGAGGAATCCTCCACGGCAGGAGCATAGAGCGGTGAGTGACACACCATTGCTCTCTTTTGAGCTTACTAGTTAAGCTAGTTGTGTGCTTGGAGCCGTCTATGGCTTGCACACAGTGTTAGGCAAGGCCCTTGCTTTGACAATGTGGCAAGGAGCGCACAGTCCACTTTCATGGTAGGCCAATAGAAATACGTCTTTACTCCTCAAAAAGTAGGTTGAATGCCTATATGCCCCGCATAGGGAGGAGCATGGGATTCATACATGACTTTCTCATGAAGGGAGTTGGTAACACATAGCCTATTGTCGTGGATAAGATAACCATCTTGCAAGGTGAATGGGTCCTCTTTCTTCCCCAAAGCAAGGGATGACATTATGTATCTAAAGTCATGGTCAGTAGCATACTCATCTATCATAGAATATAGATCATTGTGATAGATCATTGTGAGTTGCTATAGACACTACATTAACTTTTGGTCATCGTGAAAGTGCATCAGCCACTTGATTGTGCTTACCAGCAATGTGAGAAATATGAAAAAAAAATTGCAAAAGAAAATTTACGCACCTCATTTGTTTGTTGAAAAGCTTGGATTGCGTCATGAAGTACTTGAGACTTTGGTGGTCTGTTCGTAAAATAAACGGAGTCCCTAATAGATAGTGCTTCCATGTGTCTACGGCATGCAGAACAGCTAAAAGCTCTTTTTCGTATATGCCCAAGACTCACTCATCGGTATTGAGCCTTCGGCTCTCATATGCTATGGCATGCCCTTCTTGAAGTAAGACTGCTCCAAGGCAATCACCACAAGCATCACATTGGACCTCAACTGGCTTTGAGAGATTCGAAAGCATAAGGACTGGCTGGGAGGTAAGCTTCTCTTTGAGCTTGTCGAAATCATTTTGCTCCTTAATAGTCCATGAATACTTAACGTCCTTCTTTGTTAAGTCATGTAATGGTCTTGCTATTTGAGAGAATTTTGCTATGAAGCGTCTATAGTATGCACACATACCAATAAAGCTTCTTAGCTCATGTAGATTCCTTGGATTAGGCCATGCTTTTCTCACCTCCAACTTTGATGGATCCATACAGATACCATCTTGAGAGATAATATAACCTAAGTATTGAATCTCTTGAAGGAAATATTCGTTTTATTTTCTATTGAGAAAAAACTTGTTCTCCCTCAGTGCTTTAAAAATCACTTGGAGATGTTTCTTGTGTTCCTCCAAGGTCTTGGAGTAGATGATGATATCCAGTGAATTTGTAATAGGGTCTAAAGAATTTTTCCATTAAACAATTGAACGTGGTTGGTGCATTATTCAAGCCAAAAGGCATGACTAGATATTCATAAAGACCAAACGTGGTACGAAATGCGGCCTTTAGGATATCTTCATCCACTATCCTTATTTGATGATAGCTACTTTTAAGGTCAATCCTACTGAAGTAGGTAGAGCCTTGTAGCTTATCAAACATATCTTCTTCTACCTGAGGTACGGGAAATCTGATAGTGATATGGTTTAATGCTCGATAGTCCACACACATGCGGTATGTACCATTTTTCTTTTGCACTGAAAGGACTAGAGAACAAAAGGGAGAGGAGCTAGGCCTCACCATCCCTTTGTCTACCGGTTCTTGTACTTGCCTCATGATCTCCTCTTGTTGAGGTTGGGAAACTCAATAAGGAGTCTTGTTAGGCAGTGAGCGTCCTGGTGGGAGCTCAATTTATGGTCGTCATCCCCTCGTTTGGGTGGTAAGCCAATAGGGATATCGTTGATGAACACATCTTCGAATTCTTTTAGAAGATTAGACACTTCTAAATGTTTTTGATTCCTACCATTTACATTTGACGAAACATTAGGACCTTTTAGGGACTCTTTGACAAAAATCATTTACGCAAAAACTGAGCTCTTCATTGATTTACCAGAAGTAGGACATTTACAAGTGGTATAGTATGACTAGACTCACTACCATCTATATACATACTCTTCCCTTGTAGGTGAAGTAAATTCTCCTTTTAGGGAACTTCATGTTGGCAGCCATGCGATTGAACCATGGTGCCCCTAGGATAGCATCCTCATGTTGGAGAGGAGAGATGAAAAAGTCTTATTTGTCGACATAGCTTTGGACATGAAGCCTCAAATTGCCAATCAAGGGAGTAACGGAGGTTTGCTTCCCTGAAAGCGGTATCGACATTTACAATATCTCCAGTCTTGAAAGCTTGAATGCCCAACTTGGTGGCCAACTCTGTTGATATGAAGTTGTGAATAGAGACATGGCCAAACAAAATGAGGCACCATGTTTCCCTACCCTTCCCCAAGCATAGGAGAGAGGTGATCCTTTGCAATAAGCATCCTCGCTTTGATAGTGGAGCTCTAGGAGACTCATTGCAGGCATTTATCTTGGGGCAAGAACGATAGGCATGTCCTTGCTCCCCACACTTAAAACATTTGTGGTCCTTGCAAAAAGCCTCAAGCTCTTCAAGAGAAAGTTTGATATCACTTTATAAACTCCCTTCTCCTTGGACTGATTGTTGTTGTTGTTGTTGGAATTCCCTTGGGAAGAATTTTGGGCATTGGTTTTTCCCTTTGCATCACTTTTGTATTTGCTTTCCATGGGCTTGACATTCCGTCTAGCCCCTTGTTGGAAATTGATGCGGGAAGCAACCATAGTGTGGTGGATTACTTTGGTGATAGAACCAAGCCATTGGGAGTTGACGTACTCGGCTATCTCTTCAGGTAATCCCACTCAAAATTGTTGCTTTTGCTCGCCGAAGTCTATCTTTTGAAAGATAGTAGCCTTGAAATGTAAATCCCAAAACTTGTCTACATATTTGTGGATAGACTCATGAGAGAGAAGCTTCAAACTTCGCCATTCGGTAAGCAATTTGTCCTTTGCATCGCTTGCAAGAAATTGCTTCATAATGGAAACTCATAGAGTTTTCCATGTCTTTGGGGCTTCGTCGTTGCCATGAAGGCTAGCCCACCATTGACGAGCCATTTTCTGGTACTGCATAGCTACATAGCAAAGCTTGGAGGACTCTGTGAAGTCCTCCCCTCCAAAGGCGCATCAAATTGCTGGATGAAGGCCAATACTTTGTCAGTAGCACCAAAGGTGCCATCATAGGTGAGAAAAGAGATACTCTTTCCTCACTCTTTGAACTTCTTGAGATTTTGTGACCTTCGCCATCCAAGGTAAGATTTGCAATGTCCTTCCCTCTTGTATTCTCTAAGAGAATAGCCATAACTTTCATCGGAAGAGGAGGAAGGTGAAGAATAAGGAGAAGAGGGTGACCTCTTTCTTGACCTTTCGTTCCTTGTTTCCTCTCTTCCTTTTGGAGTGACGAGAAGAAGGACTGTGGTTTGACCGTTTCCTCTTGGGAGGAGTTGGCAACTATCTAGACCGCCGTCTTCGTGGAGCCACATCTTCAAATGAACTGAGGGATTCATTTAATTCTTGTTCTTTGGATTCCTCCTCTTGTATGGGAGAGAGTCTTCTTTTGGGGTTCTCATCAAGAGGCCTCCTAAAGCTCTCTCTCCTCTTGGAGAGGAAGGGAAATCCCATAACCGTGAAGATGTTGAGTAGCTTCGGCTTGCAAAGCAGGGTTGCACATAGCTTGCTGCAACCTAGTAACAAGATAGATGAAAAACATGGGGGCATCACCATTAGCACCTTAATGTGCAAAATCAAAGCTATCAATGTTCATTCTACTCTCTTGGTTATTGTTAGCCATGCTAATTAAACTTATGTATAGATTTACTTTGTGCTTTGGTACCCTCAAAAACCTTAGTCGCACTCGTGTATGTAAATCTGTCTCTCTCCATTAAGTAATCTACTCAATTATCTATTTAGCTACGTCTTATTTCCTAACAACTGGTATCAGAGCAAGGTTTGCTTGTAGCTAAATTATCTCAAGGAAAGGATTCCTTGAATTGAGTGGGAGTTATGGCGGAGGAAGGGAAGCTCAAGATTGAGAAGTTCAACGGCAAAAACTACCAACATTGGAAGATGCAGATTGAAGACTATCTCTACCAGAAGGACCTCTATTTGCCACTAGGCGGTCTTGCGAAGAAGCCCACAACAATGGCAGATGAAGCATGGATTGTCCTTGATCGAAAGGCACTGGGAACAATCCGATTAAGCTTGGCGTCAACGGTGGCCTTCAATGTTTCGGAGATGAAGACCACGGAGGACTTGATGAAGTCACTTGACGACTTCTATGAGAAACCATCGGCATCCAATAAGGTATTTCTTATGAAGCGCTTGTTCAATCTAAAGATGGCAGAGAATGGTTCAGTTGCAGAACACCTAAATGACTTTAACACAAACATAATTCAACTTCGATCAGTGAAAATCAATTTCGATGACGAAGTGAGAGCTCTCCTTATACTATCATCTCTACCGGATAGTTGGGACAGCCTTGTGATGGCTGTAAGTAATTCTATCTCTAGCACAAATACTCTTAAGTTTGATGATGTTGTGGGTGTTCTCCTAAGCGAGGAAATGCGAAGGAGAAGCACAGGAGAATCATCAAGTGCTGCACTATCAGTGGAAACAAGAGGAAGGCTTAAGGAGAGGTTCAAAAACCAAAAGGGACGTGATCGCTCAAGGCGGAGCAAGTCACACACAAAGTCAGTTCTTGAATGTTGGAACTGCGGCAAGAAGGGCCACGTCAAGAAGGATTGCTGGTCCAAGAAGAAGAAAGAGACAGAGTCTCAAGACAATAAGCCAACATCGGAGGCCGATGTGGCAGGTAAAGTAGAGCAAGATGCTCTAATTCTCTCATTAGACAATGTGTCTAATTCCTGGATAGTAGATTCTGGGGCTTCATTCCATGCGACACCACACAAGCAACATTTCCAAGACTACACCAAAGGTAATTTTGGGTATGTATACTTGGGAGATGATGAAGCTTGTGAGATTGTCGGCAAAGGTACAGTTTCTGTCAAAACTGCTAACGGAAATGAATGGAAGCTTAAAGATGTTAGACATGTTCCTTCTCTTCGCAAAAATTTGATCTCTACAGGACAATTGGACGATGAAGGTCACAACATTGTATTCGGAAACAAACGGTGGAAGATCTCAAAGGGATCTTTGGTGGTTGCCAAGGGTGAAAAAGTCGGTACACTTTACTTGTGTACTGTTAGCACGCAACCTTCAGCTTGTGCAGCAACTACAGAAGTTGACAGTGCGGTGTGGCACTACCGACTTGGGCATATGAGTGCCAAAGGAATGCAAATCCTTCAAACAAAGAAGCTTCTACTAGGTTTGAAAGAAGTGGACTTAGAGTTCTGTGAAGATTGTGTTTATAGTAAACAAAAGAGGGTAAAATTTCAAAAATCAGGAAATGAAAGAAAAAATTAAAAACTTGAGTTGGTTCATTCTGATGTTTGGGGTCTTGCAAGTACACCATCACTTGGTGGCTCATTGTACTATGTAACATTCATAGACGATGCGACTAGAGAAACATGGGTTTATGTCATGAAGAATAAATCCGATGTATTTTTCATATTTCAAAGGTGGAAAGCCTTTGTGGAGAATGAAACAGGTACCAAGGTTAAATGCCTCAGATCCGACAATGGAGGCGAATATTGCAGCCAAGCTTTTGAAAGCTTTTGTGCTAGCAATGGTATTCGGAGGCAAAGGACAACCCCAAAGACACCTCAACAAAATGGGATTTTGGAAAGGATGAACAGGACAATCATGGAGCGAGCACGAAGCATGCGACTACATGCAGGCCTACCGCTTGAGCTTTGGGCGGAAGCTGTAAGTACATCTGTGTACTTAATCAATCGGTCACCCTCAACAGCATTGGATGGGGGAGTTCCAGAAGAGGCATGGACAGGTAAACCGGTGAATTATGCATTTCTCAAAGTGTTTGGGTGTGAGGCTTTCATGCACATAGATAGAAGCCTAAGATCAAAGTTAGATGCAAAGTCCAAAAAGTGTTTCTTCATTGGCTATGGAGAAGGAGACTTTGGGTATCGCCTATGGAATCCTGAAGATGGAAAAATCTTAAGGAGTAGGGATGTAATTTTTAACGAACAAAATATGTACAAAGATTACTTGGAAAGAAAACAAACAAAAGAAACAGGTGATGAGTACATGGAGCTTGAGGACGGTGAAGACTCAAGGACTGCAAACGGTGACAATGTGCAACAACGTCAACCAAATGAGGAGCCTCAACCTATTCCCCGAAGATCTACAAGAGCAAGTAGACCTCCAGAAAGGTTTGTTCATTCCTTCAACCATCTCTTGATCTCAGATTCTGGAGAGCCCGAATCATATGAAGAAGCTATGCAACATGAATCCAAAGAAGAATGGATGAAGAGCATGCAAGTGGAGATGGACTCACTACATCGCAACCAAACATGGGAGTTGGTTGAGTTGCCTAAAGGTAAGCGGGCACTTCAAAACAAATGGGTGTACAAGCTAAAGGAAGAAGAAGGTGGGAAGAAAAGGTACAAGTCTAGGCTTGTGGCAAAAGGTTTTTCTCAAAAGAAAGGTATTGACTTCAATGAAATATTATCTCCTGTTGTAAAAATGAACTCAATTAGGCTTGTCTTAAGCCTTGTGGCTGCTCATGATCTAAATCTCGAGAAAATGGATGTAAATACGGCATTCCCTCACGGTGACTTAGAGGAGGAAATCTACATGCTTCAACCAAAGGGGTATGAAGTAAAAGGTAAGGAGAAAATGGTTTGCAGATTAAAGAAGAGCTTGTATGGTTTAAAGCAAGCATCAAGACAATGGTACTTGAAGTTTGATCGATGGATGTTGGATCATGGATTCACAAGATGCAACTCGGATCACTGCGTCTACACGAAGAATTTGGGAGATGGGAAATTCATCATCCTAATGTTGTATGTTGATGACATGTTGATTGCAAGTGCTAACATGCAGGACATCAAAGACCTAAAAGAGGAGCTGTCCAAATCTTTTTCAATGAAAGATTTAGGTGATGCAAAGAGGATACTTGGTATGAAAATATCAAGGGACAGGACGAAGAAGACAATAAAGCTATCTCAAGAAGATTACATCAAGAAGGTACTAGAAAGGTTTGCAATGCAAAATGCAAAACCAGTTTCTACACCTTTGGCTGGTCATTTTAAACTAACGAAGGATATGTGTCCAAAGACACAAGAGGAGATAGCCTATATGTCTAAAGTTCCATATGCTGCAGCGGTAGGTTCTCTAATGTATGCTATGGTCTGGACAAGGCCAGACATTGCACATGCAGTGGGAGTTGTGAGTAGGTTCATGGACAACCCAGGTAAAGAGCATTGGCAAGCTGTGAAGTGGATACTTAGGTATCTAAAAGGGACAACAACAAATGCTTTGTATTTTGGAGGAACTGATATTTTTCTAGAAGGGTATGCTGATGCAGATATGGCAGGTGACAAAGATACTCGAAGGAGCACTACTGGCTATGTGTTCACGGTTGGAGGCACAGCAGTAAGCTGGGCTTCAAAGCTGCAGAAAGTGGTTTCACTTTCTACCACGGAAGCAGAGTATGTAGCAATGACGGAGGCAAGCAAAGAAATTCTGTGGCTTCACAGATTCTTAGAAGAGCTTGGATTCAAACAAGACAATTGTGTCTTGTACAGTGATAGCCAAAGCGCTATCCATCTTGCGAAGAACTCAGCCTTTCATTCAAGGACAAAGCACATTGAGGTGAGATATCACTTCATACGCACTCTTTTGGAAGAGGGACAACTAAAGCTAGGAAAGGTGCATACAAGTGAAAATCCTGCAGACATGTTTACAAAGGTGGTCAACAAGGAGAAGTTGAGCTTTTGCTCATCTTCAATCGGCATTCAAGGATAAGAAGCCAGAATGGAAAGCAGTCACAGGTTTGGTTTGGAGATCAGTCTCCAAGTGGGAGATTGTTAAGTATGGAGCCTGATTTACCCTTGTAATTTTCTGTGGTAAAAGCGCACATTTGTAAGGCCCCCATTATGAGGAGAAGCCATTGTGCGTGAAGGAAAATCACTCACCGGAAACCAAAATTTTCACGGACAAGAATTAGGGGCAACTTTAAAGGCCCGAGACTTTTTTTTCGCCGGAATATTCTTTTTCGCCGGAATATTATGGCAGGACGGCGGCCGGAAAGTGGTCGGAAAACAACCGGTCGGTTGGCCGGTGGTTGGAAGTCAATGGCCGGTGGTTGGAAGTCAATGGCCGGTGGCCGGTCGTCGGAAGTCAATGGCCGGTGGCCGAATTCAAAAGCGGACTTGTCTTCTTAAGGGCGGCCACACATGGGCGGATTGGAGGGTCCGATTTGGACTTATTCGCACAAGGGCGGCTACACATGGCTGTCTCTCATAAGAGAGGGCAGCCCTTTTGGCCTATAAAAGGAGGCCATTTCTACACACATTTCATAGTGTAAAGTTGATGCAACAAGGTGAGTGTGAGGTGGTGAGAGTGAAGCAAGGCGGGAGCTCCATTAAGGGTATAATCCCTTTGTAAATTACTTCTTGTTTTGAAGTACTAAAGCCATTGAGTGGCTGCTTTCCCGTGGACGTAGCCCACATTGGGTGAACCACGTATATCGTGTGTACTCTCTCTCTCTCTCTCTCTCTCTCTCTCTACTCTATAATCTCGTGTATGTAAATCTGTCTCTCTCCATTAAGTAATCTACTCAATTATCTATTTAGCTACGTCTTATTTCCTAACATACTCTTCTTTACCTTTGAAAATCAGTTCTCAAGCAACCACACCCGTGGTTTAGACTGTTGATTGCAAAGACTAGAGGAGAGGGTATAACATTGCTCGGTTGATTATGGTTCCTGTTGACCTTGCTCGGAGCTCAATAATGGTAAAGCCAAAGGCAAGCCCCGAGAGGCTCCATTATTAAGATTATAGTTCCCAACGCTGTACCTCAAACTAAGTCCTTCTCAACCAAGATAATAGATCCGTGTCCCACTTACCCTATTGCAATAAACATGCCCAACCTTTGATGGACAAATTAAGGACCTCTCTTCTTAAGCAAGAAAAGAGAAACGAATACTCTGATACCAATGTAATGGAAAAGGCTTATAAACTTGGAGAATGGCGAAATTAGGAGAATTAAAGAGAGCATTTTTGTGAGTACTTTGAGAACATAGAAGGAGAACTTACTTGATGGTAGCAGCATAATCATAGTACTTAATTAACTTGGCATGACCAATGCTTTTGCAAGAGAGAGAGCTTAGAGAACTTGACAACAGTTGTGGACCGGATTTATGTGGAGCCTGTCCCCCCTCCAATAGGCTTTTGTGTTATAGGTTCTCCCATCAAGAGAGACTTAGTACAATACAATCTTTGTGTTCCTTGTGACCTAGGTGATGCAATGAAGATGGAAAGATTCATGCATCACGAGCATAACATAGACTTTGTAAAAAGGATTAACTATCCTCGGCCTTAGTCCCAACGCCTCAAACACCTTCAAAGGTGGAGAGAGCTAGCGGGGAATGAAGTAGCATACATAATAGCATAGTAATGAAGATGGAGAAGATGGCAAGCTTAAGCATTGAAGCATGGCTTTTGGTTGGATTTGCATTCCATAGCCAAGAGTGTTGGTATAGCTCTCAACTTCTCTACTAGCTTGGAGAAGGAGATGGAGCTCTTGCACTTTGCACTTCACAATGAGAGTGTGTGTGAGTGTGTCTGGGAGAGTATACCCCCCAAGCTAGGCCCCTTCTTGCTTTGTTTGACCCCCTCTTCTAGCTCAACATGGAAGCTCTTGGACCCTTGCAAGCCTGGCCAATCACATGCAGAATGCATATCCAACAGCAAGGGTAGCCTTGGGACAAGTGTCCCCCTTTCCCCTTTGAGAGAGAGGACTTGATAAATGTATAGACAATTAGCTAAATTATTATTGGACCCCTTGGGAGGCCAACCAATAGGCCTTAGGCACACTATGAGGGAAACATGGAGAGAAGCTTGACAAGTGTCCTATTTGTTTTCTTTGTACCAAGCTTGCCTTGTGTGAGGGTGTGTGTGTTCTCTCTCTAGCCCCTTCTTGTAGGGCTCGCCCCCTCCTTGTAGGGATCTTTTCTGACTTTGTGAAACACCTAACCCTCAAGCACCTTATTCATCATGCACCTTAGCACTTATGTCATGAAGCACCTCAAGCACCTTAGTCAGCAAGTATGACAAGCACCTCAAGCACCTTAGTCAGCAAGCACGACAAACACCTCAAGCTTCGGTTGGGTTCCCACCTCAAGCTTAGACCTAGCTTGCCTAAGGTCAAAGGATTTTTAACACTAAGCTTTAAAGGTCTTTAATGAAGCTAACCCTAAGGTATTTAAGCTCCATTAGCTAGCCTTGCTCTTTGACATTCCATCTCTCATATGGACCTCTTTACCAATGGCCCCACGTTGAGATAGATCTGTAAGCACATGTCTAGATTCTAACCCTTGCTCCCGTTTATTCTCCCACGTTAAGTGATCAGTTTATTATGAGAAAATCATTTGGGTTGGTTAGATATTAGATTTTATGACATGAATTAACCTAAGGTGATGTAATGAAAATTTAATGTTTGATATGCTAGGAAGGCTTTTACGCCATCAAAATCCAATTTGAATGCCTAAAAAACTCTTCCTCTCATAAGCTCGCAAAATAAAATGCTCAAAATGTCTAATCTAAAGAACATCAATGCATTCATTGGGATTTGGGATTGTAAGGGTATTACATCGTTCATAAACCGTTCTTTTTTTTTTGCCAAACTCACAATTGTGAGTGGATGTATTGTATTCCCAAAATAAATATACAACATAACCTCAAGCTCGAGCCTTGAGGGATTTTGTATTACATTGACAAGTTACCAGGTCTCCACCAAGAGGCGAAAACCTACCCATATTCAGGCTAAGCCGTCATAGCGACATTAATGTCTCATCCGATGGATCATGCATGATCTCCATGACACTGGCAAAAGAAAGACTATTCTAAAAAACAAGACATTTCTTGGCCTTCCATTCTTAATCTTCTTAAAATTTCACATTCTTAATGCACTTATAACCCATTCTTAATCTCCTTAAAGAATTACAAGTCCATTGATCGGAAGGGGAGCCATCCAAGCATAACCACTAAAGAGATCTCATATTAAAAAAAAAACCCATATATATAACATGACAAGGGGGCCATCCTACAAAAGAGAACACCACCTACCATGGTAAAGCCACATAAGGGGAGAGCCTCCAACTCCATCACCTCACACATAGACTCTGCCATCCACGACACGAGTCATAGGCTTTTATGGAGAGACTTGCACTGCCACAATAGTCCATTGCTGCCACGAGAGAGCCAACAAAAGCGCACCAAGATTTGTAGGGAGCCCACCTCATCGACAGATCGCCTTCGGTGCCACCATGAAGAGTAGCTCCTTCCACAACCCACCCTTCATGCTGGAGACCCTTAAGAACACAAATCGTCGTTGTCTCCCATAGGAGAGATGGGAGGGTGACCTCTCAAATGAGGGGGGCAACAGATCCCATGACAAAATAGCATGGATTGAGGAGAACATTCGATGGCCATGAGTCCCCCACCGGGGTAAACCCCTTTGCCACAAGTCCATAGCCTCCTATGACCTCCTTGAAGCACATAGAGCACACTGGATCTCTTGCCATAGACGACCCTTTGAGATCCCTCGCTCTTCGTCTCTTGAATGCCAAACCTAGCGAAGTACGGCATGGCCACAAGTTTTGCAACAAACCCTAAAGGTTATTACTTCATCTCTTCCTCTTGGTGACTTATGAGGAGCTAAAATATAACCTTGTATATGGATTTTTAGGTTGTGCCCTCACATGTGCTTGAAAAGATTTTCTTAAGGAAATAATGGAAGAAGGTTTTAGCGTTTATCTCTAAACATGTCCTAGTATGTTGCCCTAATCTTTTTTGCATTTCTTTTCGTACGAATCTCAATAGATCCTCTTAAGCTTTTGAACATGAAAAGGACGAAGCTGTCGTGTCAAAAAAGTAATAGTTTCAGCATATATGTGGAGAGAGAGAGAGAGAGAGAGAGAGAGAGAGAGAGAGAGAGAGAGAGAGAGAGAGAGAGAGAGACAGGTGCAAGGCGGATATAGGGTCGAAAAGATTGGCACGGGCTTGGGATGATGCAATAGAAGTTGGCAACAATGTTTGCAACAGTAGAAGTTGAGGCTTGCACCACAGCCCGGTAGCATGCAACGCGAAGCCGCGATGCAAAAAATCACCCGCCTCCCAGTGACGAATTTCTCTGCATTGGCCAACACGCGACTCGCAGAGAGATATGCGCAGGCCGCCCATCTGTCAAGCACGACTTCACATCTGCAGATCGTTTGCCTGTCGCTTGTTCTAAGCCTGCTATTTTTGTGCATGTCTGTCTCTCTGCGTGATGATCTGCTGCAGAGAAATTTTCGTGCTGCAGGTATACGGTGGCTACGCTTCTGTTTTGCTCCACATCAGGCATGCACAGACGTGGCCAATCTGCATGGTAGTGTGGGAATGACCGACCAGGGAACTTTTGCTTTTGTGGGACGCAGCCGCAGCCAGAAAGAATGTTTTGGCTTAATTAATTAATGAAAACGTAATAGACCCAATACGTATTGTGTGTGCTCAATGAAAAACACGAAAAATCCAACCAAGGGCTTGTCTTGCAAGCAAGACCTAAAACATTAAAACATTTTAATTGTTTTAAAGGAAATTAAAAGGAGAATCAAGGGTGATTCTCGCCCTGTGCAGCTTTGCTAAGTAAAATCCGCCGCCAGAACATCAATTCGCATGGCTAAGCTGGGGAACTACAAGCGAGGCCGCCAGAACATGAGTTCTGTGTGTGTGTGTGTGTGTGTGTGTGTGTGTGTGTGTGTGTGTGGATGCGCACGCCATGGATGCTGCAGAGCGAGGCTCCATAGGATATAGCAGCATCTCAAGTCCACCAGAGGCAGGCGAGGTGCAGGGGCGACGCGCAGGCAGGCAGGAAAGGGGGTGGGGAATTCCCTTCAGCGAGGCCGCCAGAACATGAGTTCTCTCTCTCTCTCTCTCTCTGTGGATGCGCGCGCCATGGATGCTGCAGAGGCGAGGCTCCACAGGATATAGCACCAGAGGTAGGCGAGGTGCAGGGGCGACGCGCAGGCAGGCCGGAAAGGGGGTGGGAAAATACGAAGGGAATCTATGAACTATTGAATTTTTTTAACGGAGAGCCAGTAGGTATTATAGAGGGAGACATACTGGTAGGTTCTCTAGTTTATTAGAGAAGAATCTTCACAGATCCCCCCCCCCCCCCCCCTTTCAGATCAAATGTTAATCTAAAATTCTAATGCAAGGGTTTGAACCGATGCGCATGCACAATTTAACCTGTCAGCGTTGGCGTAAGCCACTGGCACAAGCAGCCGCGGTTGCAATCCGACCTGCACTTTGTGTTAAAAAAAATGATTGCTTCCCCCCCCCAAATCCACTCAAGCTCTTCTCGTCTGCCCACATAGTGTGCGCGTCCCTCCCCAATGCCTATTAGGGTTGCCGCTGCAACGTGTATGCTCCCCAACCCTTCGGGGCTCCTCTTGTCTTCCCTCGCTACATGGCGACCAAACCTTTCCGTCATTTTTTCCTTTCTTTGTTAACCAGAAATGGATCCACGTAAGATTCCCATTAATACAACATTTTTGCAAATCGTAAGGACATACTACTAATCTTCTTCCAGTGATTATTCCCTCTATGCAAGTGAGGAAACACCCGTGGACGGCATCGACCTGGGTTCAAATCCAAGTAGCTGCTGCCCGATGGAGTGACGTAAATCTGCAGGCAATGGCGACCTCTAAGGTGCCGGCATGCATCGTCTGCGGGTTTCTGCTCTTTATGTTTCCCGTTTCCACCTCTCAATTCTCCTTGGAGTCATTACAAAGCTCTTTGGACGCTTTGCGCCCATCCCCTACCATCCAGATTGCTGCTGCTAAAAGCGTTCTTTACAGAATTTTGCCCAATCACAACTCTAGCTTCGATTTTCACATAATCTCGCAGGTGAACGAGTTGCTTACTCTGTGTGTGTGCGCGTTAGAGAGAGAGAGAGAGAGCGCATACCTGATTGCTAGCGTACTGGGAAGTGTGTGCATGTATGTTTTGTGTACATGGAGACATGAGTGTGCGTGAACCCAAGGAAACTTTGCTAATTGATTCAAATTTTGTACTGAAAGGCTCTAGAAGGAGCTGCAAAATGAGCCTCTCCCTAAGCACATGAAAAGGTATAATGCTATGAATACAACATGCAGATAGAACGGTGCCGTGGGGCCATAAGCAGACTTGAAGCCAAGAAGCTTAGAAGTGACCTGGCATCCTAGGGAATTGAAAGGCCAGCGGCAGCTATTGAATGAGAAGCACTAGGAACCAACTAACTGGTAACGCAACTGCCTATAACTAGTTGGCAGCTGAAGAAGTCCTCGTATGGCGGTAACTGCCAAGAAGAGCCATAGTGCACAGCTCAAGACAATGTGCATAAGCATTGTGATGGTCAACGGAGTAAGCAACTATATCTCAAGGCAATGGTCAACACAACCTTGGCAGCAATGCAAACAAAGGTGCTTGATGCAAGCGGCTACTATTACAACATACAAGCTGGAGGAGTCCAAAATGGGAAGAGAAAAGAACAAAACTCCAAGAGAAAACTTAAAATGCAAGGAAGACCGAAACAATAGAAAACTATTTGTGGCCATATGCACACAACCACCCACCCAACCCACCTACACACCCCTTCCACACACACAAGCGCACACATTTGTGCCCATACAATGACCCTCCCAAGCTGCCCCACAACTCCTCTTGCATAGTCATACACAGGCTTGCATACAGATGTAGGAGCAAGAAAAGTAACAGAAAAACAACAAAGAAGACAGTCATGGAAAATGTAAGGTGGAGCGGAAGTGAATGTTGAACTTTGCTCAAGATGAGTGCTCCGAACTGTGCTCAAGGGTTCCTTTTACTTACGGAAGGGAGAGCCTTCCGTTCCTTTAGGGAGAGAGTGCAATGGACACATACTTGGTGATGAACACTGTGAATGAAGGTTCTGAGATTGAGAGATAGAGAGAAGAGAATACGACACCATAATGTTGTGAAACCCTCCTCCGAAGGCCCCACTCTCTATGGCGAGAGTGGTCTACTTATGATTGCACAAATCTCTACAATGCTTTGGACTTGCCAATGATGTCGACGACGATGAGACGGGTTGAAATCTGAAAACGCTAAGGGCTGAAATCTGCCAATCTTTATCTGCTGAATTCTGACTCTATGTCGGTGATGATGTCGATGATGACGATGCAACGACGACGCGCTGAAAATGCAGATGCTGAAATCTGCGTTTTCTGGGCTGAATCTGTAAACTTTGCGGGATCTGACCGTGTGGTGAGGATCTGCTGTGAGAGGGTGAGATCTGCGAGGTTTGGCTGTTTTACTGCGATGTCTGACTGCTGAAAACTGAAAACGCTGGTCCTTCTTGATGCCTTGTCGCGAAGAATCTGCAAAACGCTGGTTGGTCTTGCTGATCCAAAAACGCTAGGCTGAATTCTGTCTTCTGCTGCTGCCGGTTGTCTTGCAATGCAAAACGCTAGGCTGACCTGCTGTCCTAATGTCGTCGGGAATCTGCAAGTGCAAAAACGCCAAGGTTGGTCTGTGGATGCAAAAACACTAGGGTCTCTTGCTGATGCAGAAAACGCTAGGCCTGCTGGGGCCCTGCTGAGAAGGTGCCTGTTGAAGTGAGTTCCTGCTGCCTCTTCTGCCAGAAAGTGCTAGCGCTAGGTTTCTTATATACAAGCTTAGCAAAATTGCCCTACCTAGTTTTCAACAAAAGTCACTTAAAAATAATAAGTGAAAATTTGCAAAAATAGAAAAAATAGATCTATGCACTGTAAAAATGCTCCTGATGGAAATCTGATGATCATGCTGTGTGCAACCAGAGGATATGCATCTAATCTAAGTGTCTGGACATGCACTGTCTGTGAACAGACTCACAAAAGTGCTAGATCACTCCTATTTTAGACTGACTTGACCGAACTGAACCTTGGTCATGCTGTAGCTTGTCCACGGACACATAGGGTTGGATGTGTCACGTGACATCCCGTCCTTTTCAAAGTGAGGTACTGGTACCGAATTGTATGGCGTTGAGGGAGATCGCCAATAGCATCCCGAATCCTGGAAAGGACTCTTCGCCGGCCCACTCTGATATGTGGGTCGTGCGATACTTGAACTTCATAAAGGTCTGCAATGCTTGCTTCTTTGGGCCGCGCCGAAAGCGACACAAAGTCTTTTGTGGCTCCTTCAATGCTTCAACTTCGTCGAGAGTCATACGTCTACCTTGTTTAAGAATCTCCAAGGAGGAAAATTCCACAAAAACATGAACATACCCATTCCATGTAAAGTGACTGGAAAAAGACTATTCCTTCGAAAAAACCTGTGCATGCAATGCAGATGAACATAGAGACGGAGTGCCAATCCGTTCATCGAAGACACGCAAACAATGGGGTCGAATCTTGTCTTTCTAATCTAAATCAATCAACTGTGGCAAATCGCAATGGAAATGCCTATGCTTGATGCTCAATCCTTCTTGTGCTCTTTCGGATACTGTGTCATGCCAAGGAGGAGACATGGAATGTGAATCCCTTGAATGCTAACATTTCATCTTTTCATGAGAAATCCGCATACATCCGTACTTATTCATGAGTGAATCGTGCTCAACGTACAATATGGCATGCTTATGAAAAGGGATCACATAAAGACACTGACTAAAATACAGGAAATGATCACGAATGAAATACTCGAACAATGCGTGCTGACTAATCACTCGAACATATAATACTTCCTGAGAGGGTTCTCTGGACCTAGGCTCAAGAGCCAAGATCGGTTTTTCCTGAGGAGGTTCTTTTGACCTTGACTCGAGAGCCAAGATCGGTTCTTCGTGATTGATCGAATCTGCAATGAGGTTAGCTTCACTAGAAAAAGCATCAACTAACTCATCATCCTTGGGAACAAACACGTCTTTGTCATGCAAATCATCATGCTCATGAATAATCACATCTTGATCATGCAAATCATCATGCTTGTCATTATCATTCAAATCAGCATGCTTATCATTATCATTCAATTCATCATGCTTATCATCATGCAAATCCTGTGTGTCATGCTTGGGAGAAGAAGAGACGGAGAGAGTCTCCTTTTCCCAAATCTCTTGCATCTGTGGCTGCACTTGAGAAAAGAGTCGCAACATCTCTTGCATTCTTGCTTTGTTCTCGCGATCAAATTTTGCTTCTCTTTTGTCGTGCTCACGCTCTATGGCTGCCATTCTTTCTTCGGCCGCCAAGCACCTTGCTCACGCTCACGCTCAATAGCTGCCTTGTGTTCTAACTTCCTTTCCATAAACAACTGCTTCAACTCCTCCATAGGAGTTAGTGCAATCCTTGGCGTAGATGGGGAAGGGGGAGGGTTGGAAAAACCTCCTGGTGAGGAAAATTCTTCTTCACCTCCATGCTGCTTCGGATGATGACCATCCACTGAGTCTTGACTTCTTAAGTTCACGAGGAACTTGGGTTCTTGTGGGTCTTGGTTTCTTGAGGTTCTGGAGTCTTGAGGTTCTTAAGGGTCTTGAGTTCTTGAGGTTCTTGAGGGTCTTCTTTAGCTTGCAATCTGTGTTAGAGAAGGATCTTCTCTTACCCGAGTTCTTCTCTTTCCCGCAGGCGCACCCCTTGGCAGCTTTGCGCTCACACCAAGGTTGCTTTTTCCCACCTCACACCGATTGGCTGGCCGCTAAGTGCACGGTCCACTCTCAATGAGTGAAAAGAGGCACAAGGGGAGGCTGGACAAGCCCTTCTTTCTTGGGTTTCGTGTCGCTCTTCAAAAACACGATTAGGAATCGACACGCCCAAGAGGACTTGGGTTACGTGTGACCGCAACAAGCAAAAAAAATTTTAGTGGCTCTTTCCTTGAGTGATACAGAACACTACCAAAGCTCTGATACCAATGTAAGGTGCAGCGGAAGTGAATGTTGAACTTTGCTCAAGATGAGTGCTCCGAACTGTGCTCAAGGGTTCCTTTTATTTATGGAAGGGAGAGCCTTCCGTTCCTTTAGTGAGAGAGTGCAATGGACACATACAAAGGGATGAACACTGTGAATGAAGGTGCTGAGACTGAGAGATAGAGGGAAGAGAATACGACACCAGAATGTTGTCAAACCCTCCTCCGAAGGCCCCACTCTCTATGGCGAGAGCGGTCTACTTATGATTGCACAAATCTCTACAATGCTTTGGACTTGCCGACGATGGCGACGACGATGAGGACAATGACGAGACGGGCTGAAATCTGAAAACACTAAGGGTTGAAATCTGCCAATCTTTATCTGCTGAATTCTAACTCCATGTCGGTGACGATGTCGATGACGATGTCGATGACGACGATGCAACGACGACGTGCTGAAAACGCAGATGCTGAAATCTGTGTTTTTCGGGCTGAATCTGCAAACTTCACGGGATTTGACCGTGTGGCGAGGATCTACTGTGGGAAGGTGAGATCTGTGAGGTTTGGGTGTTCTACTGCGATGTCTGACTGCTGAAAACTGAAAACACTGGTCCTTCTTGATGCCTTGTCGTGAAGAATCTGCAAAACGCTGGTTGGTCTTATTGATCCAAAAATGCTAGGCTGAATTCTGTCTTCTGCTGCTGCCGGTTATCTTGCAATGCAAAACGCTAGGCTGATCTGTTGTGCTAATGTCGTCGAGAATCTGCAAGTGCAAAAACGCCAAGGCTGGTCTGTGGATGCAAAAACGCTAGGGTCTCTTGCTGATGCAGGAAATGCTAGGCCTGCTGGGGGTCCTGTTGAGAACGTGCCTGTTGAAGTGAGTTCCTGCTGCCTCTTCTGCCAGAAAGTGCTAGCGCTAGGTTTCTTATATA
The DNA here is from genome assembly GCF_014529385.1 of Adiantum capillus-veneris. Lineage (NCBI taxonomy): Eukaryota > Viridiplantae > Streptophyta > Polypodiopsida > Polypodiales > Pteridaceae > Adiantum > Adiantum capillus-veneris. The sequence goes on from NC_140931.1 coordinate 61,104,527, forward strand.
CAAGCTTAGCAAAATTGCCCTACCTAGTTTCCAACAAAAGTCACTTAAAAATAATAAGTGAAAATTGGCAAAAATAAGGAAAATAGGTCTATGCACTGTAAAATGCTCCTGGTGGGTTCTGATGGAAATCTGATGATCATGCTGTGTGCAACTAGAGGATATGCATCTAATCTAAGTGTCTAGACATGCACGGTCTGCGAACAGACTCACAAAAGTGCTAGATCACTTCCTATTCTAGACTGACTTGACTTAACTGAACCCTGGTCATGTTGTAGCTTGTCCACGGACACATAGGGTTGGATATGCCATGTGACAGAAAAGGACAAAGAGCCAAGAAATCATAATTAAAAAACTCAGATAATCAAACATTGAAAAATCTGGAAATGCAAGCAAAAAAAATTAGAGAAACGCAGGGTGGTGAAGGCAATATAAAACCGAAAAAAGGGAAAAGGGGGCGGCCCGGGTGCGTATCTTGGTTGAGCAATAGTGTTTTTTGTTTCACACTCAACAACTCATGCATACCTTGGTTTAGCAGCATACAATGGCCACTTCTAGTTGTGAGGGTAAGTACAAAGCAAAATTTAGAGCTATTATTGAGTGTGTTTGGTCCAGACTCCTTTTGATCGACTTGGGTGTTGGAGAACAGTCTCCCACCACGATCTTCACTAACACTCAAAGGGCTTTGATAGTTGCGAGGAACCCAATGTCCAAGCTCACACAAAGCACATCAAGGTGCATTATCATTATGTCAGCAAAAGACTTTCCATGAGTGGTGAGCTTGGCTTATGTGCCTTTGAAAGACAAATCAATTGGCTTTTCATAGAGGCTCTCAAAGCTTTTTGCAAGACTTTAGGCTCACTGCCACTTGTGTACTCATCACATAGGGTCTGGCACTTTGCTATGTATGAGTCTCACCCCTTGTTCACCGCATCACTCTCAGGAGAAATTTGTAACCATCTTATGGTAGTAATATATAGTGAGCACAATTAGGGCCACCGGGGCATTTTTCCCCTTTTTAGGAGGTTTTTGTCCCCCAGCTTGTATACACACCCATCACTCTTGAGCAAACCTTATCTTTGTATTAGCACACTCAGTAATACTACTGCCTGTGTTGTGTGCTTTTGAGCTTCTCCTTCAACTTCTCCGCCTTGCAGCCATATTCGCAACAATTGGTATCAGAGCAGGCATTGTGCTTTGCATTTAACAGGTGAAGTGGCTAGCATTTGTCAATTTTAAAACTTGTCAGCTAGTGAAATGGCCTCGTGCATGTATTCTTCCTAATAATCCTGGACAAGTTGGCATCAAGGGGGGATGTTGGGTAAATGTTTCCAACATGTAAGAGGACTCAAATTGGATAGGTTGGAGGTCCCCATCACCTAAAGGTTTTGGGGTCTAGATGGCTAGCTCAGTTTGGGAAATCTTTCAGCGAAGCGCGCATATGTCGCGACAATATTTGGATGGGTGACCTCCCAGGAAGTTTGTCCCCTTGGATTTTTTGCATGGTTTTCAACAACGAATAGGCAAATGAGACTCTAGCACATAGCCTTGTGTACTTTCACTTTCAAATAAGTCTCTTTGACGAAAAGGCTAAATATCAAAAAGCTGCTTCTTGGGTAGCTTGTCTTCAGAGAGTTGCCCCTTGGCTATTTGCTCCGGGCTGTAAAGTGGGAGAGGCTATCCATAACTTTGCATTAACGATGTATGAAACATACCATGGTCACCACAAGAAACGGAAACAATAGAAATGGAAATGGAAAAATCAGAGTTTTAGAGTTTTCATCGAGGTCGAAATCATCAAGAAACGACATTTCTTTTGATTAAAAAATTAATTTAGTGTTCAAACTATTATAGAAATTAAGCATATGTAGAGCCACCCAAAATACCCACAACCCACAATAAGTGTGTATAGAAGCCACGAGTCACTCTCAAGTACTCGTTAAACCTTGGCATAGAGAGAGAGAGAGAGAGAGAGAGAGAGAGAGAGAGAGAGAGAGAGAGAGAGAGAGAGAGACATGCAAGTGAATAAATATGATACCCGGGCTAAAAGACAATTGATCAAGAATAAAAAGTGATAAGAAGATTTTTAACTCCAAAAAAAAAGAGGTAAAAAACAACGTTTTTCTCTATACGGAACGCTTGGAAACTGCCGGTCCGTGTCTTGAAAACAACGTTTCTTGTTACTATGGTATAACATCATGAGGCTTTTATGCGGCTTAGCCGTGGAGCCTTAAGGACTCCCGACCGCATTGTTGCCTTGGGGTACCGATTCTACTTTGCTGACCTCTTTGGTGTGACTGCACCTAATGTACCTAATATTGAGGAGGCAACTAGAGAGGCCCTACCAAACACTACATCCCTAAGCGTGTCCTTTATGATAAGAGCCTCAACAGCTATGACCTCAGAGGGGGATGGAGCACATTTGATAGCAAATGGGATAGCAAAATTGAGCATATTCTCGCATGAGATTACACATTGACTACTTGAAAGACCTTTTCTCAAGAGGTACTAAATATAGGCTCCCTTCCTCAAACGACTCTTGCCTTCTCAAAGCCATAGAAAAAGGAATTTCTAGTTTCGTAGTAAAGTTTGAGGAGTCTTTAGGAGTTCAAGGTATTTTTACCCATTGGAAGTCTGTAATCCTCAAGTCAGCTTCTTTGAAATTAGCATCTTGCTCTCGGAACGTTTCTCCAGGAAGAAATAGCTTATCTTCTTCTGATCGTGATGCGCTTAGGAAATTCCATCGTGATTTTGTAATCTCTTATGTAGATAAGTGCTCTAATAACTTTGTTGTTACGTGCAAAAAGTTCTATTTAGAATGCTTGTTAGGTGAATGAAACTCTTAGACTTACAATGATTGTGATCTTTCAATGCAAGAGGTTATCTTGAAACATCAAGACTTTTGTAAGTCTTTTGGTTTCAAGTGCCAGCCTAAATTACCTTTTTTATATACCGTTTGGAAGTTCCACAAGAACCCTATAAAGCCTAGATTTATAGCTGCTTCTGTTGGAATTAGGGTTGCAGAGAAACACACACAGCTTGGAGAAGACGAAGGAAGCTCAAGGCACACAATAGAGAGTGTGTTACTTAGTGTGCAATGGAAAGATGGATAGCCCTAGAGTGATGGGCGTATATACAATGCACGGGGGAAAAAACCTCCTAAAGAGGGAAAAAATGCCCCGGCGGTCCTAGTGTGTTCACACACATCACTACCACATGTATATGGTAACAAATCCCCCCTGGAGTGATGCGGTGAACGAGAGCTGGCACATGAGTAAAGGGAAGTGCCATGCCCTGAGGACAGGATCAGTCCACAAAGGGGAGTAAGCCCAAAGCTTTGCGGAAAGCTTCAAGCTTCTCACGAGACAATGCCTTTGTGAAAAGATCTGCAAGGTTGTCCTGTGTTGGCACATAAGCCAAGCTGATCTCTCCTGCTGAGAGCCTCTCCCTGACATAGTGGTAATGCACCTCAATGTGCTTTGTGCGAGCATGAAAAACTGGGTTCCTCGCAACTGCCAATGCGCTCTGACTGTCAGTGTAGATAGTGTTGGCAGTGTCCTGTCCAACACCCAAGTCAGCCATAAGGCGTCTGAGCCATACACACTCAACCGTAGCTGTGAAGACTGCCCTGTACTCAGCCTCACAACTCGAAGTGGCCACAGTAGGTTGCTTCTTGCTCAACCATGATATACATGAACTGCCAAGCATGAAACAAAAACCACTTGTGGACACTCGCGTGTCAAAACAACCAGCCCAATCTGAGTCCGAAAAAGCATGTAAGTCTGGCGGCAATGATCCCCCCTTGGGATAAAACAAGCCAAGATGTAAAGTGCCACTAAGGTAGCGGAAAATCCTCTTGACAGCCTGCCAATGCTTAGACCCTGGGCTATGCATAAATCTGCTGACCTGCGAGACTGCAAACTGAATATCTGGCCTCGTGTTGCATACATAAATGAGGCAGCCAACAGCAGTTTGGTAAAGAGTGACATCAGCAGGATCGCCAGCATCATGTAGACTCAACTTCAAACCTGTTTCCATGGGAGTGGCAATAGGTTTGCAATCCTCAAGTCCAAACTTACATAGCAATGTCTCTATGTAACTTTTCTGACACAAGGCAATACCACCATCACACTGCTTAAACTGTATACCCAAGTAATGATGCAACAGCCCCAAATCTTTCATCTTGAAAGTAGCATTCAAATCAGCCTTAAATTCAGCAATATGTCTCTCATTTGGTCCAGTGATCAGCAAATCATCAACATAAAGAACCACAATGAGAAATACATCATCCTCACGCTTTACATACAATGTGCTTTCTGTTGGACTGTTACGAAAGCCTCGTTTAACCAAATGAGTGTCAGCTTTCTCATACCAAGCACGAGGAGATTGCTTCAACCCATACAAAGCCTTCTTACATTTGCACACTTTGTCCTCTTGTCCTTTTATGACAAAACCGCGAGGCTGCGTTACATAAACTTCCTCAAATATGTCACCATTCAAGAAAGCAGTAACAATGTCTGATTGATGTACATCCCAACCAAAATGAGCTGCCAATGCACATAGAAAACGCACAGTAGTCATACGACAAGTGGGAGCAAAAGTCTCTTCATAATCTATGCCTTTTTGTTGTGCATAACCCTTTGCAACAAGTCGAGCCTTATGGCGATCGATCTCACCATCCGGCTTGCGTTTCAACTTGTAAACCCACTTCGTACCAATGGCCTTTTTGCTAGGAGGCAAATCACATAAAGTCCATGTGTCATTCTCTATAAGTGCATCATATTCTGATTGCATGGCAGCAATCCAATTTTCTGAATTCTGTGCTTCATCAAAAGACAGAGGCTCCTCAACATCATGTAAACTAGACACAGCCAAAGCATAACAATCTGATGCATAAGATGCATGGCGAGAGCCTGAACGAGTACGACTAGATAAAGGTGCATCCAATTTACTGTCACGCAAAGTGTGCACCAGCCATTTTGGCATACCTCTAGCCTGCTCATTTTCAGCCCTTTCCTCATCAAGTACATCATGTACATCTGCATCAGTAATAGGCTGTTCTAAAACATTTTCAGAAACCCCCATAGGCTGTACATTTGCCTCATTGGAACTTACATTCGTATTTCCACCACTGAAAAGAGGCAACAAAGTGTCATAAATGTCCTGTGAGCTTACATTACTGTCTCTAGTACATGACAGCAAGGGTTGAACAGAATCTTCCACAAACACTACATCCCGTGAAACCAAAATACGTTTTGTTTGCGGATGATACAACCTGTAACCTTTGCTTTCAGCACTATAACCAACAAAAATACATTTGACAGCCTTATCATCCAATTTTCTGCGCTGCACTTGTGGCACCAAAGCATATGCCAAACAGCCAAAAACACGCATGTGCTCAATAGAAGGTTTTCTATCATGCCATGCTTCATATGGAGTAATAGACTGCAAAGCTTTCGTAGGACACCTGTTAAGTACATAAGTGGCACACATGATGGCCTCAAGCCAAAAAGAATGCGGCAAAGCTTGACTTTTGACCATACATCGTGCCATTTCCGTTAATGACCTGTTTTTCCTCTCAGCAACACCATTTTGCTGAGGTGTATAAGGCACTGTACATTGGTGTTTTATCCCACGACTAGCCAGAAATGCATTAAATTCATGAGACATATACTCCCCCCTCGATCGGAACGGAGGGTGCCCATAGTACATTTTGAGACATTTTCAGCCATAGCCAAAAATTGTTTGAAGCACATAAAAACTTCGGACTTTGCTTTAAGCGGAAATACCCATGCATGCCTGGAGTAATCATCAATGAAAGTCACGAAGTACAGGTAATTGCCCAAGGACGGAGTTTGCATGGGCCCACAAACATCACTATGCACAAGTTGCAACCTGCATGTGGCCCTAACTGAACCATCCTTTGGAAACTTAGAACGCTGCATTTTACCCAGAATACAGCCTTCACAAACATGTTTGATAGGTGCTTCAAGAGGCGGCAAAGAAGCAACCATATCAGATTTCTGCAAACGCAGCAAACTGGCAAAATTCAGATGACCAAAACGTGCATGCCAAAGTTTTGCATCTGAAATAGCCCTTGAATCTGCAACAGCATTTGCAAAATTTTGTCCACACTTGTCATACAAAGTGAGCTTATACAGCCCACGGCACAAAAGCCCAGATGCAACAATTTCATCACCAAAACTGAGATCATGAACTGTACATCTGTCATCCACAAATTTGACTACAAGTCCAAGTCTAGCAAGTGCGGATACAGACAATAGATTCTTCTTGATCCCAGGTACATAAAGTGCATCAACAAGTGTGAAGGAACTGCCATTAGCAGCAGTGAGCACAATCTTTCCAACTCCCTGAACTGGATAAGAGGCGTTGTTGGCACAAGTGACTGAATTCCCATGAGGGACAGACTCGAGAGAGGTAAACAATTCACGATGTGAGGTAATGTGCTTTGTAGCACCACTGTCGAAATACCACACATGTGAATCTGCAGCAACTGACAAGCATGCATCATGGACAGCAGGATTGTAAGTGCACTCTGCGCTAAAAGCCCATTCTGCATCAACATCAGCATCACAATCTCCTTTCACAGAAGACTCAACAATGGCTGCATTTGTAGTGGAACCAGCATTTGCAGTGGAACCACCCTCTTTCTTCTTAGCCTCTTTGGCCTTCAACTTAGGACACGACTTGATCAAGTGATCATTGGCTTTACAATAATGGCAACGCATCTTCTTTTTGCCCTTATCACCAGAATTGCCAGACGAAGTGCTGCCAGCAGAAGCATTAGGAATAGAATTTTTGCCACTCGCAGCAGAACCATAAGAAGTGGCTGCATTACTGTTACCACCCTTTCTTTGAGAAGCAATAAAAGCCTGTTCAACTGCACGCTGCCTAGTCCTGTTTTTTCTAGAAAGTGACTCTTGCAACAGCAATGTGCATAATGCATCAAACTTGACAACTTCAGGATTTCCTTGGGTCATCAGTCTCCAAGTACTAGCAAAAGTCTGGTAGGAATCTGGTAAGGCATCAAGAACAGTCTGCACAAGGGAACTGTCAGAAATGACTTCACCTGCAGAAATGAGTTGCTCATTGATATCCTTGACACTAGCAAGGAAAGTGTCCATATCATCTTCCTCATGCATAATCTTCGACTCTAGCTCTTTACGCAGCAAAGCAATTTTAGCCTCATTGCGGCTTGCATAAAGACCTGCTAGAATATCCCAAGCCTGTTTTGCAGATTTTGCTGAACGGATGTGAGGAATAATGGTGCGCTTCACAGACAACGCAATCAATGCATGAGCCTGCGCATCCTTAACATCCCAACGAGCTTGTTCTGCTGTAGGCAAAACAACTCTAACAGCTGCAATCCTTGCAGCAAGACCTGCAACATCCTCAATATCGCCTACATCTTCAGAACCAGGACGTACATCAATGCCCTGCACAATGTTCCAGACACCTTTTGACACAAGAACGTGTTGCATCATATAAGCCCACATAGGGTAGTTGTCCCCATCCAACCTGTCCTCAGCAGCAAACATCTTGAACACATCTGTGTTGTTGTTGTCAGCCATGGTAAATGCTGCACCTGATGTGAAAACTGCCCGAAAATAGGAGAAATGGAGCGGGAACAACTTGTGCTATATAGCACAAACCGTAGAAGACTATAAGGCACCTGTTATGCAGAAAACGGCACTGACAGAAAATCTGCACAAAATGAAGAAATAACCTGTGCAGTACTGCCCGTAGTGGAAACGGAGGCCGAAATGAGTCCAAATCAAAATTCTGAGCAGACCGAGCTCTTCGAGCTTTCCCAAAATATTTGTCGACCTGCGAACGCTTGCCAAAGCTCACTGAAATCGGAGAAAGTGAGCAGGCGTGTGCTGGAGCAGCTGGCGACTAAGCCCGGGAGGACGTGACCTGCTCTGATACCAATTGTTGGAATTAGGGTTGCAGAGAAACACACACAGCTTGGAGAAGACGAAGGAAGCTCAAGGCACACAATAGAGAGTGTGTTACTTAGTGTGCAATGGAAAGATGGATAGCCCTAGAGTGATGGGCGTATATACAATGCACGGGGGAAAAAACCTCCTAAAGAGGGAAAAAATGCCCCGGCGGTCCTAGTGTGTTCACACACATCACTACCACATGTATATGGTAACAGCTTCTTGTAACACCTCTTTGACCGAAGTTTCCAAATGGCTTAGTTATTGTTTCAAAGCCATTTTACCTAGCGTAAATGAATTGTGGAAAAATATGCTAAAGGAAGCTGATGTACCTACCGATTCAAGTTGGATTTTAAATGATTCAGTAGGTGTGATTCCTGTTTTAAAGTTTTTGAACTCTTCAAGAAGCCTTACGGAGAAATCTTCTCCTTTATGTCTCCAAACTTTTGACTTTACAACGCTATACACGAAGCTAAATTGGAGGACCTTAAATTTAGAGTCATGTCTCTTATTTCAAAAGTTTTTGCGAACAAGCTTGACAAGGATAGGTACAAGGCATTGCTAGTAGAAAAGTCAGCCTTGAACTTTGACTTCTTATGGCTGAAAAACAAGAATGTAGATGTAGACAAAGGAAGAAAGAGATTCACCAGGATTGTAGATGACATTGACATCATATCTTGGTTAGATTTTCTTTTGGACAATTTATATATAACCATCGGCGACTCTCTTTTCAAGCAAACAATTGGTATCCCTATGGGCACCAATTGTGCTGTTTTTCTTGCTAATTTCTATCTTTTTACTTATAAGTTTGATTTTATGGAGCGTCTTGTCCTTGCTAACACTTGCCCAATATTTTTGCACAAGTTATGCAATGTAAGACGCTTTGTACATGATCTTTTTGTCCCTGACGTTCCTTCTTTTCAAGATTTTATGTACTTGAATTCGAGTTCTGTAGACGGAGGAATTTATCCCAAGGAGTTTTGTGAACTTAACTGTACCACAAGTAGTGATTGTTGTGCCTTTTTAGACCTTAAGATTTCTCAGATTCCCTTGGGATTAGAAGTAGATATCTATGATAAGCGCCTTGAACCAGAAAATGGCAATCTAAAACTCATCCATATGCCTCACGTTTCTTCGAACATTTCTCTTTTAGCTAAGTACGGTGTCATTTGCTCTCAACTATTTAGATTTTCTCGTCTTTGTTCTAGTAAACATACTTTTGTTGTTCAATCTTGCCATCTTATTTCTTTACTAGTTGAAAAAGGATACTCATTCCAAAGAATCATGAAAAGCGTTCGTTCATTTTTGCATTGTAGTAAGTTTATTTTTAATGTTTCTTCCTTTGGAATGTTCAAGATAATCAGTAGTAAATTCAATAGAAGTGGGGAGCTAAAAAGCCCACTTATTGTTTGACTTAATAACACCTTATGTTGTTGTTTTGATCTTTAGCGCTTCTAGTATTTTTACTATAGCTTGACAAATGCTAGCCTTTATCATGGCTGAGTATGCCCATCACCTCTGGAGGGTGATAGAAACTCAGCTCGTTGGTTTTGTAGAGTACGTTCAAAGCATGAATGACCTCTATATAAACCTGCACCTACTCTTGGGCACTGACGACTTTAGTAGGGATGTCATAGCTGTTGTCAAAGCTGTGCATGATAAAGGTGATAATCTTATTCTTCCTATTTGGACAAGTAGCGAAGTTGAGATCACATATTGTCAAGTTTGGTTCTTTGCTCTTCGTAGGTTTGTAGTAGTCTTCATTTTTCGATTTCGTATTTAGCTTACCTGAGGACTTACGAATGTGTTCCGTTAGAAGTTGTTGTGTGAAGTTTGATTTCTAGGATTAAGTTTTTAAGATGTCTTATCTTTTTTTGCTTAAAGTTGAGTACTTGTTTTAAGCCAAGTAAGTTGCGTCAACTTATTTTACACCTGCCTTTTCTAAAAACATTTTTGAGTTAAAAATGTTTTGGTTTATCTAGTTTTGTTTCGTAGCAAACAAAGTGATTTAGTTAGTTTGTTTGTTTTTGTTTTTCTTTTCTTTTCTTGTGTCCCTTGCTTTTATAGTTTTATGAGTGCTTTATTCCCTCTTATAATTCGTGAGTTCAGACTATTCTGAACTTATGAAGGTATACACATTGACTACTAGAGATTCAAAAGTATGAGTAGCACCTGAGACATGGCCTTGCCTCCCTCTAGAGGATGCAAGAGGGATATCTAAAGAGATCATGGATAAAATCTCAGCTTAGCCCAACCAGGCGGGCGATCTCTAAGCTTGAGATGTGGCGTGAGGATTATGTATTTCACACACACGCTTCACAAAGGACATTGCAAACAATGTATAATTGTCATAAGTAGCATGTTTTCCGGGCCCTGTATGGTATTGGACATATGGAATTTCTTGGGGGATCTAAATTGTACTTTTTCCATACTTTCATGCTTGTATGCATTTGTAGTATGGCTGCTCTATGAAAAAACTATGCCTCAAATTCATAGCCTTCCTCGACTCCACTGCCTCATATCATTCAATGACACAAATTACAATCTCAATCCACTACTTCATATCATCCAATGCCCCTTGCCCCTTTTTTTATGGATGAGGGAAATCAGCCTTTGTCCAACCATCCAATAGTTTCAAACATCTTAGGTAGAATTCTTCACAGAAAATTTCCAATATCAGAATATACCAATGCAAACCCCCTAAGGGTCTGACCCAGTAACACTACTTCATGCATTATACTTGCAGCCAGCATTCAATCATGACGTTTAATAGTTGCAAAGTTCATCATGATGACATAAGAGTAAGCATTTCCCCTCCTAAAGCACAATTTGTCACAAAACAATGACGTGGCATTATCACCTGACATAGCATGATGACGTGGCATGGCCATTGGACAGGGCATGCTGACGTGGCAGACAATACGACGGCATGCTGACGTGGTAAACAATTCGGACCTCTGCGATTTGCGTTGACAGGTGCTGACGTGGCAGCCTTTATGGATTTCTGCAAATTGCTCTAGCTGCTTTTCCTGGCAGATTTTTGACCAGTTGCTTTTGGAGCTAATTGCTTTTGAGTTTAGAAGCTTTAGGGGCTCTGCTTGGGCATCCCTTGTAAGAATAAATAAGCCCAAGGGGCCTCACTCTTGAGGGCCATTTGGACGTAGAGACCGAGAGCAGAGGACCCCTCGGGAGTTGTACTTTGCAATGATTGATGAAAAAGAAATATCGAAAGGGATGCCAAACTTTGGGGCCAATACCTCTGGGCACGGAACTACGCCGGGCCGTATCGACTCTCTCTCTCTCTCTATTAAAGTTCATTGATTATGAAATTTTTGTTCGTGTGTTGTTATTGATTTCTCGCTTGGAGTGTCCAAGCCTGTTACAGTGAGATCCGAGCTCAGAAAGATTCTTCTTCTACTGAGGATCCGATCTTTTATAGCGCACACAGGTTTTTTTGAAAGAATCTTCGTGCCTCGACCCCGGACTTATTGGTAACTCCCACCCTTCGTACATCACGCATCGGGCGCGCTTCCGTCTTCCTCGCTCTGTCTTAGGGCATATGTCATAAATGGTAAAGCATCCCAGATTACACATGGTTTCTCGTGGAGAATTTGATAGAGATAACAATTCTCAGTGGGAAGGTAAAGAAAAGTTGAAATCCGGCGCGGGAACTAAAGAAAAGAATGAAGATTTGGGCAAATTTTTCGGCGGAAAAGTTTGTCAAAATGGAGTATAAACGTCAATTGCAGGTTGGCATATGTATGAAAAGATTGATCAAGTATTCCAGGGACTTGAGATTTGCGAAACACCTGGAGAAATACTCGATTGATGAGATTTAGTCGAGATGGCGTGAGGCCATTGATTCTCCTCTTAAGCCGGAAGAAAAGCTGAAAGGACATACAAGTGCAGAAAAGCGGAACCTGCACTCGTAGAAAGAGATGGACAAGAACTCTTGAAAAGAAGATGAACCAGAGGACCACCAGAAGATAAGCCAGAAAGTTACAGAGCAGCAACCGAGGGCGGAAGAAAAGGAAAGAAAAAAGCAAGATTGGTATGTAAGGTGCAACGGAAGTGAATGTTAGATTTGCTCAAGATGAGTGCTCCGAACTGTGCTCAAGGGTTCCTTTTACTTACGGAAGGGATAGCCTTCCATTCCTTTAGTGAGAGAGTGCAAATGATCACAAACAAAGTGGATAAACATTGTGAATGAAGGTGCTGAGACTGAGAGATAGAGAGAGAAGAATACGACACCAGAAAAAATTTCAAACCCTCCTCCGAAGGCCCCACTCTCTATGGCGAGAGTGGGCATAGCAGTAGATCATGCTCTCTTGACATTGTTTGTTAAATTTCAGTATAGTACAACCCAGACATCAGGAGGTAGGTCACACACCCGCTATACATTTACACCAGAGACGGATTTCATTTATATAGAGGAGATTTGGGACCGTCTATTGGAAGGCACAGTTGGCACAAATGGTACATGCCTCTTAGTGGAGGAGTGCACCACTCTACTGGCTGAGACACTGCATGGGGCTGCATCAGTGGCATACCCACATACTCAGCCGGGCAAGAGACGACATTCTGGGAGCATGCCCCAGAATAGTTGCTACGAGCACTTTCTTTACATCTGAGATGGTACAAAGGGCCATCGACAGGATGAGGACCAGTAAGGCATATGATCATGACGGTCTAGTAGCGGAGCACTTAGACATGCCAGGGATATGCTGATGGAGGTTCTCGCAGTGTTGTTCAATCGTGCCATGTGTGAGGGGTTACCTGAGACTTGGAGGTTGTCTAATATTGTGCCCATCCTCAAGGCTGGTGACCTTACAGAGCCTGGGAACTACCGCACTATTATGGTTGGACACACATTGGCACGGTTGTATACATCTATTCTGGAGCAACACTTGAGTAATTGGGTAGAGGGCAAGGGTGTACGAGCAAAAGGTCAGGCTGGCTTCAGGAGGGGTTTCTCCACTCTTGATCATATTCTGACACTCAGGGCCATCATTGAGGAGGGCAGAGCACATGGGAGACGGATCTATTGTAGCTTTGTGGATTTTCGCAAAGCATTGGACATGGTACCAAGAGCTCGATTGATGCGTAGACTACAGGAGATGGGGGTGCCCGTAGAGATGATTTGGGGGATGATGGCTTTGTACAGATCAGTGATGTGACATGTACGCACTCCGGAAGGGGTATCTGATTTAGTTCACTCTACTATTGGAGTGAAACAGGGCTGCCCATTGTCTCCTACTCTATTTGGTATGTATGTTGATGAGGTGTCTGATTACATTGACAGAGAGGGAATAGGGGTGCCCAGCTGGCAGGGACGTGGATCCCATTGTTGCTATATGTTGATGATATTGTGCTGATATCTGACTCACCAGAAGGTATGCAACGACATTTGGATGCACTACGCAGTTTTGCAGAGGATAGTGGATTGTGTGTAAACCTAGGTAAAACCAAGGTTATGGTGTTTAACACCACACTGCAATGGGTCAGGAGATCAATACCTACTTTCAAATATGGTCAGGAGATTGTGGAGTATACAGATGCATACGCTTACTTGGGGGTAGTCTTTATTGGGCCGAGATTTTCTTTGAGACGAGCGACATAGACTAGACTAACTAGAGCTGCTGCGGCTGTGGGAGGAATGGAGAGGATATGTTCGCAGGTTCAGTTCCAGGAACCTAGGACAAAGTTTTGGCTCTTTGATACTTTGGTTGCCTCTACTATGTTATATGGGGTGCAGGTTTGGGGACCTTCTGTAGGCCAGGATGGTTGGAGGCATATGGAGAAGCCCCTGGTATCCATGATCTCCCGGTTGATTACAGCCAAGGCTTCCGTACCGCATTATATCATTCGAGCAAAATTAGCTGCCCCCCCTATGGAGATTGAGGCGCTTACCAGATTAGTCTCCTTTGTACAGAGTCTATGGGATACTACCAGAGACAGATATGCCAGGGTGGCTCTAGAGTCCTCCAGACAATTAGCTCTTAATGGGGATACATTATGCTGGTATGCACAGATGGCATCATGGTTTCAGACACATGGTTTCACCATGGACATATTGACTCTTTTCAATACTCTCTATACGCACCCTTGAGGTCTCGGACGTGGGTAGAGATTAATAGACTCATTCGTCAGGATCTGATCCAGCTGGACACGAGGAGGACATGGATAGAGCCGATACAGGAGTTGGGCACAAAGATGGCTTTCTATAGAGAGCATCTTCTCCACCTCACGGGGGATGGGTTTATGATTCGACCTAGCTATATGGACACGCATCTTTCTCATGGTTTGCGTTGTGCCATTGGCCAGATACGCACGTACTCACATCAGCTCGAGATTGAGACTGGCAGATTCAGAGGGACACCAGCAGATAGCAGGATATGCCGCTTATGCCATCTAGAGCCGGAGAGAGAGGTACATTACATATGTCATTGCACAGTGTACTATGAGATACGAGGCCGTTTTCATTGTCTATTCAGAGAAGGTTTTGGTCCTCTATCTAGGGTCATGAGTTATGAGGATCAGAGATGTCTTGGGCTATATCTACTTGAGTTACACAGGCATAGAGAAACTTTACTGAGGAGAGCTGAAGAGAGACAACCCCAGAGACAGATCACAGATTTCTTTACACTAGATATTGTACACCCAGAAGAACAGACAGAGGAGCAGCCAAGAGTGGAGAGGTCTACCTGCACTACTGGCATTCTCATAGACCGAGCATTGGAGCTAGGGAGATCTAGACGACCCGATGGAGAAGAGGAGCTACACAGTTTCGAAGGAGGCTGCAACAAAGGATTCGAGCCATACTTTTTTGTCATCAGAGTGCAGATGAAGATGGATCTCTACTTCCCTCCCATATTGTCTACACCCTGTATTGCTTAGTTCACACATTTCACGCCTTTCACCTTTCACACCTATCAGCTTAGTTTAGGATTCTGCAGTATTTATATTTTGTTATCCTAATTTAATTTATTTTGTTAATCTGACTTTGTATCAGATACACCGCATTGTAACTTTCTGGTCTCATAGGTCACTTTGGCCTTTTGAAGACGTTAATATAACATTTCATTTCATTTCATTTCAAGCTCCCTCCCTCTCTCAAGTCTCATCACTTATGGTGCAAGCTTCCGCTCCAAGCTTTGTGTGGATTCTGGACTCTCGTGCAACCGATTACCGCGTGGCATGATCGCGTGTAAGACTTAAGCATCATTGACTTAAGCATCATTGCCAAGCATGCCTAAATAGGATTCTACTTTGACTAATGGGGGTGTGTGGCTCTCTACTAACATATTGTTGAAGTCCAGCCTAATTCAAGCATATTTTAGGTTTACCGTTCTGGTCCCCCTTCCTGTTCCGCTGCTCCAGGAACAGGGGGCCCCCGTTCCCATTCCATGTAACTTTGCTGTATGCGTATCCTCCCGTATGTTTCAAACCATGCTTGAAATAGTTTCTTAGAAATCCACAGAAACAAACGACCGAGCTGAGGGAAGTGAGGTCGTTGCTATTATATCCAGGTTTGTCGTCGTGTATAGGTGGTCCCAATGGTTCCACTGACTACATTAAGGATTTTAATCATAAATAAATTTGTCAGTCTGTGCGTTTCTTGTTTAAACTGACTGCACAAGTGGCTTCAAAACTTTGACTAATGTTTACATACACTGTGTGTAACTTGCTATGCTGTGTACTTGTATCGTATGCTGAGGTCTTATCACAAGGATTTCAAGCTTGTGTCGCTATTGAAATTTGAGGGGAACTCGTGTTGAGTGTACAAATAATGTGAGTAAAGAAACCTGTAACCATTCTGGGTTTACCAATTACAAGTCTGACCCCCTGATTTGCTGTGTACATTTCAGGAGGAATGTGGCGGGAAAGCTTGCTTCATCATCACCAATGCACGATCTGAAAGAGTGGTGACAAGCCAAGAGATAAGGTTAGTTTTTGGTGGTAAAAGTGGTTTCTTTCCTTCATACTCATGTAGTCTCCTCCCATTGCTTTAAAAGGTCAAATCATATTGGGTAATTTATTCTCTTATCTGCCTAATTTGGTCTCTCAGCCTTCTAGACTCAGCAATGAAATCACTCTTTAAAGTCTGTTCATATTTTGGTTTACATGGTGATGGTGCCTAATCTGCTGAAGCCTTGTGCTTGGAGGAGAACTTTATTTAAAGGGTGCCACACACTTAAAAACTTCTTAAAGTTAGCTGACCGGCTTTAGTATAAATTTTCCTGAGGCCGGTGTTGTGGTTTGATTTATCCTTTCATAGAAGAGTGACCACCTCCTTTATGGAGCTATTATGGTTCTATTAACGTAAAAGAGTGGCAATCATAGCTAAAATTATTATATTCTAACATCTATAATTTTCAAGATTGAAATGGTTGTCTTGTCTTGTAGCTGACTAACAATATGATTCAAAGAATATCTCTTTTGTATTTCTCCCCTCTTTTGCATTACTTATACTTTCTTTTCTCTAACTTCCTTTTCCAAAGGGAACTTCCTACCAATACCTCTAGTTCTAGCCTCTTCTTCTTGAGACAGGCTATTGTCATCTTTACCTTCTATCTTGATGCTTGAAAGCGTCAGCTTGTAATTATATTGGATGTTTTTTTTCTATTTTTGGTTGTCCTTGCAGTGTTTTCTTCTTATCTCAATGAAACTTTGGGTCATGTATGTACTATAAGAACTTGAGCAGTTGGATGTTTTTTTCCATTTTTAGTATTGGTTGTCCTTGCATAGTTACTTGGAACAGGAACGGGAGGGTCCGGAACGACGGGAACGGGGATGAGGAGGGGGGCCTGGAACGGGAACGGGCTAGAACGGTCGACTAAAGTAAGGCTTGAATTACCTCCATTCATTTTAGTCCCAAATCAACTCCTAAACAACCCCAAAACTACCCCCAAATCCGCCCCCAAACCTCCCCAAATATGTCCCCCAAACAGCCCAATTCTGCCCCCAAATGCCTACTTTTGCCTGTTCCGCCCCACGTTCCGCCATTCTGTTTCACATTCCGCCTTGTTCCCCCCCGTTCCGGAACACCGTTCCGGTTACACCTTGTTCCGGAACGGTGTTCCGTTCCCGACTCCGTTTCGGGAACGGGACTCGTTCCGAACGCCGTTTCGGAACGTTTGGGCTGTGTTCCGCCTGTTCCCTGTTACACTGTGTCCTTGCAGTGTTTTCTTCTTATCTCACGGAAACTTTGGGTCATGTATGCACTATAAGAACTTGAGCAGTGTCAGCCTAGTGTGAACGAAGCCCTTAGGTTAGGGCGGTTATGATATCTTATAAGTAGGACCTTGAGCTCATTTCTGGTCTATCTTGTGTAATCACCACACTTCACCAAAGCTAGGGTATGGGACGCTAGTCGTTGAGGTGAGGGTCTAGGCCGGAGTAGCTACAGGCTTCGAAGCTTGTGGGTGAGGAAGTTAGGCTCTAAGGCTGGAAGGTGGATTGGATGCCTACTTCTTATGTTGTTTTATGTGTGAGTTGGAAGTGTCATGTCGTGTGTGCAGGATGGATCCTTGGGGAGCACTAACATTGGTATTAGAGAAACCTCCTACTCTTTTCCATGGCATGATGACGTGCATAAAACCATTAGAGCTTTGTATCTAACAGGTCCACTCCGTGTTGGGGTAAGCCTTTAGCTTACACTCAATATGTGACCAACCCTTGAAGCCAAGCATACTAAGCATGCACCCTTATGTGTATGCATGCATCCTACTACATAGATTTTCCTAACACATGTTTCTTTACTATGCACACATGCTACACAACTATAGTCGCATGCTAGTTGGTGTAGCCCACATGCTACTTGACCTTTTCCCACATGTGGTGCAAATCACTTTCCAGCATTTATTGGCACCTTCCATTTTGAGCTTATTTAAGGCCATCATGTGTAACTTGTAATTTGTTCTCTCATCCTAATCAATCAAGCAAGTTCATTTTCATTTATTGAGTACATTCTCTTTAGTCTATTTGCATAGTATCTCAAGCCAACTTGTCTATGTGGAGGAACAAGTCGCAAATGAAGATTAAATAGCCATTCTTCTCAAATCCCTACCAAGTGGCTTTCATAACATTGTAACTGTGCTCAAGGAGAAAGATCCCATTCTTGAATTTGAAGACATCTAGAGGAAGAAAAGCAAATTGGCACTTACGCAAGGTCTCAAAATAATGCATTTATTGTATACGGTAAAGGTTGCTCACACTGTGGCAAGAGTAACCACAAATCACAAGATTGCTTCTGTATTAAGGTGTGCCCTAGTGTTTCTTTAAAGTCAATGCTAAGAATCAAAAGAATCCTAGAGATTCTATAAATAAAGTACATATTGTGGTAGAAGAAGAAGAAGAAGAAGAACGAGAAGGGGATGTCAACACAGTTTACTACGAGGATGTATTGTACTGGGTTTAGACATCGCCTCAAACTCAAAGTTTGGAGGTAAGACCTACCCTCTTGCATTAGATTCATCTTATGAGCCATATGCAGCTACCCGAAGTAATCACATTAGACGACTCGATTAGAATCCATGCATTTTGTGTAAGCTTCAGCTTACAGAGGCGTCTGTTGGGGTAAACCTTTAGCCAATATGTGACTAACCCCCTAAAGCCAAGCATACTAAGCATGCACCCTTATATGCATGCATGCATCCTACTACATAGATTTCCCTTGGTTCTTTACTATGCACACATGCTAAACACATGCTATTTGGTGTAGCCCACATGCTACTTGACCTTTTCCCACATGTAGTGCATATCACTTTCCAGCATTTATTGGCACCTTCCATTTTGAGCCTATATAAGGTCATCATGCTTAACTTGTAATTTGTTCTCTCATCCTAATCAAGTCTATTTTCATTTCATTGAGTACATTCTCTTTAATCTATTTGCTCCCAATTGTTATGAAGTTCTCACTCTGATAAATGCCTCATTGGTCTATCCACCTTAGGCATTACACTCTGCGTCAGAGCGGTGGTACAAGACACAACTAGTAGTAAAAGTGGGCAAGGAGTGCACATGCAAGCTGGTGGTGGGAGTCTATGGTATATATTCTAATTTTCTATTTCTACTGTAAGGTGCAGCGGAATGAATGTTGTATTTTCTCAAGATTAGTGATCTTTATTGCTCAAGGTTCCTTTTAGTTCTTAGGGAAGGAGAGAGCCTTCCGTCAATGGAGAGTGCTATGATCACGAAGAAAGTGAGTGGATATTGTGCGTGCAAGTGAATGAGACTGAGAGAAGGAGAGAAAAGAGACACGACACCCGAGAGGTTGTAAAACCCTCCTCCGAAGGCCCCACTCTTGTCGGTGAGAATGGTCTACTTTGATTGCACAAAGGTGTACAATGCTTATGCAATGGACTGATGCAATGGGACTATGCCGCCGACGACGACGGTGATGACGACGACGACTTGATGGCTGAAATCTGGGATCTTCTAATCGCTGAAAATCTGCTAATCTTTGGGCTGTTTTGGTTGGCTGAAATTGACTGTTTTGGCTGTGTTTTTATGGCTGAAAATCGGTGGATCTCTGCAATGCTTCCAGGGGTGGCTCTGCTACTTGTCAAATGCTGAAAACGCTATGTATCTGCTGCTGGTTTGGGCAGAAACTCAAAAACGCTGATGCTGCCCTTTCCCTTGCCAAAACGCTGGGCTATATGCTAGAAAATGCTGATTTGCAGCAGTTCCCTAGCGTTAGTAAAAACGCTGATTGGGAAGATGTCTGTTGGGGAACAAACGCCAGGACAAGGAGGTTGTGGGCGATGGCTTTCTGTAGGGGAAAACGCCAAGGCAAGGAATAGGATGGCGAGGCTAAGTGCTTGAAAACGCTAGGGTGCTGAGGAGGGGGGTATTGCTGAGAAGTTTCCGGTTGAGCGGGAAGCTCGTGCTGCCTCTTCTGCCAATTACTGCTAACTTGGGTTTGCTTATATATTAACTAAGCAAAATTGCCCTACCTACTTTTGTTGGAAAGTCACTTAAAAATAATAAGTGAAAATAACCAAAAATAGGAAAATAGGTTAAATGCATTGGAAAATTCCCCTGACTGAATCTGATGGATTCTGAAGTGAATACTGATGGTCATGCTGTGTGCAACCGGAGGATATGCATCTATGCTAAGTGACTCGGCATGCACGGTCTACGAATAGACTCTCAAAAGTGCCAGATCACTGCTAATCTAAACTGCCTTGACTGACGGGAATCTTGCTGTGGTGTAGCTTGTCCACGGACACATAAGGTTGGAATGTCGCATACATTTGTGCTCATCCATGAGAGAAACGTGCTCAACATACAATATGTCATGCCTAGTAAAAGGGATCGCATAACGATACTGACTAAAATACAGGAAACCTTCACGAATGAAACACTCGAACAATGCGTGCGTATCAATCATGCGAACACACAATACTTCCTGTGATGGTTCTTTGGACCAAGGCTCGAGAGCCAAGATCGGTTCTTCGTGATTGATCGAATCTGCAACGAGGTTAGCTTTGCTAGACAAAGCATCCACTAACACATCATCCTTGTGAACAATCACATCTTCTTCATGCAACTCATCATGCTTGTGAGAAATCACATCTTGATCATGCAAATCATCATGCTTGTCATTGTCATCCAAATCATCATGCAAATCATTAGCCTTCAAATCATCATGCTTCTCATAATCATGCAAATCATGTGTGCCATGCTGTGGAGAAAAAGAGATTGAGAGAATCTCCTTATCCCGAATCCTTTCAATCTTGTCCTGCATATTAGCAATGAGAGATGGAGAAGGAACAATGTCCTCTCCGTGAATGACAATGGGAGAATCGCTTTTGGCATTGAGAGTGAAGGTGTTAGCCTCCCAATCAATGAGAGGGTTATTATCACGAAACCATCGAATGCCCAAAATCATATCACATCCTGAGAGAGGAGAAACAACAAATCTTCTAGTGAAGGCAACTTTTTGAATTGCAAACAACACATCAAGGCATTCCTCCATGATGAGAGCGTCCATACCGGGAAAGAAAGCGAGAGACCTCCTTAGGAGATCTCGGACTAACTTCGAGGCGGGCTCTCTCAACAAGAGAGGGAGTGATCACATCATGCATACTATCTGGTTCAAACAATATGACAAAACGGTGCCCCGACGTACGACCATAACATTTAATGAGAGAATCATCAATGGGAGGGTCCTGAGAAACTTTGGGCACACCCGTGTTATCATTCATTGCATTGACAGATCTATTGGGTGTTGTGGGTTCTTTAAATTCATTCGATTCAAGCCTAGGACATGTTCCTTTTATGTGACCCTTAATGGGACAATGGAAACAACGACCTTCCTTAGAATACATGCTTTGTTCTTCCGACGTGATCTATCCTCCTACAATTCCTTGTACTACCTTTTCATATGGAGTAAGCTTAGGTTTAGCAATTGTGTTAGCCTTACCCTTAATTTCATTGGAAGAATTCTTTGATGAGATACTGTTGCAAGATTGGTTCGAAGAGTTATCATCTTACCATTCTTACCGTTCTTACCGTTTTGAGGGTTCGGAGAAGTGTGCGAGGTACTTGTGGAAGTCTTGTTCTCCTTAGGCTTTCTGAAACCGGCCTGTTTAATCCAAAAAGGGCGGTAGACCTTAGACTTAAACCTTATTTGCTTTCACCCATTTAATTTGCCGCCCACTTTACCTGTACTTTCAAGACACAACAAAGGGGAAAGGGATACAGGTTGCTAGATTGCACCTGTATGAGAAGACCGACACCAGATTGGCCCCTAAACAGGCGTCCCTTTCGGTATTTCTTTATTCTTTAAATGAGGGAATAAAAGCTGTGGTTCCCTACAAGCTGTCCCGCACAATCTTGGCTGAATTTCAACTGTTCTGGCCCGATTTCGGCAGCATAATTGTACTAGGACCCTTCACAGTCAGTATCCCCACGCATTGGATGACTTTCCCGACGCATACGGACACTTTGCAAAACCTGGCGAGAATCTGCAGCACGCTGAATTCTCTGTTTTCTGCCCCGAAAATGCGCCAGATCATCTGTATAGCGGTCCCCTCGCGTCCCCGAACCTCCTAGGGGTATTAGGGTCCGTTTAGGGCCAAAACCCTAAACGTGCAACAATACACAGCAGGATGTAATTCACTGTTTCGGGCTCCGTTTTGCGTGCCGGTCGCATCCGTAGCAAGTCCTCGAGCTCCCGCACCTTTAGGGCTACTTGCCCTTTAAATCGGACGAGATTTCGCACGTGAAACCTCTCCGAATCACCAGTACCTGCGGGGGATTAGCCGCTAGCTAATCCAGTACCTGTGCAAGAGGCTCTTGCCTCGGCAATCGCGCATGAACCCACACAACTGTACATTGGTCAATTGAAAAGCCCACTAGAGGGGCATAACATACTGCCATAGGGGAGAGAGAGAGCAGTGCGTAGCGTGCAGGGCATCACTCCTTGCACCGCACTGTACATAAGAGGGAAAGGAAGCACTTCATAGCTCTCAACCTGTGACAGAAACTGAAAATGAGCCCTCTCTTCTCTAAAATCAGCGCCACTTCTTCATGCATGAGGAAAGTGCACAGAAATGTGCCACTTGGCACATTTACAAGTCATTTCCCGTTTTGGGGTTGCCGCCTAAAAATCTCCCGATCGGTTGCCCAGTTGACTTCACGGCAGAGTAATAAAATGTTCCCCTTGTCATTCCGGAGGTAATGACGCGAATACATTTTCAGGTCCAAAATAGCAGTTCCCTAAATTTTAGGAGATGCTGCCATTGTATCTTTCTAGGTCATTTGACCCTCTTTGTACACTGCAGCCACACCAAGAACTGAAATGTAGCCTCATTAGCAAAGGATTCCACTTTGGCTAGTCAATGACACCACTTTGGCTAACCATAGTCCTTGTCCAACCTTAGTGCTCTCTTGTCCTCAGGCCTGGACTCGCTCTGAACAGTTCCACACTAGCTATGCAATGCAGGGCAGTTAGATTTCCAGAGGGGTGTTTCCAAAAAGTGAAAATGAATAAATAATAAGAAAGAAATCAACAAAAAGGATAGATAGTAGTCACATGCTGGTGACATACCCCCCTCTTGAAATCTCAAACGTCCTCGTTTGTATCTATGTCGTACATGCTCACAGTCAACACTCGGGTGTGCACACCTGTCGACACACACATGCTCATTGTCAACCCTGGTGTATTCAACACCTCGTTGACACATGTATTGCCTATGTGTGAACCCTGTCCCAATGACATAGTGGTAGCTTCGCACTCTGCCATTGCTGTGAGTCAATAACTTTCCAATGACAAAATGGTAGCTACGCATGTTGCCGCTGTCTTTTAGTACACGTTGGAACGAGTAACACTTTCGAGCATACCGAAGCCGACAGTTTAAGAATGCAGTTACACGTGTACTCTTTAATAGAAGCAATTACTGTATCCTTGACAAACTCACAAGAAATAGTTACTTCTATAGCACTAACCAAACTTTTGGACATTCCATAAGAGCAATTGCCAAACTGACAATCTGTACAACTCTAACATTCATGTAACATGTACTTCATTTGAGCTCAGAACTTGCAAGGTAAAGCATGTATCTTCCACCCGGTATTATGTTCAGTCCTCTTTCTTTCAGTTGTTGTTTCTTTCAATTACGGAAGCTCTTTTGACAAAAGAGTTGTGGCCATCGAAAGATAGTATTCAATGGAGTTTATTCAAATTTCGATTGGATAATGGAGGGAAATAATCATACCGAATTTTTCTAAAAGTTTATACATAATGTGCCCTCGCAAAACGCATGAAACCGGCCTGTTTAATCCAAAAAGGGCGGTAGACCTTAGACTTAAACCTTACTTGTACTTTCAAGACACAACAAAGGGGAATGGGATACAGGTTGCTAGATTGCACCTGTATGAGAAGACAGACACCAGATTGGCCCCTAAACAGGCGCCCCTTTCGGTATTTCTTTATTCTTTAAAAGAGGGAATAAAAGCTGTGGTTCCCTACAAGCTGTCCCGCACAATCTTGGCTGAATTTCAATTGTTCTGGCCCGATTTCGGCAGCATAACTGAACTAGGACCCTTCACAGTCAGTATCCCCACGCATTGGATGACTTTCCCGACGCATACGGACACTTTGCAAAACCTGGCGAGAATCTGCAGCACGCTGAATTCTCTGTTTTCTGCCCCAAAAATGCGCCAGATCACCTGTACAGCGGTCCCCTCGCGTCCTGAACCTCCTGGGGGTATTAGGGTCCGTTTAGGGCCAAAACCCTAAACCTGCAAAAATACACAGCAGGCTGTAATTCACTGTTTCGGGCTCCGTTTCGCGTGCCGGTCACATCCGTAGCAAGTCCTCGAGCTCCCGCACTTGTAGGGCTACTTGCCCTTTAAATCGGACGAGATTTCGCACGTGAAACCTCTCCGAATCACCAGTACCTGCGGGGGATTAGCCGCTAGCTAATCCAGTACCTGTGCAAGAGGCTCTTGCCTCGGCAATCGCGCATGAACCCACACAACTGTACATTGGTCAATTGAAAAGCCCACTAGAGGGGCATAACATACTGCCATAGGGGAGAGAGAGAGCAGTGCGTAGCGTGCAGGGCATCACTCCTTGCACCGCACTGTACATAAGAGGGAAAGGAAGCACTTCATAGCTCTCAACCTGTGACAGAAACTGAAAATGAGCCCTCTCTTCTCTAAAATCAGCGCCACTTCTTCATGCATGAGGAAAGTGCACAGAAATGTGCCACTTGGCACATTTACAAGTCATTTCCCGTTTTGGGGTTGCCGCCTAAAAATCTCCCGATCGGTTGCCCAGTTGACTTCACGGCAGAGTAATAAAATGTTCCCCTTGTCATTCCGGAGGTAATGACGCGAATACATTTTCAGGTCCAAAATAGCAGTTCCCTAAATTTTAGGAGATGCTGCCATTGTATCTTTCTAGGTCATTTGACCCTCTTTGTACACTGCAGCCACACCAAGAACTGAAATGTAGCCTCATTAGCAAAGGATTCCACTTTGGCTAGTCAATGACACCACTTTGGCTAACCATAGTCCTTGTCCAACCTTAGTGCTCTCTTGCCCTCAGGCCTGGACTCGCTCTGAACAGTTCCACACTAGCTATGCAATGCAGGGCAGTTAGATTTCCAGAGGGGTGTTTCCAAAAAGTGAAAATGAATAAATAATAAGAAAGAAATCAACAAAAAGGATAGATAGTAGTCACATGCTGGTGACATACCCCCCTCTTGAAATCTCAAACGTCCTCGTTTGTATCTATGTCGTACATGCTCACAGTCAACACTCGGGTGTGCACACCTGTCGACACACACATGCTCATTGTCAACCCTGGTGTATTCAACACCTCGTTGACACATGTATTGCCTATGTGTGAACCCTGTCCCAATGACATAGTGGTAGCTTCGCACTCTGCCATTGCTGTGAGTCAATAACTTTCCAATGACAAAATGGTAGCTACGCATGTTGCCGCTGTCTTTTAGTACACGTTGGAACGAGTAACACTTTCGAGCATACCGAAGCCGACAGTTTAAGAATGCAGTTACACGTGTACTCTTTAATAGAAGCAATTACTGTATCCTTGACAAACTCACAAGAAATAGTTACTTCTATAGCACTAACCAAACTTTTGGACATTCCATAAGAGCAATTGCCAAACTGACAATCTGTACAACTCTAACATTCATGTAACATGTACTTCATTTGAGCTCAGAACTTGCAAGGTAAAGCATGTATCTTCCACCCGGTATTATGTTCAGTCCTCTTTCTTTCAGTTGTTGTTTCTTTCAATTACGGAAGCTCTTTTGACAAAAGAGTTGTGGCCATCGAAAGATAGTATTCAATGGAGTTTATTCAAATTTCGATTGGATAATGGAGGGAAATAATCATACCGAATTTTTCTAAAAGTTTATACATAATGTGCCCTCGCAAAACGCATGAAACCGGCCTGTTTAATCCAAAAAGGGCGGTAGACCTTAGACTTAAACCTTACTTGTACTTTCAAGACACAACAAAGGGGAATGGGATACAGGTTGCTAGATTGCACCTGTATGAGAAGACAGACACCAGATTGGCCCCTAAACAGGCGCCCCTTTCGGTATTTCTTTATTCTTTAAAAGAGGGAATAAAAGCTGTGGTTCCCTACAAGCTGTCCCGCACAATCTTGGCTGAATTTCAATTGTTCTGGCCCGATTTCGGCAGCATAACTGAACTAGGACCCTTCACAGTCAGTATCCCCACGCATTGGATGACTTTCCCGACGCATACGGACACTTTGCAAAACCTGGCGAGAATCTGCAGCACGCTGAATTCTCTGTTTTCTGCCCCAAAAATGCGCCAGATCACCTGTACAGCGGTCCCCTCGCGTCCTGAACCTCCTGGGGGTATTAGGGTCCGTTTAGGGCCAAAACCCTAAACCTGCAAAAATACACAGCAGGCTGTAATTCACTGTTTCGGGCTCCGTTTCGCGTGCCGGTCACATCCGTAGCAAGTCCTCGAGCTCCCGCACTTGTAGGGCTACTTGCCCTTTAAATCGGACGAGATTTCGCACGTGAAACCTCTCCGAATCACCAGTACCTGCGGGGGATTAGCCGCTAGCTAATCCAGTACCTGTGCAAGAGGCTCTTGCCTCGGCAATCGCGCATGAACCCACACAACTGTACATTGGTCAATTGAAAAGCCCACTAGAGGGGCATAACATACTGCCATAGGGGAGAGAGAGAGCAGTGCGTAGCGTGCAGGGCATCACTCCTTGCACCGCACTGTACATAAGAGGGAAAGGAAGCACTTCATAGCTCTCAACCTGTGACAGAAACTGAAAATGAGCCCTCTCTTCTCTAAAATCAGCGCCACTTCTTCATGCATGAGGAAAGTGCACAGAAATGTGCCACTTGGCACATTTACAAGTCATTTCCCGTTTTGGGGTTGCCGCCTAAAAATCTCCCGATCGGTTGCCCAGTTGACTTCACGGCAGAGTAATAAAATGTTCCCCTTGTCATTCCGGAGGTAATGACGCGAATACATTTTCAGGTCCAAAATAGCAGTTCCCTAAATTTTAGGAGATGCTGCCATTGTATCTTTCTAGGTCATTTGACCCTCTTTGTACACTGCAGCCACACCAAGAACTGAAATGTAGCCTCATTAGCAAAGGATTCCACTTTGGCTAGTCAATGACACCACTTTGGCTAACCATAGTCCTTGTCCAACCTTAGTGCTCTCTTGCCCTCAGGCCTGGACTCGCTCTGAACAGTTCCACACTAGCTATGCAATGCAGGGCAGTTAGATTTCCAGAGGGGTGTTTCCAAAAAGTGAAAATGAATAAATAATAAGAAAGAAATCAACAAAAAGGATAGATAGTAGTCACATGCTGGTGACATACCCCCCTCTTGAAATCTCAAACGTCCTCGTTTGTATCTATGTCGTACATGCTCACAGTCAACACTCGGGTGTGCACACCTGTCGACACACACATGCTCATTGTCAACCCTGGTGTATTCAACACCTCGTTGACACATGTATTGCCTATGTGTGAACCCTGTCCCAATGACATAGTGGTAGCTTCGCACTCTGCCATTGCTGTGAGTCAATAACTTTCCAATGACAAAATGGTAGCTACGCATGTTGCCGCTGTCTTTTAGTACACGTTGGAACGAGTAACACTTTCGAGCATACCGAAGCCGACAGTTTAAGAATGCAGTTACACGTGTACTCTTTAATAGAAGCAATTACTGTATCCTTGACAAACTCACAAGAAATAGTTACTTCTATAGCACTAACCAAACTTTTGGACATTCCATAAGAGCAATTGCCAAACTGACAATCTGTACAACTCTAACATTCATGTAACATGTACTTCATTTGAGCTCACTTTAAATAACATGTACATCATTTCTTTGAGAAGCCATTGTCACACTGACAATCCATGTAGCTATGAAACTCAAGGGGTCAAGGTAGGTTGCAAATCAAAGGCTTCAAGGTAAAGTAATAACACAGTTGGTGACTTTGCACGTTCACCTTCTTCCATCCAGTTAGCATCCATTGGTGGATAGTTTCTGAACTTCACCAAGTAATGCCTAGCAACCTTGCCTTTCACTTTTCTTTCTTTATGTGCCAAAATCTGTTCCGGGACCAAGATCTCGTCAAGCTCCTCGAGTTCCGGTTGATCTTCAACTGGCATATCTTCTGGCACATCACCCACATAGAGTCTGAGAAGACTCACATGAAACGCATTGTGAATCTTTCAACTCTCAGGATATTTCAGCCTATATGCAACATCACTGATTATGTCGCATACTTGAAAAGGCCCATAGTAACGCACGCTGAGCTCTGGAAACAGTCTTTCCTTGGCCTTCATCTTCTTTAACCTTGCCTTTTCAAAGCGGAGAAGCACCCAATCATCAAGTGAAAATACCACTTTGCTTTGCCTGAGTCTTTTCCAAGGCCTTTTTGACCTTCTTGTACATTTCATCCATGTCCTGAACATACTTATATGCTTCAAATATCTTGTCCTTTGCATGCAGTATGGGAGGAACTTTCTTGGCACCTTCAACTATCTCAAAAGGTGCCTTGCCAGTTGATGAATGCACTGTATTATTGTATGCATACTCCACCAATGGCAAATACTGCTCCCACTTTCCTTTATGCTCTGACACATAGCACTTCAGCAGATCTAGGACAATAGAATTTGCCTCTTCTGACTGCCCATCTGTTTGAGGATGAAATGACGAAGAGAATTTGAGCGTTGTACCCATATTCTCAAACAAGCCTCTCCAGAACAAACTTGTCATGCGTGGATCATGATCGCTAACAATCGACTGTGGCATGCCATGATACTTGAAAATATTGCTCATAAACAAGCGTGCCATCTGATCTGGCTTTATCTTCTTCTTGACAGGAATAAAATGAGCCTGCTTGCTGAATCCGCAAATGATGGTCCAAATACCATCGTTTCTTGTCTGCGTTCTTGGAAGATCAAAGATAAAGTCCATAGCAATACTTTCCCATGGTTTATCTGGAATAGGTAGTGGTTGCAATAACCCTCGTGCCTTTTGCCTGTCAAACTTGACCTTCTGGCATATTAGGCATTCTCGCACAAAGGCATCCGCATCGCTTCTCAATGTAGGCCAGTAGAAGAATGTCTCAACCGCTTTAACTGTAGCATCGATACCATGATGCCCTGCATACGGTGGGACATGACTCTCTTCCATAACTTTGCGTCGCAATGGCTTTGTGACACACAATCTGCCATGCATCATCATGAAGCCATCTTTGAGGAGATAGTGTTCATGACGTTGTCCATCCATTAGCTGCTCGAAGACCCTTGCAAAATCTTCATCATTTGCATACTGTTCCCTCATATCATCAAGCTCATGATGAGAAGGAATTGACACAGCTGAAATTTGTGGCTTCCTTGACAAGGCATCAGCCACAACGTTCTTCTTGCCTTCCACATGCACCATCTGAAAATGGAACATGGACAAGATATTTGCCCATCGCATATGCTTCTCAGATAACTTTGCCTGTGTCAAGAAGTATCGTAAGGTCTGATGATCGGTTTGGACAACGAAATCTGCACCTAGCAGGTAGTGTTTCCAACTTAAGAGGGCATGAATCATGGCCTGCAGTTCTTTTTCATAGACTTGCATGGTCTTTTCTGGCCCTTGCAATATTCTACTCTCATAGGCTACTACCCTGCCATCTTGCATTAGCACTGCACCAATGGTACTACCACAGGCGTCACACTGGACCACAAATGACTTCCTAAGATCTGGCAACACAATGACTGGATCTGAAGTCATCTTTTCCTTTAAGAGATTAAAAGCTGAAATCTCTTTCTGTGTCCATCTAAAGGTGATTTTGAAGAGCATGTAAAGGTGAAGCAATCTCAGCGAAATTTCGGATAAACCTTCTCTAATAGGAGCATAGTCCCAAGAAGCTTCGGACATCGTGCACCATCTTCAAATCTGGCCATGACTTGATCGCTTCAACTTTAGCAGGATCCATTCTGACACCATCCTTTGAGACAATGTGTCCCAGGAAGTGAATCTCTGCCAGAAAAAATTCACTTTTCTTTGCATTGATGAGCAACCTATGGCTGCGTAGCTCTTTGAACACAATGGCCAAGTGATGCCTATGCTCCTCTTCATTCTTTGAGTAGACTATCATGTCGTCAAAGAATGTATCAACAAACTGCTGGTGTGGACGGAAAATTTTGTCCATCATCCTATTGAACGTAGCAGGAGCATTTGTGAGACCAAAGGGCATCACTAAAAATTCGTAAAGGCCAAATGTCGTTCTAAAAGCAGTCTTGTGCACATCCTCTGATCTAATGCGGATTTGATGGTACCCACTCTTTAGATCTATCCGACTAAACATAGTTGCTCCTTCTAATTTGTCTAGAATATCATCAATTCTAGGTATAGAGAACCTATTCTTGATGATATTCTTGTTCAGTGCACGGTAGTCGATGCACATACGCCATGAGCCATCCTTTTTCTGCACCAACAGCACTAGAGAACAGAATGGAGATGAACTGGGTTGAATCAACCCCTTTTCTAACAGCTCTTGTACTTGGCTCATTATCTCTTTCTGCTGAGCCACACTAACCCTGTACGGAGGCCTATTTGGTCGGCTATTGCCTGGCACCAAATCCATCGCATGGTCCTCGGGTCTCTCTGGCGGTAATTGAGACGGTAATGAATCAGAAAAACAGTCACTATACTGTTGTAAAAACATTGACCTTTCTTTATCTAACACAGATAAATTTGATTCATCACATTCTGACACTTCACGTGCAAAAATCAAGTACGCAGAAAGATGATTTTTCATTATAGAAGTAATAGTAGAAGTTGATACAGTGGGAATAGACTCCCCTTTAAGCTTTACATCCAGAATGTGAGTCTTTCCCCTGCTCTGTACAGTGATCTTTTTGTTAAAGGCATCCATGATTCCCTGTACACGATACAACCAAGGAATGCCTAGCAACACATCACATCCATCCAGTGGCATGATGTAAAATTATGCCAAACCTGCCTCTGCTGTATACCCCATCTCTTCAGGTCTGATTCCCAACTTTGAAGCCAATTATGGGGAAATGTAGTTGGCTTTGGCACCTGGATCAAAGAAGATAAGCACTGTTTGATCCCTGACCTTTCCCCATGCTCTGCAAAGCTCACTTGCATCTGAATTTAGCTTGTCGCCCACCATATCTGCCACTAGACTAGCCATGGGCCTCTTTCCTTTCCTGTCCTCCTTGTCTTCAGAATCAGCTGGCCTTTTCTTTTGAGGACAATTCTGAGCAATGTGGCCAGGCTGCTCACAGATAAAGCATTTGTTCTCTGACCTCAGGACCTTCTTTTGCTCTTCCGACCTGCGAGGAAAAGGTCTTTTCCATTTCTTTGCTGGTCCCTTTTCTGATTCAGCCGTAGCTTTGCCTTTCCCTGCTTTGGCTGGCTCCTGAGTCGCTCTAGGAACCTCATTGAGAACGTACTTCTTCGCTGAATTTTTCTTGGCTGATCCTTCCTTGACGCCAGTATTAAATTCACAATCTTCTCCCTTAAGCAAACCATTGCCAGTGTTTGCTACCTCGATGAGCTGCGTCAAAGTAGTGACTTTGGTCTTGGTGCAGTACTTTCTCAATCCTTTGGGTAGGCCACAACAGTATTTTTCAATCTGTTCTGTCAATGGCACAAACCTATAGGAAGTTACTGGAAGTAGAGCTTTCCAAAACTTCCGATTGTAGTCATCCAGATTCTTGCAACTAGCAGCATTAAGCTGGTGCCATTCTGTCATGACATCTGCTTCAAAGTCATCAGATAACCATGTTGCTGCAAAAATTTGCTTGAAGTAAATCCATGTGGACGGAGCTTGCCCTTGAAGCAATAAAGTTGTCCATCATTGTCCCGCATTCCCTGTCAAGAAAGTGGCTGCCTTGCGGACCTTTGAAGCCTCTGTAAAGTTTCCCCCTGCTTAGGCCTTGTCAAACTGCTGGAGGAATGAGAGAGCCTTCTTCTTGTCATCAAACCCTGTAAAGGTCGTGAATGTCATACCTTTGCCACCTTCTTTGTAGGGAGTTGGCCTCTCCAGCGGCGTTAAGTTGTCATATGGAAGTGACTGAAACATGGGAACACTGTTAGGGTTCATCTGTGTTCCTTGACCGCTATTAAGTTGACCTGGAAATGCCATATTTGGCTGTTGATTTGTAATTCCAGCCATACCAAAATTTGCCTGTGGCATCCCAAATTGGCCCTGAGTGCTTTGAAACCCTGGTTGCATGCCCATGACACCATACATGGGGTTAGGCATCATCGTTTGAGCACCCCTGAACACTGTTCCTGGCGTGTAAAATTGATTTCCAGGTGCATGACCAGCCATGCTCTGGAATACCGATCCACCTCCAAAATAGCCAGGGTGTACTGAAGGTGGTGGGAAGACTTGTTGCATAGGTTGTAGGTTGCTTCCCTGCCCATTAGAACCAACTATAGGCTACTGAAAGGTGGCTGGCTGAACTGGTACAGCTTGAAAGATTGGCATTTCAGCCACTTGTTCTTGCACCGTAGGCACAGGTTTTGGAGACTGCATGGTCTCCGTCAAGTGTACAGGTGTTTCCATTGATTCTGCGGTATGAATCACCTGTGCTTGAGTCTTAACAGGCTTCTGAATATGATCCAGTGACCCAACTTGTTGAGAAAGAAGAGGAGGTTGCAGAAAGGCTAAAAACCTTAGGTTTTGCATTACCTGTATGAACATAGTCACAGTAGTAGCCAACTGGGTCCTGAATAT
The DNA here is from genome assembly GCF_014529385.1 of Adiantum capillus-veneris. Lineage (NCBI taxonomy): Eukaryota > Viridiplantae > Streptophyta > Polypodiopsida > Polypodiales > Pteridaceae > Adiantum > Adiantum capillus-veneris. Next base: position 61,137,256 of record NC_140931.1, read on the forward strand.
ATCATCATCCGTCTGTGGTGGTCTTGAAGACTCACCCACTTCATGTGTCTGTTGAACCTGTGAAGAGGAAACCCCTTCAGTCACATCATCTGGTCTGTCACCCATAATTGCAATTCCTTGTGTCTGATCTATGATCCCTTGTGTCTTCAAGCCCAAACTGACCAAGGCTCACTTCTATGGGAAAGAGTGATTTAATCCCGGCGATGGAACCATTAAACCGGCCTGTTTAATCCAAAAAGGGCGGTAGACCTTAGACTTAAACCTTATTTGCTTTCACCCATTTAATTTGCCGCCCACTTTACCTGTACTTTCAAGACACAACAAAGGGGAAAGGGATACAGGTTGCTAGATTGCACCTGTATGAGAAGACCGACACCAGATTGGCCCCTAAACAGGCGCCCCTTTCGGTATTTCTTTATTCTTTAAAAGAGGGAATAAAAGCTGTGGTTCCCTACAAGCTGTCCCGCGCAATCTTGGCTGAATTTCAACTGTTCTGGGCCGATTTCGGCAGCATAACTGTACTAGGACCCTTCACAGTCAGTATCCCCACACATTGGATGACTTTCCCGATGCATACGGACACTTTGCAAAACTTGGCGAGAATCTGCATCACGCTGAATTCTCTGTTTTCTGCCCCGAAAATGCGCCTGATCACCTGTACAGCGGTCCCCTCGTGTCTTGAACCTCCTGGGGGTATTAGGATCCGTTTAGGGCCAAAACCCTAAACCTGCAAAAATATACAGAAGGCTGTAATTCACTGTTTCGGGCTCCGTTTCGCGTGGCGGTCGCATCCGTAGCAAGTCCTCGAGCTCCCGCACTTGTAGGGCTACTTGCCCTTTAAATCGGACGAGATTTCGCACATGAAACCTCTCTGAATCACCTGTACCTATGGGGGATTAGCCGCTAGCTAATCCAGTACCTGTGCAAGAGGCTCTTGCCTCGGCAATCGCGCATGAACCCACACAACTGTACATTGGTCAATTGAAAAGCCCACTAGAGGGGCATAACATACTACCATAGGGGAGAGAGAGAGCAGTGCGTAGCGTGCAGGGCATCACTCCTTGCACCGCACTGTACATAAGAGGGAAAGAAAGCACTCCATAGCTCTCAACCTGTGACAGAAAGTGAAAATGAGCCCTCTCTTCTCTAAAATCAGCGCCACTTCTTCATGTATGAGGAAAGTGCACAGAAATGTGCCACTTGGCACATTTACAGGCCATTTCCCGTTTCGGGGTTGCCACCTAAAAATCTCCCGATCGGTTGCCCAGTTGACTTGACGGCAGAGTAATAAAATGTTCCCCTTGTCATTCCAGAGGTAATGACGCGAATACATTTTCAGGTCCAAAATAGTAGTTCCCTAAATTTTAGGAGATCCTGCCATTGTATCTTTCTAGGTCATTTGACCCTCTTTGTACACTGCAGCCACACCAAGAACTGAAATGTAGCCTCTGTAGCAATGGATTCCACTTTGGCTAATCGTAGTCCTTGTCCAACCTTAGTGCTCTCTTGCCCTCAGGCCTGGACTCCCTCTGAACAGTTCCACACTAGCTATGCAATGCAAGGCAGTTAGATTTCCAGAGGGGTGTTTCCAAAAAGTGAAAATGAATAAAAATAAGAAAGAAATCAACAAAAAGAATAGATAGTAGTCACATGCTGGTGACATACCCCCCTCTTGCCCAGACAGTCCCCTAACTGTCCTCTTCCAGTGGGGCACTATTCCCAATGGTTCTGGCGTCCGTATGGCTGAAAAACAGTCAATTTACAGCGCATACACAGCGCTGAAAATGCACTTGTATGGTGAGGTTATGACCCTCAGTGATGCCTGCTTTGGAATAGCAGTTAGCTACCCCTGTTCCTGCTCAAGGAGGTTCTTGCGTCAACACAAAAGCATGAACCCACACAGCTGTACATCAGTCAAATGAGGATCCCTCTTTTGGGGCATCACATAACTGCATGTAGGGGGGAGAGAGAGCAGTGTGTAGCGTACAGGGCATCACTCCTGGCACCGCACTGTACATAAGAGGGAAAGGAAGCACTCCATAGCTATCAACCTGTGACAAACTGAAAATGAGCCCTCTCTTGTCTAAAATCAGCGCCACTTCTTCATGCATGAGGAAAGTGCACAGAAATGTGCCACTTGGCACATTTACAAGTCATTTCCCGTTTTGGGGTTGCTTCTAAAAATCTCCCGATCGGTTGCCCAGTTGACTTCACGGTAGAGTAATAAAATGTTCCTCTTGTCATTCCGGAGGTAATGACGCGAATATATTTTCAGGTCCAAAATAGCAGTTCCCTAAATTTTAGGAGATGCTGCCATTGTATCTTTCTAGGTCATCTGACCCTCTTTGTACACTGCAGCCACACCAAGAACTGAAATGTAGCCTCTGTAGCAAAGGATTCCACTTTGGCTAGTCAATGACCCCACTTTGGCTAACCATAGTCCTTGTCCAACCTTAGTGCTCTCGTGCCCTCAGGCCTGGACTCCCTTTGAACAATTCCACACTAGCTATGCAATGCAGGGTAGTTAGATTTCCAGAGGGGTGTTTCCAAAAAGTGAAAATAAATAAATAATAAGAAAGAAATCAACAAAAAGGATAGATAGTAGTCACATGCTGGTGACACTTTCCCTTGTTGTGCTTCATCTCCTGTGCGAGAGCAATTGTTACCGCCTTGTTGAGATCGATTGGATCGAATACCTCGACATCGTACTTGATATACTCGTCCAATCCAAAGAGAAAAACCTCTTTGCGCTCATCATCCGACATGCGTAATTGGGTACCTAGCTACAAAACACGATTAGAAAAAGACATAACCGGCATACCATTTTGCTTGAGAGCGCGCCAATCATCCTTCAATCGTGCAAGGTAGTGAGGTGGCATAAACGGCGCCTTGAGCTTGTCTTGGAAATGAGCGCAACTAAAAGAGAGGGGCGTGAAATCGTCGGCTGTCTCTAGGTGCGCGGCTAGCTGTGCCTCTTGCCATGCTTGGTACCAATTGATGGCATCACCGGCAAGGTACATAGCTGCCGTCAAAACTTTGCTATTTCTTGTGTTCTTAGTTGTTGCAGAATAAGCATTAAATTGATGCAACCAAGAATGAATAACCGTAGCATCCCATCTTACCGTCATACTTACTGAAAGTCAACTTCTCTGTGACTGGATGGTTGGAATCCGTATCGTGGCTTGCGGCACTTGATGAACTTCCACGATCTTTGGGTGGTTCGATCTTCGAGGCTAGCATGTGGGAAATAAATTCTTGATTTCGAATCTCCCTTTGAGCTTCTCGTTCATCGCGCTCACGTTCGAAAGCAAGCCGATTTTCTTCTTGTTTTGCGGCTAGTCTTGCGTTTCTTTCATCGCGCTCACGCTCATGAGCAAGGCGCTCACGTTCCTGAGCAAGGCGATTTGCTTCTTGTTTATCCATCATGGCCATCATCTGCTTGACCATTTCCTCCACAGGGTTTGGTGCACTTGGTGGCGTAGATGGCGAAGGGGGAGGGTTGAAGAAATCATCTCTGGGTGGAGACGAGTCTTCGTCGCCTCTCTCATGCTCATCACCTGTATGCGAAGTATCCATTCCGCTTCGGGTGACGACCATGCACTATGATCTTGGGGTCTTAAGCTCGCGAGGAACTTGGGTTCTTGAGGGTCTTGAGGTTCTTGAGGTCCTTGATTCGTGAGAATCTTGGGTTTTTGAGGTTCTTGAGTCTTAAGGGTCTTGGGTTCTTGAGGTTTTCTTTCGCGTGCAAATCGCGTTGGAGAAGGATCTTCTCTTCACTCGAGTTCTACTCTTTTCTGTGGGTGCACCCCTTGGCGGCCTTGCGCTCACACCAAGGTTGGTTTTTCCCACCTCACGTCGATTGGCCGGCCGCTAAGTGCACAGTCCGCTCTCAATGAGTGAAAAGAGACACAAGGGGAGGCTGGACAAGCCCTTCTTTCTTTGGATTCCTGTCACTCTTCAACAAAACACGATTAGGAATCGCCACGCCCAAGTAAACTTGGGTTCGTGCGATCGCAACAAGTATAAAAATTCTTGTGGTTCTTTCCTTGTGTAATGAAGAACACTTCCAAAGCTCTGATACCAATGTAAGGTGCAGCGGAATGAATGTTGAGTATTTTCTCAAGATTAGTGATCTTTATTGCTCAAGGTTCCTTTTAGTTCTTAGGGAAGGAGAGAGCCTTCCGTCTATGGAGAGTGCTATGATCACGAACAAAGTGAGTGGATATTGTGCGTGCAAGTGAATGAGACTGAGAGAAGGAGAGAAAAGAGATACGACACCCGAGAGGTTGTAAAACCCTCCTCCGAAGGCCCCACTCTCGTCGGCGAGAGTGGTCTACTTTGATTGCACAAAGGTGTACGATGCGTATGCAATGGACTGATGCAATGGGACTATGCCGCCGACGACGACGATTTGATGGCTGAAATCTGGGATCTTCTAATCGCTGAAACTCTGCTAATCTTTGGGCTGTTTTGGTTGGCTGAAATTGACTGTTTTGGCTGTGTTTTTATGGCTGAAAATCGGTGGATCTCTGCAATGCTTCCAGGGGTGGCTCTGCTACTTGTCAAATGCTGAAAACGCTATGTATCTGCTGCTGGTTTGGGCAGAAACTCAAAAATGCTGATGCTGCCCTTTCCCTTGCCAAAACGCTGGGCTATATGCTAGAAAACGCTGATCTGCAGCAGTTCCCTAGTGTTAGTAAAAACGCTGATTGGGAAGATGCCTGTGGGGGAACAAATGCCAGGACAAGGAGGTTGTGGGCGATGGCTTTCTGTAGGGGAAAACGCCAAGGCAAGGAATAGGATGGCGAGGCTAAGTGCTTGAAAACGCTAGGGTGCTGAGGGGGGGGGGGGGTACTGCTGAGAAGTTGCCTGTTGAGCGGGAAGCTCCTGCTGCCTCTTCTGCCAATTACTGCTAACTTGGGTTTGCTTATATATTAACTTAGCAAAATTGCCCTACCTACTTTTGTTGGCAAGTCACTTAAAAATAATAAGTGAAAATAATCAAAAATAGGAAAATAGGCTAAATGCACTGGAAAATTCCCCTGACTGAATCTGATGGATTCTGAAGGGAATACTGATGATCATGCTGTGTACAACGGGAGAGATATGCATTTATGCTAAGTGACTGGGCATGCACGGTCTACGAATAGACTCACAAAAGTGCTAGATCAATTCTAATCTAAACTGACTTGACTGACGGGAACCCTGCTGTGGTGTAGCTTGTCCACGGACACATACGGTTGGGATGTCTCACGTGTCATCTATCAACTGTCACGTGTGGTCGTTGATGTTGTTAGAAGAGACATGATGATGGATATTGGCTGTTTTCAGCCATGGAGGAGCCTTTGATGGCATACTAGCACCCCTCATGGCACAGTTGGATTGTTATGTTAGATGTATCAGTGAGAATGAGCGATGACCTCTAATGTCATGGTTCTTGGGTGTGTTTTTCCCATAGTCGCAAGGGACGCGTCCCGAGGAGTGGGGACGGGGGGACCGGACTCAAATGGATTTTAGTGTAAAAAAGAGGGCAGGGCAGCAAGTGGGGATGGAAAAGTGGGGACGAGAAGCTGAAAAATGGGCGTCCCCTGTGACTACGGTTTTTCCTCATCAGCCATGAATTAGTGGGTAGGCTTGGCAGCTAGGGTGCTTGTCAAACTCCTAGGGTACCATTTTGGAAGCTTCTTGACCAGCCGCCAGCCAATAGGCACTCCCTACCTACACCAAGTGGTAATCTTCAGATGAATGAAGCTTCATGACCAGCCGCCAAGACCAGCTGCCAGCCAATAGTCACTCCTCCCTATGCAAAGTGGCAATCGGCAATTAGATGAAAACTTCCGTCAGTTTTGATGACTAGTTGTCTTGTGGAGGTGCCAACAACTCAGCAAAAAGAATGGCAACACCCATCCAATTGGCTGCAGTAAAAGCAACCACCCTTCCATGTCATCATACTTCACCAATGAGAGGGCACTCATGGGCCACATGGTTCTCTGTGAGGGGAGTTTTTTGTGGTCATGAGAAAGTAACCAGGGAGGTTATGCTGACTTCCTGTTTTGGAGGTTAGTGGGCAGCCCTTTGTGGGCAACCTAGTCTATAAAAGGGGGAGCCTCTCCCTTGGCTAGAACCTCTCTCATTTTCTCTCTCACCACTTCTCTGGTCCCTCCTCACCTCTCCTATCTACCCACATCTCTTGCTACTACTCTCTAGCACTCTTTGAGAGTACCATTCAAGCCAAACTATAACTCTTGTACCTCTGTGCTTCTCTCCATCACAATGGCATCACACTGCGATCATTTGCATGACGATTGTAACTGTAGAGGGCACCATGTGCCAATGGAAAGAACAAAACTTTATCACTTTAACAGAGCTTGAAATTAAGAGAGAATCCACACAGTAGACATGGAGTGGCGGAGTTCCACTCCTAGAAGCACTGGTCCCAAAACCCTGGCACCCCTTTCCATGTTTCTTTTATATTGATCTTCAGAGAGTACAATTGTGGAGAGGAGCACTCTCTCCAATCTGCAAACGCAAGATTGAGAAGAGCCTCCCCCAAGACTTTAAAGGCCATGGACCAAAAAGCATCAGATATGAAACGGTGGCATTGCTCCAAAAGCAACTGGTTGGCGCCAAAAGTATATGCTGAGAAACTGTCATGTCATTAGCGTACGGATTTCCATGAAATTCCACTCCAAATTCTGCCGCTTTTAATAACCAGACCTTGGTTCACTTAATAGGGTGTTCACACGGTGGACCAATTACCCCCTCTTCCCCTTGGGCACAGGGATTTACCACGTCTTCACTTTGTGAGATACCCCCCTTTCCCTTTAGAGAAAGGTAATCGCCCTCTTCCCCTTGGGCACATAGGGATTTTCTACGTCTTCACATTGTGACATAGCCCCCCCCCCCCCCCCCCCCCCCCCCCCCCACACACACACACACACACACACACACACACACACACACACAACCCTTCCCCTTTAGAGAAAGGTAATTGCCCGCAATCACACCTGCAAAAAGTCAATCCGATGCTTTAGCAGACAATGGCTTCATGCATACATGCCAATGACCATCACCATCAGATAGTACATTCTCTAGCATGCATCACATCATACAGTTCCACAACCAGATTGCTATCGAGCCGTCTCATCCTCATCAGATCCGTCAATATCCTAGCATAGCGATGTAGTCATTACACCAGACAATGGCTTCATGCATACATGCCAATCACCATCACCATCAGATACTACATTCTCTAGCATGCATCACATCATACATTTCCACAACCAGATTGCTATCGAGCCATGTCATCCTCATTAGATTTGTCAATATCCTAGCATAGCGATGTTAGTCATCACACCCAGATCGTATTGATCCTATAGATGTCTTGATGCACTAGCAAGCTACAGTGTCACTTTCACAGGACACTCAGTTAGTACAGTTGGTCTGGTCTGGTTCACACTGGACGGACTTCTTGGGCTGGGCAATGACACGTGGCAGGATACGGACGGTGGTCTAGTGGACATCGTGGCCAAGTCACCACCACCACTCACTTTTGAGATTGGCGTAGCTGGCTGGCATTTATGGGCCGTTGGGTCATCGGATCATCTTCCTTCTAGATATATGGTCCAGCATCGTAGTCTAGAGCATTGAGTCTATACACAGAGCACTTATTCACCATCCTTGCACATCTGAGCCTCGACACCCCATTGTACCTGAGAGTCTTGGACTAGAGCTGAGTGTGCTGCCACGCCAGAGTCCGTATCAGTTCTTTGAGATAGTCGAGTCATTCCTTGTGGTCTACTGTTGCTGTTGTGTCGCTTGTTTCCTGTTTTCAGTCAGTTTTGACTGAGATTGTCACGCACATTGCACTGAGGAGCACCCACTGTAGAGAGCACGCAGTACAGGTGCTCTCATTTTGGCGATCACGGTGGGACCTCAACTGAAACCTCACTCTGTGAGGTACAAATCTTGAAGCTAGTTGGGTCTATCTAGCTTCGCCTACCTTGCCTTGCACTGTTCTTCTCTCGCCTGGTCCAACGGTCTAGTCATCTCTCGCCCTGGTCCAACCAGTCCTCGTCCCTGGTCTAGTCCTCCTCGACCCTGGTCTAGTCTTCCTCGTCCCTGGTCCAGCCTGGTCTAGTCCTCCTTGACCTTGGTCTAGTCCTCCTCGTCCCTGGTCCAGCCTCGTCTAGTCACTGCGTGGTCTAGTAGAGTCTAGACCAGTCTTCAGCCAGTTCAAGGTTTTCTTGCCCAAAGCTCGGTTGGTTTGGTGGTCGTTGCATGACCCATACAAGGCGATCAGTTGAGCGTCAAAGCGCACTACTGAGTCCTCTGAAGTACTACAACAGAAGACGACCCTTGGAACCTGTTATAAGTCCATCAACCTCATCACCCATACCTCCACATACGACATCACCCATTCCTCCCTCCGGTTCCATATCTTCCAGATCACCTTCTCCAGTAAAGCTCTCTCCTATTCTGCTACAGCAGGCTACTGAGCAACAGGCTCAGCAAGGGGCCATGGAGCCGTTGGCTAGCGTTTTGGCTAAGGTAAACATCAAGTTCCCAACATTCAAAGGACTCTCTTCAGAAGATGCTGACGACCATGCAAGGAGGTTTGAATCTCTCTATAGGGGTCGTGGTCTTAACAGGGAAGATGCTTATTTGGTACTCTTTCCATCCACCTTGGATGGCTTAGCAGACAAATGGTACAGTCAGTTTGCAGAGAACCATTTTGCAACTTGGGCAGCCTTAAGACAACAGTTGTGTGCAGCTTTCACGCCAGGTGACTACGAGGAGAAGGTGTTGGATCAGTTGGCCAACGTGGTGCTCCAGCCAGAGGAGACTTTTGCAGAATCTATGACGAAAACCAAGTCTCTGGTTGCCAAGCTTCCCCAGCAACCAGGTGAATTTATGGTTAAGAAGTGGGTAGAGAAGGTGCTTCCCAAAACTTCTCAGCAAAAACTACGAGAGAGTCTCCGACCCGATGCCACTCTGGAGGAGTTCATCGCAGCTGCTACGAGGATAGAGGGGGCTAGGAAGCTATTCACCAACCCCTTCACATAGAGACCCCCTCTGTGTTTTTGGAAAGTCCTTCTGATCCTTTAACTTCTTTACGCAGGGAATTGGAAGCCCTAAAGTTACAGCGAGCTCTTCGGGAGGAGAGGTCCTTCTCTCTTAGACAGGAGAAGCCTCCACATCACGAGGCATTGGAACAGATTAAGCGCGAGCTAGAAGAGCTCAAGTGTTAGCAAGAGACTAAGGCTACGGTTTGGTGTAGCTCATGCGGCTCTCCAGGACACCCTCCACAAGAATGCCCCCTTCGGGTTTACTGCCAATTCTGTGAAAAATCTGGACATGAGGACAAGGATTGTTACTACGTCAAGGGATTGCGACAAATACAGCAAAGTCTTGGAACTTTCTTCAACAAGGGCCATCACCTGCATCCAACATGGTTTCTCCCTGTGGCCATCCACACCATATGCCACCTTTGCTGACCCCCTCCTATGCAAGGTATGCAGAGCACTTTTCCCTCTCAGAGCTTTTATCATACCCATGCTCCCTCATCACCTCAAAGCTTCTATGCCTCCACCTCCAACTCAATGCAACAGGAGCAAGGACCACCTCGCCCTTTGAATCGGCCCAATTTGTGCTACAGATGTTGGGAATATGGGCATTACCAAAGCAAATGCTCCTTGCCAGAAGGGTCCCCTCCCTGCCGTCATTGCCCTGAAACAAAGGATCACTACAGTAAGGATTGCCCTAAAATTCGTGCATCCACGGCTTCGAACCCAAGTCAAAGCCAGAATGAGTTTGCCTTTCCCAAGCTCAATTTGATAGCAGTTAGCACCATTCTCAGCTGCCCCCTTCTACCCACGCGGTTACCCCTCAAAATAAGCCGCCGCAGTTGGCAGAGGAGCCATCGGGCGTCCTCACCTGGGCCCAGAGAGCCGCTCTCGGTCTCAGCACTCCAACAAGTTCAACTCCAGCAAGTTCAACTCCCCCACACATTCTCACACCAGTGGATACCCTGCCTGCAGCTGTTAACAAGCCATCCTCTAGTGCCATGAAGGAATCCAAATCTTTGCTCTCCGATATTGATGAAGCTTTTTTGGAAGCAGTTTGAGATCTACAAAAGATCAAGGTACCAGAGAAACCATTGGTAAAACAAAAGCTTACAGCAGAGACAGTCTTGTTTCAGAAGTGACACCCTGGCAGTTATTCAATCACTTTACCCTGGAGCAAGTCCTAGTGGCGGGCACCTCCCAGTGCGACCGTCAGAGTCCTATATGATATCCAATCCCGCTGCTCCACTCACTGATTATAGAGGCCCTCGCTTGACAGTGTCCATTTTGGGTCGGCAATTCTCAGGAATGATAGTGGATGGTGGATCTGGCATCAACCTGATGCCCGAGTTCACTATGTTAGCTCTAGGTCTACAGCCTACTCGCCCTGCTCCCTTCACAGTTACATTGGCCGACCAACAGACTATATCCAGTGGGCATCGTGGACAATGTGCCTCTTTAGGTACAAGACTTTACTTTTAACTTGAATCTTGTTGTGGTTCGTCTTCCCCAGGTTGAGGGCAGATTTCCTTTGCTCATTGGAAGACCATGGCAGCGACACACTAAAGCACTTCATGATTGGGGAAACGATGCGATGTGGATACATACTTCTGGCTCCCCGATGCAACCCATTCTCTTAGAAGGAGGTATGGATCCCGTGGTGCAGCAAGTTTCTTTGTCAATGGAAACCAACCCTGAACAAGAACAGCCTACTACACCTGAATGGTCAGATGAGGATCTGTTAGAGTGGTTGGATGCTACCATATCTATGCCTTGTTATGGAGTCTCTATTCACTCTTTGCCGGAAGGTACACCCTCTTCCAATGTTTCCTTGGTGGACGCCTTTGAATTTGGTACGCCTATGAAGAATCATAGAAGCGGGAAGAAATCACCGCTACAAGAGTTCACCCCCCTTCAAACATCAGTGGTGTCTGCTTCTACGACCAGAACAAAGCTCTCCTCTGGGTCTGGCGAACTCCCTTCACAGAGCTTGGCCTGCTTGAAGAATTCCGTGCTCTTGATAGTTGTCTTGCTCATGGTACATCCTCTTGCTCTCCATCGACTACCGCACTCTGTAGCAACTCAACTTTCAGCTCTTGCTCTCCATCAACTGCCGCGCTTTGTAGCCTATCAACTTTCAATTAGTCCTACATTTTTTCCCCTCGCCCCTAGTCCCCATGCGCACTCACCCTCGCCCCTAAGTCCCTTGCCCTCGCCCCTCACACCCCCTAGTCCCTTGCCCTCACCCCTACCCACCCCCTACCCCTCACCCTCGCCCCTACCCCCTACTCAGCCCTCCCTTGCCCTCGCCCCTACCCACCCCTCCCTTCCGCTCGCCCCTAACCAGTCCCCCACTCACCCTCGCCCCTACCCACCCCCTCACCCCTCGCCCCTACCCTCTCTCAACCTCGCCCCTACCCAATCCCACCCCCTCACCCCTCGCCCCTACCCAACCCCTCGCCCCTACCCTGTCTCAACCCTCGCCCCTACCCTCTCTCTCCCTCGCCCCTACCCAATCCCACCCCCTCACCTCTTGCCCCTACCCACCCCCTCGCCCCCCTCATCAGCCCTCGCCCCTACCTGGTGCTATCTCGCCCCCTACCCACCGCTAGTCCCCTCTCATCAGCCCTCGCCCCTACCTAGTGCCACCTCATCCCTGCCCACAGCTCTCACCCCCCTACCCACCCCTCGCCCCTGCCACACATGGCCCGAAAACATCCTTTGCTGCTTCTCATCACCCTCTCTTTCACAGTGTGTAACCTCTTGTCTTCAGATTGAGGATACAGACCTTCTATAATTTAAAAATCAAGCGGCCCTCTGGCGTTGTTTCCTTGTTCACAGAAGCAAGAGAGCGACACAAAGGGGAGAACAAGTTTTCTGTATTTCCTTGTGGCTTTCAAGCATTAACCTCGCGGCCATCCTGTTGCTGTTAATGCTTTTTGTTCTGCAATCATTATGGAGCTTAAACTTAATTGCGGCGTTACTCGGGCTTATGGTCATCCGTCTTTTGGAGAATAGTGTTGTTGCAATAAGATGAAAGGTGCATCTGTAAGCATGGACCATGTCATTTTTCAATCAGTATGGTTATGGAGGATAAAGATGCATCTGTAAGCATGGACCATGTCATTTTTCAATCAGTATGGTTATGGAGGATAAAGATGCGCTGGATCCAAACCAATCATACTGGGTTCTGGCATATGCAAAGGCCTAAGGCGTTGGCAAGCAGTGCAGTGTTTTAACTCCACTTTTGAGGCATGTAAGGTTAGGGTTGGGCCTAAAACCTCCTTCACGAAAGATGTACGGACGTCGTACCTAGTGCTTCTCTTTCACAGTTTTAGTATTCCTCTCACCGAGACGGTGAGAGGACTTGTGGCGGGCAACCTGTAGCAGGCTAAAGTGTCACTTTCACAGGACACTCAGTTAGTACAGTTGGTCTGGTCTGGTTCACACTGGACGGACTTTCTGGGCTGGGCGATGACACGTGGCAGGATACGGACGGTGGTCTAGTAGACATCTAGTCTAGTGGACATCGTGGCCAAGTCACCACCACCACTCACTTTTGAGATTGTCGTAGGTGGCTGACATTTATGGGCTGTTGGGTCATCGGATCATCTTCCTTCTAGATATATGGTCCAGCATCGTTGTCTAGAGCATTGAGTCTATACACAGAGCACTTATTCACCATCCTTGCACATCTGAGCCTCGACACCCCATTGTACCTGAGAGTCCTAGGCTGGAGTTGAGTGTGCTGCCACGCCAGAGTCTGTATCAGTTCTTTGAGATAGTCGAGTCATTCGTTGTGGTCTACTGTTGCTGTTGTGTCTCTTGTTTCTTGTTTTCAGTTTGTTTTGAGTGAGATTGTCACGCACTTTGCACTGAGGAGCACCCACGGTAGAGAGCACGACATACTATCTGCGCTACATGCACTAAGACCATTGACCCAATTTATCTCATCCAAGTTGGATTATTGATGCTCTAGATTCATATGCTTCACAAAAATGCTATGCAATTGACATAGACGGAGTCGAAATGTTCGAACAGAGTTAAACTTCAGTTACAGCCAAACAATCCCTAGGCTACAGCGTGCGCCGTTCAGAGGGTTCCGTCCAGACCATAGTCTGTCTCACCAAGTACAACTAAATGATCCCTAGACCGCAGTCTACGTCATCTAGAGGTTTTTAGTACAACTAAATGGTTCCCTGACCATAGTTTGTGCCGTCTAGAGCTTCCAAGTACAACTAAATGACGCGTAGAGTGCAATCTGCACCATTAAGAGGCTTTCAAACAGCATTGAAAGCAACATTGCAACCAAAATCAAACAAATTCAATTTGCACCAAAACAAGTTCAAAGCTATCCCAGACAAACGATATTCTCAAAAAGTATCTAAATACAAAAACAATAAGAAAATCATTCTAGGCGAGCGTCAAGTCGGTGGCGGGCACGAAGGTTGATTGTCCTTTTATCCCGGTCCAAAATAATGGTTTGGCAAAAATTCAACAGTGTGTTGAAAAGAGCACGTTGAAGATTCCCAACCGAACTTGCTGCTGTTGCTTTACCCTCCCATTGTCTCCCCTCCCCTTGCACACCTTCCACCTGCTTGCTTTCTGTGCCGACCCGCTACACTTGCCCACCCGTTGCCCACGAACTTGTTGCTTTTCTTCTCACTGCTTGCTTGGGCCATTTCTCCAAGGTGGGCTCACAACTAAGAGAAATCCACCGTCCTCTTTCCCTTTGCAGTAACAAACATAGATGGAGGCTCCTGCTCCGCCTTAGAGGGACTATGATGATGAAGCCCCCTCGGCCGACATCGTAGAGCGTACCATTTGACTTGCTTTCTTGGCGACGGAGCAAGCAAGCCTTGCAATAGAGGTGGAAGGCCTTTAGGTCACCTTTGTCATTTGCAAGATCATCGGCATGATTCTAGGCGCATGATCTCCGCTAGGCTTGCCTTCTCTGAGAGGTCGGAAAAATCATCGATGTAGGGTTCCTTGGTTGTGGCTACTTCCAAATCGAGTTTGAAACCCCTGAGATGGCGACCAAGGTCATTTCGATTAGCCCGCTGGCCATTTGAGGAGGTAGGGCTCATTTTCAACAGTGGTGCCATGGTTTCGACTTAACTTTCAATGTTCTTGTCGAGGAAGGAGATTCTTCCCAGCTTGGTGTGTTCCCCTGGCCTGAGAAGAGAGTACCTCCCGGATTGGCTTTGAGATTGGGATAGTCTTGGAGACCCCGCGCACGGCAACATCAGTCGCTGCCAAGGTATTAGGTATATCTATAGTATTCGCTTTGGTTCAGGACACCCACACTCTGCTGATGGTAGTCCTTCTGCTTTTATAAAGACTTTGAAGACAATAAGTCCCAACGTCCGGAGTATTTCAGAATGAAAAGCACACCATGTCTAGCAAAATCCATGAATGGCGTTGGATTTCCAAATTAGAAACCAGTTATGTAGAAGAGTCCCTGTTCATCTTCTTTTATCATCTGTGGGCTCCCCTCATGACTTGTAGTGGCTGCTTGTTAAACAGTGTCTATGTACCTTAAGGATGCACACTGCGGCTCAAGAAGCATGTAAAGTGCATGCTGGGCATGGAGTAACTTGCAGTCTGAAACAGCGGGCTCCAGACCTCCTGTTCATGCAAGCACTGCAGCACTACATTGTAGAAATGAGGGTACCTGGACGAGGCTTGGGAGTATAATCTTCCCTTATGCATGGTAGGGATTGCGGTTTGTCATCAAAATTGTGGCTCATGCACATAGCCCAGGCCCCATTTGCCTGTGATTATCTGTATGATGCTTGAGATCCATCCTCTGCCTAGAGGAGCATGCGACCCAAGGTGTAAAAAAAAAAAAGCTTTTTCTTGGGCTCCTTCAACACCTTCTGTGACTTTTTCCTTGGGAGAAGGTGAAGCAGATTACCAAGAAGGATAGTGCTCTGAGAAGCAGAATCTACCAAGCCAAGCTGTTGCTACAAGTCACAATATATGACAATATCGAAGGAATTTCTGTGGCCACTGCCGTTCAGGTGGACATGGTGCTGACAAGAATATTTAGGCATCCTGTATGAAATGATTTACCACACATTTGTGAAAATAGTGTTTCTGGTCATGATAGATATTTGTGCAGTACTTAATAGAGCTGGTGTGTAAGAATACACACAAGAATGGAGGTTAGTTTGTGCTCGTGATTCAAGTGATCAAGTACCTCACATTTTTGCAGAATATCAGGAACGTCAGGCGTGGAGATTCTTGCTGGTCTGCATTGGTACCTGAAGTATTGGGGTGGAGGACATGTCTCCTGGAGAAAGACAGGAGGCATGCAGTTGACATCAATAGCCAAACCAGGAGAATTGCCCCGAGTCAGTGGTTCTGGTGTCAAAGTTCAGAGGGTGGTTCCATGGAGCTACTATCAAAATGTTGTCACTGTCAGCTGTAAGCTTGCTGCCAATGTTAGTCATGCTAGATGTTTTCTTGGCATGGCTGTTACTGAAAATACCTTTGTGATTTGTTTCAGATGAGCATCTTATTTTCTATTTTAAACATATTATGTTTTTTCTTTCATTGTTTTTGATTGAAGATTCTAGTGTTTGGTGGGATTGGAAACGATGGCAAGAAGAGATCGATTGGATGGCATTGCAAGGAATTAATTTGCCATTAGCCTTCACGGGACAAGAAGCTATATGGAAGAAGGTTTTCAAGGTATTTACATGCAGGTTTCTGATGTTTGAATTGTTTGGTATTGCTCAAGGTAAGATATAATATCTCCCAATTGGTAAGGGTTTCTATTTGTGGACAGGGCATACAACTTTTTAGGTACTCTATCCATATTTTTCGTGATGTTATGCAGGGGTTCAATTTGACAGATACAGATCTTGATGATTTCTTTGGCGGACCAGGATTTCTTGCATGGGCACGGATGGGCAATCTTCATGCGTAATTTTCTTATTTTTAAATTCTCTTTTTTGGCTTGAAAGTGATTTCTATTAGTATTTTGAAAGCCCATAGGGCTGCAACTCCCCTATCCAGACCCCATAGGATACATGAAACAAGCAAAAGACGGGGAGACTCTTTCAAACTGAACAATAGATATACAACCGCTAAATCAGAAAATGGGAGTAGAGAAGAGCGGTGGCCGATATTGCCATTGAATGCCATGGCCCATCGTGAAGAAAGGTGCTGGCTTCCACAGCTTCATGAAAGCCTGGCATTGTCTTTCTCTGTCGTCAGACCTGCCTTGAATCTTGTCGAACTGGTCTTAGCGCGTGTGTATGATATCCAACCAAAAAGCATACAGTCATTGCTGGAGGCTCACGTATGCCCTCCAGCACAATAGAGCAGCAGGCTCGCCAGACAAACCATTGGCCAAGGCTACTCATCAACTCCCATTGGAGGTCTCTCTTCTGTGTCCAAGCTACTGCCGACAAGTCAGCATCAGGTACTGCTGAGGTTGACCAGCAACAAGCCGAATCCCAAGGCTGTTATGGTCTGTCTCATATCCAAGGACAGACCCTGAACATGCTGACCATGCAACTCTTCCTCAGGTGAAAATCATCTTTGGCAAGAGGGATGCCATCACTTAAAGTATCCGAGCCAAATCTGTTGGGCCTGAGGGTTGTCCCAAAGGTAGTGCCGCTGAGTCTCTTGAGGATGTCCACACCCAGGGCAAGCCGAGGGGTGTCCACCATATGCAGGCTCGATCCCCACTGCAGTCCCTGTGTTTGCGCTACCAGCCACTAAAAACAGTTTCCTGTTGAGCTTGGGTCCAGCCTAAAGCAGAGTCCAATAATCCATCAAGAAATCGTCTCTGATCCCATGCTGGTGCCAATGCTCCAGTGCTACTAGAGTCGTTTGCTGTCTGAACATGAAAACGTGTCTCCCAAGCCGGGTTGGTAGCAGAGGCAAAGGGAATTACCTCCCAAAAGTGAAGATGCTGTCAAGTATTATGCGTTTTAATTGAAGACCCTGCAAAAAATTACGCCCAGCGCACTAATATATACCCTCTCCAAAAGTAATCTGCTTTAATAACTGGCTCCCCAAAAGCTTTTCATTGCGCAATGTCAGCTTTCTATGAATCACGTCGGGGTTCACGGGCCACGACAGTTGTCCGCATGGCCTTGCTATGTCATCGCTGTGTGTGTGTGTTCTGTTGGGTTAGATCGCCACGATATGACTTTATGACAACTACAAAGCCCTCAATGCATCCATCAAGATGGGGAGAGGGCTCTTAACCCTAATACGCATGTCCTTAGTGACCCACCGTCTCACATGAGCCTAGACCTCTTCTCTCCAAGTATCCATAGGTACTATAGGCACATCTGTTGACTAAGAGCTCTTTGTAGAGAGTTGTAGCAATTTATTCATTGTGACTCGTGAGGCCCTCCCCTATGGAAGAGAAATAATGCCTCCTATCCTCAAGCTCATTGACCTCTCCTCACGTGGTCCATCTGCATCTCTATCCATGCCAAAGACGTGTCTTCTGCTTTAACCCTCCATTAGTCGTTGTCAAGAAGTGCGTAGTGCAGTTAAGAGAGCCGGCGGCCGGGCCTCTGACTGTGATAATTCATAGCAAAATCAAGCGAGTCGTAGAAGAGTCGAAGCAAAAGACACACTTCTAATGAACAAAACTCCAGCAATGAAAGCTTCACTCTAAAAAAAAACCAAGATCAACTCAAAACTCTTGTGTGTGTGATGATTTGGTGTAGCCTCGCTCCCAATTGCACTGGTGCAGTGCCTGTTTGCACATTTAAAAACCCTTTCTTCCTCCTTCAATTCTTCATTGAGGCCATTTCACGAAAGCTTCAACACTTCCATAGACAAGACCAAACACCCTTTTGAAAAAAGAAAACCTTTAATCGGATCACCTCACCCGCACGCACGAATACAAGGTAGGATCAATGCGGGACTGCACTAACACACCATAGAAGCCGCTTATGTATCCCTTCTCAGAGAGGCTTAATGAGCTGATCTCCTCTTTTCACAAATGCTCTTTCCTCCGTAATAGTCATGCCCACCATTGATGATGTGGCATTTTGAGCTATTTTTGGCCATTTTTGGGTTATTTTGACCATTTGTAGCTCGAAAATTCCCTTTTCCCCCCTATAAATTTCTTAAACAAGCTAAAAAAAATCCCTATATTTGTAGAATAATCCCCTTGAGCCTACAACATAAGCTTGCATATGAATAACCACCAACACTTTGCATATTCTATTAGAAAGCTTGCATAAGCCTCCACCTGGCACAATCTCCTAGATCTTTGTGCATCCATTCTCATAACTCTGCTTACATACCAGAATTGGTAGAAACATTGGAGAAATAGCTTTACTTCCTCTATCTTGAGAGCACTGAAACTTTGACACTCTTGGCAAAACTAACATGAAAATTATTTCCATCATGGAACCTAGATCATAAGGATACACTTGAAATTTTGGAACACTTGGCACGTTTATAATAGAAAATCTTGGCATCATGCAACCTTTGGAATCAATTTTTGATACACCATTTTAACACAACCCAAATAGTTGTCTGCCAACTTGGTGAACCTGTCTCGAACATACCTTGGGTGTCCACTCCACCTGGATGGTATGGTCTCCAAAGATCATGTAGCATACATATCACCCTTCCACAAAGCTCCATGTATTCATGTGCATTGAATTTCCCACCCGGATCAAAGGACATAATGATTCCATGAGTGTCTGGAATTTTTCTTTGGTCAATAACACCTCCTACATCATAAGCTAGCAAAAAGTAGTCTGACATCCCAATCATAGCAAAACCCATTGGTGAAATGAATTTAGTCCCTATGATTTCAAGAACATCAGTATGCATGTGTCACGGGAGAGGCACCACGTGCCAACGCAAAGGAACAGATTGAATAGACTTTTAGCACTTCAATAACAAGCGAATGGAAAGAGAGAGAGAGCACAGGCGACACGGAGTGGCGGAATTCCACCCCAGAGAGTAGTGGCCCCAAATCTTGGCGCCCCTTTCAATATTTCTTTATGTTACTTGAACTCGGTACAATACCGGTACTCCACCCTCTCCACCTTTGTAGTGAAGCCTGCCACAGAATGAGCCCTCTACACATATTTAAAGCCCCTTGGCCTCAAAAGCAGTTACCTGAAAAGTATTAAACTCAAAAGCATCTGGTCCAAAAGCGCTGACCCAAAAAGCTGCCAGCACGTTTTGCGAAAATCCTTACAGGCTGCCACGTCAGCATAGTCAGTGCAAATTGTGTAATTCCGTACTGTTTGCCACATCAGCAGTTCAGCGCAAGTTGCGGAAATCCGTACAACTGCCACGTTTTCAACTGACGCAAGAAATTGTGTGTATGCTTGTTGTGCTTTATTTTGAGTCACGTGGGCCCCATCAAACGAGGTCCCATTAGTTGGTGGGAACTTCTACTGCTTCTTCTTCTGCAACTGCTTCTGCTTCCTAGGGTTTAGGCCCCTCGATCGGGATTTGAAGGTTGGTTTCGTTCTTCAGTGACTTGACACGTTAGCAAATTCTGACATGCCTCCCTTCTTGAAAGAAAGTAATCGTTCACGATTATAGCATACTTGCAAAACAACTCAAGTTAGGTCAAAAATTTCCAAGGGTCATTCCGAGGGACAATTAATTTTCTTATTTCAAATTGGAACTCTTGATTTCCTGGGTCGTTTGCTTCCCAGAAGAATCTCATCCAATAAGGAGTCTCATTCCAGATCGGAACTCTTGATATCCTGGGTCGTTGAGTTCTTAGAAGTATCTCATCCAAAAAGGAATATTCAGTGGTTGGCACATCACAATGCAACACAAATGCTTTCATATGCATGTTGCAAGACACAACGAACAACGTCGATGAGCACTCCCCTGAGACAGATGGTCTGCGGTATGAAGCTGCTCAACGACTACCTCGTCATTCCCCTTGCAAATAACCTAAAAAGGTCCGGGCCATGAGATCAGAGGACCGATACAACCAACTGCTCCCCAGACCGCAGTCTGCGTCGCTTGGAGGTTCAAGCATACAACCAAATGCTCCCCAGGCATCCCGTCTGCGTCGTTCGGAGGTTTTCCAGCATACAACGAAACGCTCCGCAGACATTCCGTCTGCGTCGCTCCGAGGTTTTCAAGCATAGAACAAAACGCTCCCCAGACATCCCGTTTGCGTCGTTGTGAGGTTCAGACAATACCAAAACAACATTTCTCACTACTCTACCCGGGAGTAAAATCACCAATCCTTGAAACCAGTATTAAAACGAGAGTCAAATAGAGGTGTTGAGCATGAAGTGGCAAAGAAGAATTTTCCCCACCAGGAGGTTTTTCCGACCCTCCCCCTTCCCCATCTATGCCAAGGATTGCACCAAATCCTATGGAGGCTTTGGTCCAGACGATGATGGACATGATGATACGATAAGAATCGCAACACGCCGCCTTGGAGCGCGAGCGGGAGAAAGAAAGACAGAATTCAATTGTGAATGCGAAGAAAGAACGACAGCCTTAGAGCGTGAGCGCGAGCAAGTGCGCTTGGCGGCCGGAGAAAGAAAGGCAGAACTGGATCGCGGGCGCAAAGAAAGAAAGGCAGAATTGGATCGCGAGGGCGAAGAAAGACGATCGGCCTTGGAGTTAGAGCGTGAGGCGCAGAGAGACCAATGCATGCAAGAGTTGGTCGTACAGGTACTCACCTCGAAACCTGAGCCGGCCAAAGATGTTGGTGGTTCATCAAGTGGTGCAAGCTGAGATTCGGACTCCAACAACCCCGTCACAGAAAAGTTGACATATAGTAAGTATGACGGTAAGATGGATGCTAATGCTATTCATTCTTGGTTGCATCAATTAATGCTTATTTTGTGACAATTAAGAAGACAGGGAATAGTAAAGTTTTGACGGCAGCCATGTATCTTGCCGGTGATGCCATTAATTGGTATCAAGTGTGGTAAGAGGAGCAATTGGCCGCGCACCTAGAGGAAGCCGAGGTAGGCGTGCCCCTTTCTTTCAATTGGGCCGACTTCCAAGACAAGCTCAAGGCTGCCACCTCAGTACCTAGCGCAGTTCAAGGAAGATTGGCACAATCTTAAGCAAAATGGTACTCCAGTCATGTCTTTCTAACCGTATTTTGCAGCTTGGCACCCAATTACGCAAATCGGATGCAAAGCGCAAAGAGGCATTCATTTTCGGGTTGGACGACTGTATCAGGTTTGATGTCGAAGTCTTCGATCCCGTCAATCTCAACAAGGCGGTAGCGATTTCTCTCGCACAGGAGATGAAGCACAATAAGCCTATAAGGGAATGCCTAACGAGAACAAGACTTCTCAAAGTACATCTCAGACTTCTCAGAACCCTCAGAACGGTAAGAATGATAACTCTTCTAACCAATCTTCCTCTGGTCTCTCAGAAAAGGACTCTCTAAATTAACGTAAGTGTAAAGCAAACACAATTGCTAAACCTAAGCTCACTCCAGATTAAAAGGCAGAACAAGGAATTTTAGGAGGATACATCACGTCGGAATTACAAAGCATTGATTCTAAGGAAGGTAGATGTTATCATTGTCACATCAAAGGTCACATAAAAAGAACATGTCCTAAGCTTGACTCTAATGAATCTAAAGAACCCACAGAACCCACATCCTCTGTCAATGCAAGAAATGAGAACACGTATGTGACCCAAGTTTCTCATGATCCTCCCATTGATGAGTCTCTCATTAGATGTTATGATCATCTGAAGGGTCAGCATTTTGTCATATTGTTTGACCCAGGCAGTATGCATGATGTGATTAGTGACTCTCTTGTCGAAAGAGCCCGCTTGGAGGTTAGCAAGATATCTCCTTTCGAGGTGTCGGACTTCGCTCCCGGTATAGACTCTCTCATCACGCAAGAATGCCTAATGTTTTGTTCACTGTTCAACAAGCGTCCTTCCGCAGAAAATTTGTCGTCTCTCCTCTTTCAGAATGTGATATGCTTTTAGGCATATTCGATGGTTTCGTGAGCATAAACCTCTCATTGATTGGGCAGCTAATACTTTCAATTTCTATGCCAAGAGTGACTCTCCCATTGTCATCCGTGGGGAGCAAGTTGTTCATTCTTCATCTCTCGTTTCTAATGTGCAGGCGAAGATTGAAAAAATCAGGAGAAGGAGGCTCTCTCAGTCTTGTCTTCTCCAAAGCATGACACACATGATTTGCATGATAATGATGTGATTATTCACAAGCACGATGATTTGCAGGATAAAGATGTGATTGTTTACAAGGATGATGGTTTAGTTGATGCTTTGTCTAGTGAAGCTAACCTCATTGCTTGATTTGATCAATTACTAAGAACTGATCTTGGCTCTCGAGTCGAGGTCCAAAGAACCCTCACAGGAAGTATTATGTATGCGCATGATAGTCAGTATGCATTGTTCGAGTGTTTCATTCGTGATGGTTTCCTGTATTTTAGTCACCGTGGTTATGTTATTGTCACGTGCACATCTAACCCTTTGTGTACGGGACTAGGGTTCAATTCAGTTCCGTTAGCCTAGCTTAGGAAGTGTTCTGGCACTTTTGTGAGTCTGTTCGCAGACTATGCATGTCCAGGCACTTAGAGTAGATGCATATCCTCTGGTTGCACACAACATGATCATCAGCAGTACCATCAAATTTCATCAGGAGCATGTTACAGTGCAGAAAACCTATTTTCCCTATTTTAGCCATTTTTCACTTATTATTTTTGTTGGGAACTGGGTAGAGCAAATTGCCTAAGCAAGTATGTAAGAAACCCTAGCGCTAGCATTTATGGCAGAAGAGGCAGCAGGAATTGATTGTTCAATATGCACCTTCTCGGCAAGACTCCCCAACAATGACCACCTAGCGTTTTTGGAGCAGACATACCTAGCGTTTTCTGCTGTAGCAACCTAGCGTTTTCATCAAGATTCAGCCCTGGCATTTGCAGTTGCAGATCAGCCCTGGCGATAGCAGATCCCATCATTCAGCTAGTGTTTTTGCATCAAGTACCAGATCAGCCCTACTGTTTTTGAATCAGTAGTACAACATACGTTTTGCATATTCTCCGCGACGGAACTAGCATATAGACCAGCGTTTTCAGTTTTCAGCATAGAGACACCGCAGTAGAACCCCCAAACCTCGCAGATCTCACCTTCTTGTAGCAGCAAATCCTCGCTGCACGGTCAGATCCACCGAAGTTTGCGGATTCAGCCAGGAAAACGCAGATTTCAGCATCTGTGTTTTTAGACGTCGTCGTCGCATCATCGTCATCGCCATCGTCACCGACATAGAGTTAGAATTCAGCAGATACAAGATTTGCAGATTTCAGCCATTAGCGTTTTTAGATTTCAGCCCGTTTCGTCGCCGTACTCATCGTCGTCGACATCGTTGGCAAGTCCATAATAGTAGACCGCTCTCGCCATAGAGAGTGGGGCCTTTGGAGAAGGGTTTGACAACATTCTGGTGTCGTTTTCTTCTCTCTTTATCTCTCAGTCTCAACACCTTCATTCACAGTGTTCACCACTTTGTTTGTGTCCTTTGCACTCTCTCACCAAAGGAATGGAAGGCTCTCCCTTTCGTAAGTAAAAGGAACCCTTGAGCACAGTTCGGAGCACTCATCTTGAGCAAAGTTCAACTTTCACTTCCGTTGCACCTGACATTGGTATCAGAGCTTTGACAGTGTTGTGTATTACTCAAGGAAAGAACCACAATATTTTTTTTTTGCTTGTTGCGGTCGCACGTAACCCAAGTCCTCTTGAGCGTGTCGATCCCTAGTTGTGTTTTGAAGCGTGACAAGAAACCCAAGAAAGAAGGGCTTGTCCAGCCTCCCCTTGTTTCTCTTTTCACTCATTGAGAGCGGACTGTGCACTTAGCTGTCAACCAATCGACGTGAGTTGGGAAAAAGCAACCTTGGTGTGAGCGCAAGGCCGCCAAGGGGTGCGCCCGCAGGTAAGAGAAAAGCTGGGTAAGAGAAGATCCTTCTCTAGCACACATTGCAAGCTAAAGAAGAACCTCAAGAACCTCAAGACTCCAGAACCTCAAGAACCTCAAGACTCAAGAACCCAAGAACCCAAGTTCCTTGTGAACTTAAGAACCCAAGACTTCAATGTATGGTCATTACCCGAAGGGGAATGGATACTTCGCATGGAGGTGATGAGCATGGCAGTGGCAAAGAAGAATTTTCTCCACCAGAAGGTTTTTCTGACCCTCCCCCTTCCCCATCTACGCCAAGGATTGCACCAAATCCTATGGAGGGTTTGGTCAAGTCGATGATGGACATGATGGTACACCAAGAAGCGCAACGCGTTACCTTGGAGCGTGAGCACCAAGAAAGACACGCATCCTCGGATTGCGAGCGTGATCAAGCGCGCTTGGCGGCCGAGGAACGAATGGCTCGCGAGCGTGAACAAGCGCGCTTGGCGGCTGAGGAACGAATGGCTCGCGAGCATGAATAAGCGCGCTAGAAAGACAGGCATCCTCGGATTTTGAGCGTGATCAAGCACGCTTGGCGGCCAAGGAACGAAAAGAAAGAAAAGTAGAAAGAAGGGAAGCTATTGAGTGTGAGCGTGAGAAAGCGTGCTTGGCGGCCGAGGAAAGACGAGCGACCTTGGAAGCAGAGCGTGAGGTGCAGAGAGACCTATGCATGGACGAGTTGGTCCGACAGGTTCTCATCTCGAAACCTGAGCCGGCCAAAGATGTTGGTGGTTCATCAAGTGGCGCAAGCCGAGATTCAGACTCCAACAACCTCGTCACCGAGAAGATCACGTTCAGTAAGTATGATGGTAAGATGGATGCTAGTGTTATTCATTCTTGGTTGCATCAATTTAATGCTTATTTTGCGACAACTAAGAAGACAAGGAATATCATGGTTTTGACGGTAGCCATATACCTTGTTGGTGATGCCATTAATTGGTACCATGCATGGCAAGAGGCACAGTTGACCGCGCACCTAGAGGAAGCTGAGGAATGCGTGCCCGTTTCTTTCAATTGGGCTGACTTCCAAGACAAGCTCAAGGCGCGGTTTATGCCACCCTAGCACCTCGCACGGTTGAAAGAGGATTGACACAATCTCAAGCAAAATGGTATGCCAGTCATGTCTTTTTCTAACCGTGTTTTGTAGCTCGGCACCCAATTACGCAAATCGGATGATGAACGCAAAGAGGCTTTCCTTTTTGGGTTGGACGAATATACCAAGTTTGATGTTGAAGTCTTCGACCCCGTGGATCTCAACAAGGCGGTAGCAATTGCTCTCTCTCCTAAGCAATGAAGAACAACAAGGGAAAGCCTAAGGAAAACAAGACTTCTTCAAGTACCACTCAGACTTCTCAGAATGGTAAGAACGGTAAGAATGGTAACACTTCTAACCAATCTTCATCTAGTCTCTCAGAAAAGAACTCTCGAAATGAACCTAAGGGTAAGGCTAACACAATTGCTAAACCTAAGCTCACGCCATATGAAAAGGCAGAAAAAGAGAATTTTAGGAGGATACATCACGTAGGAAGAACAAAGCATTTATTCTAAGGAAGGTCAATGTTATCATTGTCACATCAAGGGTCACATAAAAAGAACATGTCCTAAGCTTGAGTCTAATGAATCTAAAGAACCCAGAGAATCCACGTTCTCTGTCAATGCAATAAATGAGAACACGAGTGTGACCCAAGTTTCTAATGATCCTCCCATTGATGAGTCTCACATTAAGTGTTATGGTCATGTGAAGGGTCAGCGTTTTGTCATATTGTTTGACCTAAGCAATATGCATGATGTGATTAGTGACTCTCTTGTCGAAAGAGCCCGTTTGAAGGTTAGCAAGACATCTCCTTTCGAGGTGTCGGGCTTCGCTCCCGGTATGGACTCTCTCATCACGCAAGAGTGCCTTGATGTTTTGTTCACTGTTCAACAAGCGTCCTTCCGCATAAAATTTGTAGTCTCTCCTCTCTCAGGATGTGATATGCCTTTAGGCATTCGATGGTTTCGTGAGCATAACCCTCTCATTGATTGAGCAGCTAATATGTTCACTTTCAATGCTAAAAGTGACTCTCCCATTGTCATTCATGGGGAGCCAGTTGTTCATTCTTCATCTCTCATTTCTAATGTGCAGGCGAAGATTGAAAAGAATCAAGAGAAGGAGACTCTCTCAGTCTCTTCTTTTCCAAAGCTCGACACACATGATTTGCATGATAATGATAAGCATGATGAATTGCATGATCAAGATATGATTTATTCACGAGCATGTTGATTTGCAGAATACAGATGTGATTGTTCAGAAGGATGATGGTTTAGTTGATACTTTTTCTAGTGAAGCTAACCTCATTGCAAATTTAATCAATCACGAAGAACCGATCTTGACTCTCGAGTTGAGGTCCAAAGAACCCCCATAGGAAGTATTATGTGTTCGAATGATTAGTCAGCACGCATTGTTCGAGTGTTTCATTCGTGATGCTTTCCTGTATTTTAGTCACCGTCCTTATGTGATCCCTTTTCACAGGCATGCCATCTTGTACGATGAACACGATTCACTCATGAATGAGTACGGATGTATAGGGATTATTCATGAAAAGATGAAATGTTTGTATTCAAGGAATTCACATTCCATGTCTCTTCCTTGGCATGACACAGTATCGGAAAGAGCACAAGAAGGATTGAGCATCAAGCATCGTGTCACGTGACACATCCAACCCTATGTGTCCGTGGACAAGCTACAGCATGACCAGGGTTCAGTTCAGTCAAGTCAGTTTAGAATAGGAAGTGATCTGGCACTTTTGTGAGTCTGTTCGCAGACCGTGCATGCCCAGACACTTATATAAGATGCATGGGTATAAGCATGTTAACTTGTCATGCTTTTTGTGCTAGTTATCATGTGGCAACAAGCATATCTTGTAAGCATAATAAGAGTGTAACTTTTCAAACGTGGATTCCCACGCATCGAATATTTCAAAATAGGGAGACCACCCTGAATCCACTTTCCTGACCATTTACGCAGTGTTACTCTGAGGGGAGTGGGGCAGTCAAAATGTGTGGAGAGAAGCGGAGTGGGGCAGTCAACATGCATGCAGAGAAGCGGGACGCAGGGGCCAGAGGTAAGAGAGAACCAAAAACAAAGTCGACCCCTGAACTTTCTGCTGCTTCTTCTCCGCCCCGAAAAAGGGTGAAGCTCTCTGATTCCCCAGCATCCCCAATGGCAAAGACCTTGCATACAAAGGGGAAGGATGACTCAGGTACTCTTTCTCTCTCTCTCTACCTCATTATGATTTGCGAGGATAGTAGCTGGTGCTGTCTTGGCTGGAGAGTTGTCCCTTGATGTCGGCTTTAGCAGTAGGACATCTTGTGAATAGTCACTTGAAATACAATCGCTCAAGTCGAAGTCTGGCTCAAGAAGCACAAACCAGTGTTTGATTTGAACCTTGAAATTGGAAGGAAGTGCTCAATACTGCACTTTCCTACTGCTAATCTTGTGACATTGGGGGTGTGTAGGCCGATGGAAAGCTCCAAAGTTTACAGTCCCAGTACAGAGCAAGTTCTGTATTACAGCAGAAGAGTTCAATGATGTTCATGGCCTCTCCCTGGCTGGTGCCAAACCCCAACTAGTGAGGTGGGATCAAATCAGTGATGTGGAGTGGTTCACTGTTTTCAGAGAGTCAAAGAATCGTAGTCACTATCGCATTAAATGCAGTTGTTTGCGTACTGATATGTTCGACCAGGTGATGCAGCTGCATTACAAGGTGTACCAGAAGCCCCCAACAAACATGGAGATCAACTCTGCATTCGCCAAGGGGTTTGTAAAAGAATTCAGCCCAGTGGCAATTGCAAGTAGCTCAGCCATGCAATTCAATTGGGCTGAATTCGCTGTCCAGCATTTGCAGGACCTTCGAGAGAAAGGGTACTACGAGGCCCATGTCGAAAAGTGGAGGATGCGCAATGTATGTCTAAACATCGAGGAGGCGCAAGCTGAAATGAAGGAGGATACCAAGGAGACACCCATCTCTCGCCACAACACTCACCTGCAGGCTGAAAGCCTGTCATTTTTTGGCGTTGAGAATTTGCAGGACATAAAGGTTGCCTCTGAAATTCTTGGCAAACAACTGCAAGATGCTAAAGAACATCTTCTAACTGCAAAATCAGACTTTGAAGCTGCGAGGGTTGTCCAAGCAAGCAATGCTAGGGTCACCCCAATTGTGCTTGCTATGAGACAAAAGCTTCACGACGCTGAAAATGAATTACAGAGGTTACTACAGAGCGACAGCGTGGATGCAAAGAGGGAAATAGATTGTAAAATATAAATAGAGACATTTAAAGAGACATTGGAAGGTTTGGCATTTCCTGACAGTGAGGACACTCTTGCTGCTGACTCAACTTGTCAACGTGTAAGTGCGTGACTTTTATGCTTCTACCGTATGATTGGAATATGTGCACAACAAACCTATGTACTTACCATGCTCCTCTTTTTTTTGGTGTGCAGAGTAATGTGGAGGTTATGGAAGCAAAAGTGAATGCATGTGAAGGTCAACTGCAGCTCCTAATGCACATGAGAAAGATGCTACAAGGCTCCTCCATTCCCACTGCCCTGTGTAATATGGCTATGGACACTTTTATCGAAAGTATAGAAGGGGTATGCGATGGGACGATGATCAACCCGTGCAGTGGTTGCAGTTTGCCACTTGAAGTAAAGGGAATCTCCGCCACGGTCAAGATGCCCTGTGGGCATCTTGACCGTAGCTATGCCCTGTGGGCATAGCTACCACTTTCTCTGCTTTGTAGCTGCATGCTCCTTATCGAAAAAATGTAGAGCTGTGACCTTCCAGCAAAGGATACCACAAGAATGGTGTTGGAAACCCATAGGGCAAAGACATCCAATCACACCAACATCTGGTAAGATTGTACAGGGTGTGCTAATTAGCATACCTAGTGTGTTAATTAGAATATTTAGTGTGTTAACTGGATATGCTAATTAGCATATCTTGTATGTTGATTAGCATATTGGGTATGCTGATTAGCATACTGGGTATGCTGATTAGCATGCCCAGTATGCTGATTAGCATACTGGGTATGCTAATTAGTATACCCAGTGAGAATATTGAGTGTGCTAACTGGATATGCTAATTAGCAGACCTTGTATGCTAATTAGCATACCCTGTGCTCAGTGAACAGATTAGAGTAAGTTTGGTATATTAGCATATCTAGTAAGTTAACTACCATATTCAAATGCTAACTAGTAAACTGTATATGCTGATTAGCGTACTGGGTATGTTGATTAGCATACTGGATATGCTAATTAGCATATTGGATATGCTAATTAGCATACCCAGTGAGAATATTGAGTGTGCTAACTGGATATGCTAATTAGCAGACCTTGTATGCTAATTAGTATACCCTGTGCTCAGTGAACAGACTAGAGTAAGTTTGGCATATTAGCATATCTAGTAAGTTAACTACCATATCCAAATGCTAACTAGCAAACTGTATATGCTGATTAGCATACTGGGTATGCTGATTAGCGTATTGTGTATGCTGATTAGCATATTGGATATGCTTATTAGCATATTGGATATGCTAATTAGCATACTGGATATGCTAATTAGCATACTGGGTATGCTGATTCACGTACTGAGTATGCTGATTAGCATACTGGATATGCTTATTAGCATATTGGATATGCTAAATAGCATACTGGGTATGGTATGCTAATTAGCATACTGGGTATGGTATGCTAATTAGCATACTGGGAATACTAAATAGCATACTGAAGACAGTCCTTGTATGCTAGCTGCCAGCAGTCCTAGTATGCTTATTAGCATATCCAATATGCTAATTACCATACCCAGTATGCCCATTAGTATACCCAGTATGCTAATTAGCATACCCAATATGCTCATTAGTATACCCAGTATGCTAATTAGCATATCTTTTATGCTAATTAGCATACTTGTGCTCAATGTACAGACTAGAGTAAGTTTGTCATAATGGCAAATCTAGTAACTAAGCTACCATCTCCAGATGCAAACTAGCATATTGGATATGCGCTAGTTAGCATACTCAGAAATTCGAATTAGCATACTGGGCTTGTCAGCATAATGGATTCCAATGTATGCCAGGCCGCACACATAGTCACAGCATATGAAACATTTTCTAGCATACATGACATGCTTATATGAGTCTTAATCCACGTTTTTTGTTGCAGGCGTGGGGCAGTCTCTCCGTGATGTGGGCAGTGTGCATGACACGAAGGGCAAGGGAAAGGCTGTAATGGAGGACCTTTCGATTGAGGAGAGTGATGAGCTGGATACAGGTGAGAACCCTTCGACGGAGAAGGGTGTTGAGCTGGATGCAAGGAGTGAAGGGGTGGATGAGGGCTCCCAGCAGATGCCAAATGAAAGCATGAAAACAACGGAGGAAGGCGGTGATGTGAGCAGGAACTCAGAAGATGAAAAAGAAGATGATTTTTTTGTCATGGCTCCTCGTGTGCCCCGTGTGCCAGCGATGCCTGCTGCAACTGACAAAGCAGAAGCTTCTCAGCAAACAGTGGCTAGTGGCTCAGGGGAAACTTTGAAGAATGACAACATAGAAGATGAGCAAGAAGTTGGTGACAATAGCCCTCTCGAGGGTTTTTTGCGTAAAGCTCAGCTGAAAAGAAAAGTTGGCCTTGAAGAGGTACCCGAAGACATTGCAAGCACAGCCTGTGGTTCGGACAAGGCTGAAAGCTCCAAAGGTGAAAAGAAAGCCACCCGCTCAAGAGCTTGCAAAAAATTGTGTTAAGACTTATTGCTCCCTACCCGGTTGTGCCCTTCACTGTATATGCTAGACCATTTTGAAACCCAAATGCGTATTGTAACTGACATGCATTTTGTTTTCCAATGAAAATGTATTTTTGTGCAATATAAATCTGAGCAGCAGTTCATTGTAATTTTTGCGGTTTTTCTTTTTTAAACTTGTTCATTTCGTACCGCGGTTTCCCTGTTGAGGAAGAGAAACAGGCATTAATTGTCATGCTTGATGCAACTGCGGCCATGCAATGGCAGAAATTACGGAGATGGCGAGTCCACAAAGCCAGGCAGTTAAGGAGATAGAAAATGGAGATTGAAAAACGCCTTGAACGATATTCACAGCTTGCCTGTAGTATTATTGAGCGCCTAAATTATGTGCACCCAAGTGGGCCGGTTATTTTTGCTGAATGGTATCCTCTACCAGACCTAATATGGGTGCCTAAGCGTTTATGTGATGAAAAAAGGGCTCTGGTGCTGGACCTGAACGGTCTTTTGGTGACAGTGGTAGAGCCTCGTTTTGGTGAAAAGCCCCTGGCATATGCAGATGAAATGTTGAAATACGATGTACTTGATAAGCAGGTGTTTTGTCGCAAGGACTGCCATTTTTTTTTGGACTGGTGCTTGCAGTTCTTTAATGTGTTTATATGGAGCACAAGCCTCAATAGTAAAGTCATGAGTATTTGCCGTATTGTTTTTAAAGAGCAGGTGCCAAAGATTACTAGGTTTTTTACTCAAGCTCACTGTACAAAGCAATCCTGGCAGATCCAGAGAAAACCTGTGTTTATGAAAGACTTATCCTTGTTCTGGAAACACACTCCGGGGTACAATGCCCAAAACACACTTATAATCGATAATAGCTTCTACAAAGTGTTTCAGAACCCACCACAAACTTGGCTTGTTACTCCCAGTCTAGAGCACCAGAGTGCTGAGCAGAGGGAAAAGTTCCTTATAGAAACTTTGAAGTCCTGGCTTTTTCTTTGGCTGCAAACGGATGATCGGAAAGCATATGTTGCTGATAATGTGTTTGACACAGGCTCATATGAGTTTTCTGATGCAGTCGTCAAACGTTTGCTTGACATTCAAAAGAGGGATATAGAGGCTAAAAGATTGGAAGAAATTCGTCGCAAACAGCGGGAAGCTGACCTAGAAGCAGAAAGAGAGAAAGAAAAGCTGGAGAGGGAAAGAAGAGAAAGTGAGCAGCATAGTGCCAACCTAGAAGCAGAGGAGGAAGCAGAGAGAAAAGAAAAGAGGCAACAGGAAGAAGACAAACAGCGAGGACAGCCCAATCACTACAAGCGCCCTCCGAGGAGGCCTTAAGGGTTTTTGGGGCAAAGACTGTCATTGTAAAATTGAACCCTATGTAAATAATTTGATGCTGGCAATTAATGTAAACAGTTTGATAGTTAGCATGCTGACACAAGATGTAAACAATTTGATAGTTAGCATGCTGGCAATTAATGTAAACAGTTTGATAGTTAGCATGCTGACCAACTTTATAATAAAACTGCATACCCTTACAGCAAAGTGGTATATAGAAAATCCAGTGGATACAACTTAAAAGCTGAAGGGCATGCTATTACAGATTGCTTCATAACTTTCTGGAGTGATTGTGTACACCTGCCTTCTCCTTGGGACGTGCTCCATGGGTATTTTGATACATCGCACTAGATGTGAAAGTAGGTGGACGATAGGCTGCTTGTGGTCTAGCTTGAAGGTGTATGCATCCAATTGCTTGTAATACAATCCTTGCACAACATATGAGCCTCTGTCAATTACATTGCTCCATTCATCAATGTACCCCTTCTCCACCTTCTCCTTTTCTGCAACACACTTGACTAGATAGAAATCCACATCTTCGGCGTTGGTTAAAGCATCTGGATTTACAGCAAATGTGTCTCCAGAACATAGAGCGCTACTCAACACATCATGATGACCTTCGTATGTGAAGTCATCATAGCCAACGACTTCCTCTGTCGAAACTTCATCTGTTTGCTCAAGTAATGGCTGCAGAATCTGATAATCCCAAGCCTCCATGTGAGCTTTATTGATGCTGCGATTCCACCTTCTGTTCATGCATGCATCACAGAAGCATGCCAACTTTCTTGTTGCAAGGGCAGTTGGATCCTGCGGGTTGTGACCACGAATAGCATGCAAAGAGCGAGTTTTTGCCACAGTGGCACAATTCCACTTAACTTCCCTGTTAACATCTCCCTCTTTAACCTCCCAGAACACACGAGCACATTCCCTTTCTTTTGAAGGATATGATGCAGGTGCTCCATGCGATAGGTTGGCCTGGCAATAAGCAACCACATCTGCTGCACACTGCAATATAGCTCCATTAGGTTTTAGTTGTTCATGGGTCAAGGTTCTTTTTACAACTGCTCCTGCACCGTCATGCTCGCCCTTGCCATGCCCTGATCCAAAGAAGAACTAGCTCATCCCAATCCCTGTGAGTCCACCATATCTTGCAACAAAATAGAAAGGCCTGGCTCCCTTGAATTGCGAGGCCGCACCATCTGACCACACCCAATGTTGTTTACAAGTGACACCCTATTGTTGTAACCAGTCACGGTGTAGCATGAAGCAATGTTGCACAAACAGTGTGTCATGGACCCTATCATTTGATATGAAGAAGTGGATTGTTTTGACTGCCTCCCCTGCCTTGTGGTAGTATGTGTATAAAAATAGTTACTTGACTAGAGTGCCAATGCATTGACTGAATCTCATTTTGCTCCTTGAAGGCGTAATTTTCAGCAAAGTCAACAACTGAGACAGTGACATCATCCGGAAAGCGAAGTATACAATCCTTAAATTGTTGTCCTTGCCATCGTGCCACATAGTTATGAGTGATGAAGAGCTTCAACTTGGTCTGTAACAGTCGAAGAAACTCTCAGCACTGCATTTCTTTATGCAAAAGATCTTTTCTTTTCTTACTGTTTCCATGCCTGTCTTTTGCTTCTACATACGCAAATACTTTCACATTAATACTCTTACCTGGATTTGTTGTTTCTAAGTAACATAATTCTAACTTCTTTACTCCACATATCTTACAGTCTCCCATCAGGCATTCCCTTCTATGGAAAACTGCATCTGCTGGCTTTGGATAGAGAACGGACTCCCACATCTGTGTGACACCTTTGAACGTGTGATGTGAAGCCAGGCAGCCGCTGCTAATGTTCTTGCCTGTAGCACAGATATTGCATACACAGTTGCAACGTGTATCATACAGCCCAAAAGCACGAGAGCGCATGTGGTTCAGTGCGTCTTTCAAAAAGGTCATCTGCACATGGTATTCGCAACAGCATGTGTACCTATCCTTCAGCCTCCTGCAAAAGAATGGCTTTAACATCTCAAACATCCTCATGCCAATCTTGCAATCTGGATGTTTTTGTTTGAATCTTTGAAAGAGCTCAACCTGCAATATCCATATTTGATCAGTATGTTTACTAGGAGAAATAATCCAAACAGGACTATACGCATTGCTACTTAATACATCCACCATAGATACAAATTGGTGTGTTAAACAACACATTGTATGGTCCTAACATGCATGTAACTGGGTATAACATTGTATACTAAGCATGCTAGTTAACATGCTGAGTATGCTAACTAGCATGCCTGAGTATGCTAACTAGCATAGCTGAGTATGCTAACTAGAATACTAGCTGTGCTAACAAGCACAATCAGTGTGTAATGTAGCATACGAGGCATACTCATCAGCATGCTAGTTAGTATGCTGAGTATACTCATCAGCATACTGAGTATGCTAACTAGCATGCTGAGTTAGCATACTAGCTGTGCTAACTAGCATACTCATTAGCATACTAGCTAGCATACTCATCAGCATGCTAGTTAGCATGCTGAGTATGCTAACTAGCATACTAGTTGTGCTAACAAGCACAATCAGTGTGTAGTTTAGCATACGAGGCATACTCATTAGCATGCTAGTTAGCATGCTGAGTATACTCATCAGCATGCTAGGTAGCATGCTGAGTATGCTAGTTAGCATAGCTGAATATGCTAACTAGTATACTAGCTGTGCTTACAAGCATAATCAGTGTGTAATTTAGCATATGAGTCATTGTTAACCACATGAATGTGTGCTAAGAAGAATAGAAGGTATGCTAACTAGCATACATATTGTGCTAACCAGCACACTTATTATGTTGAACAGCATATCCAGCACACTACGAATGCTAACTAGCATAAATCAGCTTACCCGTTATGCTAATTAGCATGCTGAGTATGCTAGTTAGCATAGCTGAATATGCTAACTAGCATACTAGCATAAACCAGCTTACCTGTTATGCTACTTAGCATTCTTAGCTATGCTAACTAGCATACTTAGCATGCTAGTTGGCTAGCTGAGTATGCTTACTAGCATGCTATATTGCTAGTTAGCACAGCTGAGTATGCTAACTAGCATACTAGCTGTGATAACAAGCAAAATCAGTGTGTGGTTTAACATATGAGTCATGGTTAACCACACAAAGTGTGCTAAGAAGAATAGAAGGTATGCTAGTTAGCATACATATTTTGTTAGCCAGCACACTTGTTATGTTGAATAGCATAGCGAGCACACTAGCATAAAAGGTGTTAAAGTAGCATATATATTGTGCTAACCAGCGTAGTCCTCAAGATCACTAGGCATGCTAACTAGCAGAAGATTTATGCTGAACACCATACCCACCATACAGGAATGCTAACTAGCATATACCATAAACCAGCTTACCCATTATGCTAGTTAGCATACTACGAAAGGTAGCTAGCATATTCATTGTGTCAAAGAACATACAGAGCATGCTAGTTAGCATAATAGGTATGCTAACTACCATAAAGGGTGTTATAGTAGCTTACATATTGTGCTAGACAGCATACTTATCATGCTGAACAGCATACCCAGCATACTAGGAGTGAGACTATGCTAACTAACACGGCATACATAGCATAACATATTGTGATAACTAGCATGATCTGTATGCTAGGTAGATTACTAGCATGCTAGAATGCATAAGTTATGGCGCAAGTATGTTATTGATCACCTGAGACTCATCGAGGAGGTGCACAGGGTGTTTTATGTAGCTTTTCCTTCCCACTCTCTTTCGACAAACATCCTTCTTGTTGGGTGAAACATGAGTCTCCTCTGTCCAAAATGTGTAGACCAATTCCTTAATTTTATCTGTGATAGGGCTATGATGGTGTTGCTTGTGACATTCAGCCAATGAAAACAGTCGAGCATTGACACTAGACTTCACCTGCCGTGATTTTGCTTTGAACAAGCTGCGATGGTCGACTTTTAGGACCCTGGAGAATTAGGCAATAGGCATGTTTTCCTTTGAATTTATCATCATCTGCAATGCTGCATTCTTCAAAAACAGCTCGTCGTTAGAAGCTGGCTGCTTGACGATAGCTAGTGTGTTGCGGACATTGGATACAATTGCACTCTGCACAACAGCCTCCTCCTGTAAAGACTGATCACGGATTGCCCGAACAAGCGGATGTTGAGCAACAAGATTCTAGATTTCGCACTTTGCTTCTTTGTTGAGACCTTCAATCCTGCTCTTGAAAGCTTTCACAATCTCGAAGGAGATTTTCCTTTTCTCCTCATCGTCGACGGCATGATGTCCTCGTTTAGTTGTCATCTGTCGGTGCTCCTGTTGTTTACGCTTTCTTTCTGTCTCATATTTCCTGATAATAGAAAGAGTTGGATGCTGGTAGTTGTGATTCATTTCCTGTAATGGCTCCCTTCTGCCTCCATTTCTAGTGGCAATAATGTTGTCTGCTGGTTTTCCATATCTGCAAGTCTACTAAGCTTTGACAACTCGACTTCGAGGCAAGAAGCAATGCGAGAGAGAGAGAGAGAGAGAGAGAGAGAGAGAGAGAGAGAGAGAGAGAGAGAGAGAGAGAGAGAGAGAGAGAGAGGGAGGGAAGGAGGGAGTAGGAACAGGGCAAACTGTAAACTGGTCTAAGAGTGAGACAGAGAGGGAGTCTGCGCCGCAGAGAGAGAGAGAGAGAGAGAGAGAGAGAGAGAGAGAGAGAGAGAGAGAGAGAGAGAGAGAGAGAGAGAGAGAGAGAGAGGCCACACCCCACGTCGTTGTCGTAACCGAAAACAGAGTCCACACCCCATATGGGAGGGAACAAATAATATATCTTATGGTTATTAAAATTTCAAACTTCACTTGCTCTTTGGTTTTGAATAGATGCTAACAAGCACCTCTTACTAGCATTGTCCGGGACACCAAAAAGCATGACAAGTTAACATGCTTATACCCGCATATCCTCTTGTTGCACACAGTATGATCATCAGATTCCAGTCAGAACCCATCAGTAGCATGTTTACAGTGCATAGACCTATTTTCCCTATTTTTGACATTTTTCACTTATTATTTTTAAGTGACTTGTTGGAAAGTAGGTAGGGCAAATTTACTAAGTTTGTATAAATAGAAACCTAGCGCTAGCACTTTTTGGCAGAAGAGGTAGCAGGAGCATTGCTCACAGGCAACTGCTCAGCAGGACCCCAAGGACCTCTAGCGTTTTTGCTCCACAGTAGCTTGGCTAGCGTTTTTGGACAAGAACGCAGATCAGCCAGCGTTTTGCTTTTGCATCAGCTTGGCGACCAGACCATAGCAGATCAGCCTAGCGTTTTGCATTGCAAGGCCACCGGCAGCAGTAGAAGACAGTTTTCGGCCCTAGCGTTTTTGCATCAGCATAACGTTTTGCAGTTTCACCACGATGGAACACCAAGAAGCATCAGCGTTTTCAGTTTTCAGCCCTTAAACACAGCAGAACAACCTCCGAACCTTGCAGATCTCACCTTCCCGCAGTAGATCCTCGCCGCACGGTTAGATTCCGCAAGGTTTACAGGTTCAGCCTGGAAAACGCAGATTTCAGCATCTGCGTTTTCAGCGCGTCGTCGTCGTATCGTCGCCATCGACATAGAGTCAGAATTTAGCAGATACAAGATTTGCAGATTTGAGCCCTTAGCGTTTTTAGATTTCAGCCCGTCTTGTCGTCGTCCTCATCATCGTCGACATCGTTGGCAAGTCCAAGCATTGTAGAGATTTGTGCTATCATAAGTAGACCGTTCTCGCCATAGAGAGTGGGGCCTTCGGAGGAGGGTTTTACAACGTCTCTGGTGTCGTTTTCTCTTCTATATCTCTCAGTCTCATGCACTTTCACGCACAATGTCCATTCACTTTGTTTGTGTCCATTGCACTCTCTCATTAAGAACGGAAGGCTCTCCCTTTCATAAGAACAAAAGGAACCTTGAGCACAGTTTGGAGCACTCATCTTTGAGCAAAGTTAAACATTCACTTCCGCTGCACCTTACACATCGGCATGTCCATTGTGATTTGCCATAGTTGTTTGATTTAGATCAGAAAAACAAATTTCGATTCCATTGTTTGCGTGTGTGTGATAAACGGTTTGGCACTCCGTCACTATGTTCATCTACATTGCATGTACAGTCTTTAAAGAAGACTAGAATTTTTCTAGTGACTTTATGTGAATGGGTATGCTCATGTTTTTGTGTTGGAACAAATTTCAGGAATTTCCATCCTCGGAGATTCTTGACGAAGGTAGACGCATGACTATAGATGAAGTTGAAGCATTGAAGGAGCCACAAATGACTTTGTGTCGCTTTCGGCGCGGCCCAAAGAAGCAAGCGTTGCAGACCTTTATGAAGTTCAAGTATCGCATGAACCACGCATGAGAGTGGGCCGACCAAGAGTCCTTTCAAGGATTCCAGACGCTGTTGGCAATTTCCCTCGACGCCATATAGTTCGGTACCAGTACCTTACTTTGAAAAGGAGGGGATGTCACGTGCACATCTAACCCTATGTGTACACGGACAAGCTACCTCATGACTAGGGCTGAGTTCAGTTCAGTTAGTCTAGCTTAGGAAGTGTTCTGGCACTTTTGTGAGTCTGTTCGCAGACCGTGTATGTCCAGGCACTTAGAGTAGATGCATATCCTCTGGTTGCACACAGCATGATCATCCGCAGTACCATCATTCCATCAAGAGCATGTTACAGTGCAGAAAACCTATTTTTCCTATTTTAGTCATTTGTCACTTATTATTTTTAAGTGACTTTTGTTGGTAACTGGGTAGGGCAAATTGCTTAAGCAAGTATATAAGAAACCCTAGCGCTAGCATTTCGGGCAGAATAGGCAGCAAGAACCGAGTGTTCAACAGGCACCTTCTCAGCAAGACTCCCCAACAATGACCACCTAGCGTTTTTGGAGCAGACATACCTAGCGTTTTCATCAAGATTCAGCCCTGGCGTTTGCAATTGTAGATCAGCCCTGACGATAGCAAATCCTAGCATTCAGCCTAGTGTTTTTGCAGCAAATACCAGATCAGCCCGAGCATTTTTGAATCAGCAGTACAACACAGCGTTTTGCAGATTCTCCGCGACGGAACCAGCATATAGACCAGCGTTTTTAGTTTTCAGCATAGAGACACCGTAGTAGAATTCCCAAACCTCACAGATCTCACCTTCCCGCAACAGATCCTCGACGCACGGTCAGATCCATCGATGTTTGCAGATTCAACTCGGAAAACACAGATTTCAGCATCTCGTTTTTAGCATGTCGTCATCGCATCGTCGTCATCACCGTCGTACCGACATAGAGTCAGAATTCAGCAAAAACAAGATCTGCAGATTTCAGCCATTAGCATTTTCAGATTTCAGCCCGTCTCGTCGCGGTCCTCATCGTCGTCGACATCGTCGGCAAGTCCAAAGCATTGTAGAGATTTGTGCAATTAATAGTAGACTGCTCTCGCCATAGAGAGTGGGGCCTTCGGAGGAGGGTTTGACAACATTCTGGTGTCGGATTATTCTCTCTTTATCTCTCAGTCTCAGCACCTTGATTCATAGTGTTCACCACTTTGTTTGTGTCCATTGCACTCTCTCACTAAAGGAACGGAAGGCTCTCCCTTTCGTAAGTAAAAGGAACCTTGAGCATAGTTCGGAGCACTCATCTTGAGCAAATTTCAACTTTCACTTCCGCTGCACCTTACAATGATCCCTTTTCATAGGCATGCCATATTGTACGATGAACACGATTTACTCATGAATGAGCATGGATGTATGCGGATTACTCATGAAAAGATGAAATGTTTGCACCCAAGGAATTCACATTCCATGTCTCTTCTTTGGCATGACACAATATCCGAAAGAGCACAACAAGGATTGAGCATCAAGCATCGGCATTTCCATTGTGATTTGCCATAGTTAATAGATTTAGACAAGTTTTAATTCCATTGTTTGCATGTATTTGATGAACGGTTTGGCACTTCGTCTATATGTTCATCTACAATGCATGCACAGTTTTTGAAGAAGACTAGAATTTTTCCGGTCACTTTACATGGAATGGGTATGTTCATGTTTTTGTGTCGGAAGTGGTTTCAGGAATTTTCATCCTCGGAGATTCTTGAAGAAGGTAGACGCAGGACTATAGACGAAGTTGAAGCAATGAAGGAGCCACATACGACTTTGTGTCGCTTTCTGTGCCGCCCAAAGAAGCAAGCGTTGCAGACCTTTATGAAGTTCAAGTATCGCATGACCCACGCATCGGAGTGGGTTGGCGAAGAGTCCTTTCCAATGTTCCAGCCGCTGTTGGCGATCTCCCTGGACGCCATACAGTTCGGTACCAGTACCTCACTTTAAAAAGGAGGGGATG
Source organism: Adiantum capillus-veneris (assembly GCF_014529385.1). Lineage (NCBI taxonomy): Eukaryota > Viridiplantae > Streptophyta > Polypodiopsida > Polypodiales > Pteridaceae > Adiantum > Adiantum capillus-veneris. The sequence continues at coordinate 61,177,713 of NC_140931.1, forward strand.
TCACGTGCACATCTAACCCTATGTGTACGTGGACAAGCTACTTCATGATAAGGGTTCAGTTAGCTTAGCTTAGAATGAGCGTGCTCTTCCTCATGGGTATGGTTTTTGTGAACAAAGAAGTTATTTTGTTAGATGATGATAAGGGGGATGATTACAGTCAGTCTGTAAATTGCACCTTCCATTAAAGGTGAATCTGGGCTCGTTTTGGATTCCTTTAGGTACATCCCTTGATCCCTTGACTAATGTCATTGGTGATTTTGGTGTTTGCACAGCGTGTCAGAATTGATATCACATTTTTGTCTTTCTTCAAACACTTCTGATCAACAAACGGACATAATAGCAGTTTATTGTTATTGTTAGGCACACTTTTATGTTACCAGTGTTATATATCAAGTGTCTTCCACAGCATTCCTCACCATATCATCAATATATTTGATGTTATGGCTCACTTTCATGAAACCCTTTTAATTAGCTTTTAGTGATTGTCTAAGTGAACCTTGAAGAAGCTGTCTGGTCCATAATGATAGGCTATGCTGGGTAACATTCAGGCAGATGAGCAAGGGAGCAATCTGTCTTTTAATCGGCAAAAGAGAAATTTTCTACTGGGTATCACAGTCAAACCAGAAATACGGTACCCATTTTCCAAAATCCTTTTGTGAAATCTCTCTCTTTGGAATGCGTGGAGAAGGGGAATGTGGTGCAAAGCCATCAAATTCCTACAATCACTTTTGACACACTCAACTGTTGCAGAGATTTCTATGTTAATTTTGGGATTTGCAAGGAAGAGAGCTGCCTTGGTTTTTTGATTTCGTAAAGCATTTCTTTGGGGCACTTTGTAAAGGAATTTGGGGTTTTGGGGTTTCAGGTGGGGAGGTCCCTTGACACAGGAATGGCTTGATCTACAATTGAGTTTGCAAAAGAAAATCCTCACTTTCATGCATCAACTAGGGATGACTCCAGGTAAGAGGCCTGTTTACATTATTGATGTGCCAGGTCCATGTCCGAGGCCTCTGTTTCATGATGCTTCTTCTGAATATGGTGATACCAGAGAGATTCTTGTGTGCATGCGGTGGGAGCTGGAGTACACTGAAGATGAAAACGTCCTCATAGGAACGGAATTTTTTATGACTTCTTCTTCTGATGATGACTTAAGTGTGTAGATGACTTATGATCTTTTAGTAGTTTTAAGCCTTATTTATCTATGATGCAATTGTACTAGGGGGTGGCGGTTTTCTTTTAAGATGTGAGCATGCAGTGACTAGAGTTCTGAAACTTGATTTCTTATGGATGGTGCTACAACAAGCCATAGTTACAAATGACTGTCCATCTGTCTAAGGATGAAAATACAAAGACAGCTTGAGTTGTAGTATCTAAATTCCTTAACAATAAGCTCTAGCACTAGCTTTGTCATTCTAGAATCTCTGTCTGACACAATAGTAGGCATTTCATGGTACTTGAGCACCTTTGCTATTTGATCTTCCTTGATAGGCTTCTTCACTGGTACAACATGAGTGTACTTACTGGACCTGCCAACAATGGTCTGGATGCCATCTTGGTCCTAGGCAAATCAAATATAATGTCCATAGCAGTACTATCCCATGCTCGGTCTGGAATACATGATGATTGTGGGGATCTTGGTGCTTTATGTTTGCTATACTTGACCTTCTAACACACCTTACAAGTTCTGACACGAGTCTTCTACAGCTGCAGCCAGTAATAGTAAAAGTCCACAGCTTTGCGGCTCGCCACAATGCCTCTGTCTCCTGCAAGTGGTGGGTGATGACTCGCAGTCTCAACAGCGTTTGCCTCACAAGAGTTGGCACACATGACTTGGTCTGTCTCATCAGACAACCCTCCTTGAGAGACTCCTAATGCTGCAAACTTTCAAACATGGAAGCAAAATCTAGGTCTCCAGAATCCTGCTGCTCGTCTCATCCAGGTCATGATGATGTATGGCACAGAGAGCTGCTACCTGTGGCTTGCAAGAAAGAGCATCTGCAATCGCATTCTTTTTACCTGCTACATGAATAAACACAAAATGAAATTGGGACAATAAATTGGTCCATATTTTCTGTTTCTGGGATAGCTTAGTGTGAGTGAGAAAGTATCTCAAACTCTGCTGATGCGTATTTGCAGTAAATTGTGCACCCAACAAGTAATGTTTCCAAGATCTAAGAGCATGAATGAATTCTATAGCTCCTCCTCATAGACTTGCGCAACCCTCTCAACCTTAGTGAGCAATGGGCTTTTATAGGCTATAGGTTATCATGCAACAAAGCTGCAATGCTGCTTTTGCAGGCATCACAATGAACTTCAAATGGATTCTAAAAATCTGGCAATAGAATGAACTGGGCCTATGTGATTTTCTCTTGAATTCTTTTGCAAGAAGTGATCTCTTTTGGCTCCAATTGAAAATTACTCCTTCCTTGGTTAGATCATGTACATGAGCTGCAATCTCCGCAAAAAGTATGAAGAAGCATTTTTAATATGAGCACAGATTCAAGGAACTCCTTACATCTTGCACACTCCTAAGAGGTGGCTGATCCATAATGGCTGCCATTTGAGCTAGATCCATGCATACACCTTGAACAATAATGTGTCATGGGAATTGGATTTCCTTCATGAACAATTTAGTATTTTTCCCATTGATTACCAGTCGATGCTCCCTTAGAGGAGTGAAACCTGACCCAAATGTTACCTGTGCTCAACTGCAGACTTCGAAAACACATGGATTTTGTCCTACAAATCTCATGTATATCCTCTAGACATCGTGTCCATCATCCTGTCATAGGTGGCCGTGCACCTGTGAGGCCAAAGAGCATCATGAGGAACTCAATAATTCAATAGTTGTTGTGAAAGCTGCTCTGTGAACATCTCTACTCTGGTCACCTTCGAGGGAAGCGTGGTCACTCTCTAGGTGTTATCCTGATCTGATGATATCCGCTTTTTAGATTGGCCTTGGTAAAACATGTTGATACTTGCAACCTATCAATCTGAGTAGTATGTAACCAATCCTTCGTGATGATCTTGCCTGTTCAGGTTCCACATTCCCCATTCCCATTTACATTCCATGTGGCAGATCCTTATCCAACTACGAGAGATTATTAGATTCATTATCCGAACCTCTCTATTCGACAAATTTCAAGTAAGCAGAATATGTATTTCTATCAATCTGGAAATTGCTGGAGCAGATACAACACATAATAGTACACCAAAACATTCTAGAGGCATGATGTGGAAATCTTCCTGTCCAACATGTCTGTGAACATGCAACCTGAGTTTACCCATCAGAGTATTAACTGCCACCTCATGACTTGAAGCCACAAGTGCAGCATCCAATGGTTGCCCCATCTCCTTAGGTTCCACTCCTACTTGGTTGAATCTCTGGAAAGATAAAAGTGGCGTTTGCTCTATTGTCAAAGAATATCAAGGCCTTCTGGTTTCTTATCTTTCCCCAAGCTCTACATAACTCTGAAGACTTGTCTTCTTGCTGCATCCCAATCATATCAGGGACTAGCTCGGCTGTGATCTTTCCCTTCTTTCTCTATGCTCATCCGTTGCTTTTGATGTCTCTGTTTTATCTCCAGACTCCTTAGTGGGGCACTCAGCTAACTCTGAGCGCTGCCTCCCCACACCTGAAACACTTGCCCTTCATTCTAAATGCACCTAAGCATTTCTAGGGAGCTTGCTTATTTTTCTCTTCTTGAAGATAGTCATCATCTTTTGATCCTACGTCTGTTGCTCATCTTGGTTTGTTGCTTGACTTTTTCCTAGCCAAAAGTCGTCTTCCCTGTGAATACAGAGAAGAGCATACTCATACTGATTGTGGGCCATCATTTGTTGAATATTGACGACTTCAGTGTCAAACGATAGCGTTTTAACTCCCAGGGAAGCCCACATCAATACTTCTCTACTTGTTCATCCAAGGTAGTTTGTCTTAACCTTTGGTTCTAGCCTGGAGGATGTCCTCTTCCTCAACGCTTAGCTGAAAGAACATCTGCCTCAAAAGAGGGTATGAGCCAGAGAGATGAACGTTTCACCATCCTCCTTGTAATCCTTGTCAATGCGGAAAGGAGTAATTTGATCATAAAATGGATTTTAACAAAATGTTTTGTCTAGCCATCCCTGTATAGATAGGAGCACCTCCCATGTACCCCTAAAAATTGGTGTTTGGGTTTCCCCTGAATTGGTGTTTGGGAGCACCTCCCATGCACCCCTATTAATGGGTGTTTGGGTTTCCCCTGAATTGGTGTTTGGAAGACTTTCACTTTCCGCATGGTGGCCTTGATTTGAGGATTTAAAGGCTCTCACAACTCTTTCCAATGTCAGAAAACTGTGTTTGTGGTCTTTTCTTCCACGCGCTTTATGTATCTGGGGTCTTTGGTGAATTCCAAGAAGTTGTCCGCCTCGGCCTTTCTCTCGTCATCACTGTTTGGAGCCTCATCATGGCCATTGGTTTCCTCATCTAGAACTTCCACATCAACGTCGGTCCTCTCTACCACGCCACTTCATATTCCACATCTCTTCATTGTTGTTCAATTCCTATATGTTCTCCATGACACTCGGAATATTTGAAGAAATTTGGATCCCACAATCAACTGTGTTTTGATTTCACTGTAACCGCCGCTTCTTTAGAACAAACATTAGACTTCATAGTAAAGGGGGAGAACTTGAGTCAGTAAACACCTTCAAAATCTGTGTGCAGAACAGACAAGAGGGGGCGACTTCACCTCTTAGGCGCCCTAAACAGGCACCTCTGTTTCTTTTTTGTTGTGGGGGTGGGGGGGCGTATTCAATCAATGAACAACTACAAAGGCTCTTCGCTCTCCAAGCATTGCCTCCAAGCCTTGTGTATACAAATAGGCACGATAGCCTCTTTCTCAAACTGGCTGGTTTCTCCAGAAAGCCACTTGTAGAGTCACTTATTCCTAAGTTTAGAAAGGCATTTGCAAAGCAGCCTTCGTGGAGGGAACTTCTAAAAACAATGCATTGATTCACTTAAAATCTTGCATTGAGAATCCTGACACCTGAGCATCAGGCCATTAGATTAGATGTTTAGACCGGACTAGACTAGATCTTATTGGACCATACCACTTGAGACTAGACTAGACCAGCTCAGACTAAACCAGACAAGATCACCAGACCAGACAAGATTGAATGAGTTCAGACTAGATCAGACCACGCAAGACCAGATCAGTTGAGTTTAGACTTGACCTGTCCAGACCATTGTCTAGTCAGCTATCGGTGACAGGAAATCTGCTCTACTTATGTTCACATTTAACATATTGTATTTTGGATATTTCAAAGATCTGGGAAAAGGATTTCTTATTCTTTACCCTAGTGACTCTGGCATTGTCAAGTGACTCTTTGTTCTATTTGTAGATTCCTTGTTACTTGGCAAGGGCTAGCTTCTATCATGTCTGAACTGCACATCAGCTGTGGAGTGTGTCAAGTTGTCGGCTTTATGAAGGTAGTTCTAGCTAGACACTAAATACACAGGAAGCTTCATCTACTCTTGGATGGTGATGTTATGAATAGGGATGTCATAGCTATTATTCAAGCTAGGTATGACAAATGATGACCTTCAATAATTGTTTGGACAAGCAGTACAGTTACTATCGCATGGTGTCAAGTTTTGAAGATAATATTTAAATTGGTTGTGTGTTGCGCCATTGCACATCCTTTCAATGTAGGTTTTTCTTTCAATTATAGCTTATTCAAAGAATTAAGGAAGTCTTTGCACAGCCTCTGTGAAATGACTTGAAAGTTGAGATTTTGTCAAAAGTAGGTGAATCCCATTCTACGAGATTCTCATGATTTTGTCCATCTCTATTTTTCAAGTCATTGCTAAGCTTTGGCGGTTGTTTTTCTGTTATAGAGAAAAGAAAAATATTATTTACGTTGCACACATAGATACATGCAACACACACACATATCAATTTATGTGCGCGTGCGCGCGCAAATTTTTTTTTTAATCCTTCACTCTCTTATATGTGTATATATATACACACATGTAGGTAGTATCACTTGAAATTGCTTTATGTATCATACTAGTTATTGGATATTAGACTGACCGCGGCATGCTTTGGTTTGTTTTAGAGGGTGTTGAGTTATACAAAGTTGACTTTCTTGGTGTTGCCTGGCTCACAGTTCTTCCAGCTTTTTCTGGAAATGTTCCATCGTCTTTGAAAAGTATTTTTCCATCAGCAAATATATCCCAATTAGGAGACTGGTATGTAGTTTCAATTTGGAATTTTGGTACAAATAGTTTGAGGATTATTTTGGTATGGAGCTAGATTCTTGTATATAATAGCTGTCTACCAGTAGACTAGAAATCAGAATTGTGTGATTGTCTTTCATGATTAAGAGTATCTGTATGAGAAAATCATGGATGCCCTAGTTTCATTTGAAGTGCCATTGGACCTTTGCCGACACACGGGATCGGTAGATAATCTCTTCGAAATAATCTTAGAGGTCAATCAACTGGAACCCTTGCGAGAGATGTGTGGGGCAGAATCTTTTTTGGATGCTCATCAACAATCTTATTTGTGACCAGAACCGAAGGATAACTGATATCTTAGACAACAGTTGCTGTGCCTTGGACTTTATTGAATATCTGTCTCAAGAAGAAAGGATGGACTGGTACATTTTTTAAATACCTGAAAAATATATTGAGTTAGAGAATCCAACACCTGCTACAATGGAATTTGGGCCTGTGTCAAAGCTCTGTTGCTATGGGTGCAGTGTGCTCAAGCATCTTGAAAGGTGATCACTAGGGGGTCTTCACGAGATCTCTTCTCAAGAAAACTCTACAAGAATTTTTATTTGTGCCATGGGCTAGAAGTCAACTTCTCTGCAAATATGATTCTTGTGACTGAATCTCCAAGCTTGTCACACCAAATATGTCAACCCGTAGGCATGTAGATCATTCAATGCATTGAAAGTGCTAGAACCATGAGTAAAGGGAGAGTTGAATGAGAGACGTGCTATGGACCATCGCATATGCTGCTATAGAGCTCCTTTGGTGTTACAACGGTGTAATGCCTCTACGGGCAATCTACTACGAGAGGGTCTGGTTGTTAAGCTCACCACCCAGCCATGAGAGAATGAGTGCCCCTCATCCCCGGACGCTTACTTATAGTGTGGCCTGCCTGTCCACATTGGTCTGGCGGCCCGAGCCGTACGGCCGGGCGGACTCCCCCTAAGCCCCGCTTCTCCAACTCAACGGCTGGTAGCCATTATAGGCTATGTGATATTATCCCCCTCTTATGAAGAGTTTTCGTTCTTGAAAACATGGGGAAATCTCTTCGCAGACATACTCTGGCGTTCCTAAGTTTGCCCTTCTTTGTCTAAGTCTGTCCACTTAACTAGTATCTCATTGTACATTTTATGACGTGTTTGCCTATCTCGATACCCTAGAATCCTTTGTCGTTCATGCAGTATCTTTGGTGGCTCTATCAAGTCAATCAAAATTTCTGGACAAACTACATTCTCCAAACTGTGAATTGATTTCTTTAGTTTTCTAACGGGGAATACAGGGTAAACTTGAGAACTCTCCGGTAACTCAAGTTTATTTTCTACGTCCCCAATCGTTTTAAGAACTTTAAAAGGGACCACAATATCTTGGAGAAAGTTAGTCACACTTCCCGTTTTCATGGTTTTTGAGTTTGTAGGAACCTTTAGGAATACAAAGTCACCTTCTGCAAAGGTAACTTTTATTCGTCCTATATCAACATATGTCTTAGCATGATCTTGCTCACTAGAAATGCTTTCCTTTGTTGCCTTCAACATATCATTCATATCTTCAAGGAAATCGATTGAATCTTCTCCCTTTTTAGGCCTACAGTCATAGGAGATCTTGGTTAGAAAGCATACATTAACATGAATGGTGTAAATCTATATGCTGCATGTTTGGAACTGTTGTAAGAAAATTCCAAAATGGGTAAGTACTCTTTCCAATTAGATCGATTCTTACTTACATAAGAATGCAACATGTCCTTTAGGATTTGGTTTACTATGTGGGTTTGACCATCACACTGCAGATGGTCCGAAGTCTGATGGTCAAAGCCAAAGAGTTAACCAAATCAGACTGTGGATGGTCCGCATAGTCCGCCGTACTCATACTCAGAGTAGTATCGAGCTTTTTGAAGACTTACCTCCAAAAGTGACTATTGAAGGGCCATATAGCTTGTAGAGATGTTCAATAAAAAGTTGTGTCCAACATTGGAGTTTTAACCATTTTCTTCGTGGCAATAAACTTTGCCATTTTGGTTAACCTGTTTACCACCCACATTGAGTCATTACCTCGACTAGTCTTGGGTAAACCGATAATGAGATCCATGGAAATGCTTTCCTATTTTCCTTGAGGAATCTCCAAAGGATGGAGTAGTCCCCCAACCTTGAGACGTTCACGTTATTGACATGCCACTTATTGCATCTCAACACATAAGTCTCGACTTCCTTAAACAAACTAGGCCAATAGAATTGTCTTTTAACTAGTGCATAGGTCTTCTGAATCCCAGGATGACGGGCACTTGGATTATCGTGACTTTCTTAAGAATGTGGATCCGAAAGTCACCAATAGTTGGTACGCACACTCTACCCTTGTAGAGTAAGTACTTATCGTCAATGGATTAGTTAGCATACTTCTCCCCGGACAAGATTTATCAACCCCCTTTTGAAGCTGTCGCTCTCAGAGGTGATGAAGGGTCTGTGTCATATCTCTCTGGTCCCAAAATACACTTGAAAGTTTCGGTTAGTCTCTCCGTAGTAACTCTCGCTTCCCTACTTGCTGCACATATGGCTTGTCTCTTGGCGTGTAGACGAGGTCTCTCCGGACTAGTACGTGCTGACGAGGGACCGACAAGGGATATGGTTGTGCCTATGAAGTAGTGCAATCGCGTACAGTGCGCCAAACCTCTGTGAAGGATGTATCATGCTCACATAAGCCACATAGCGACTCCAAGAACTCGTTCTTGAAGACTGCGAAGCTTAATTCACTAATTTGCGACATGCGACTAAGAGCATCCTCCACTATGTTGTATTTACCTCTCTGGTAACGTATTTGAAGGTCAAAACTCCTGTAGGATCTGCACCCACCCAGCCTTTCTACCCTTCAATTCATTCGGGCTTGAAAGCCATTTCAAACTTCCATGGTCTGTTCGGACCTCAAACATGCTACCATATAAATAGTGTCTCCACTTTTTAAGTGCATGTACTATAGGCAATAATTCTCGCTTATAGGCACTTGCGAGTAGTTACGTTGGGCACGATCTAAATTTTTGCTTTTGAATGCAATTGGGTGTCCCCTTTGCCAATTGATCTTGAAAGAAGATTCATAAATACTTCTGATAACTCGCTCAAGATTTTTATACTGTTCTATAAACCATGAAAAGTTGATTGGCTTTGGCTAACCCCTTGTTACGAATTATGTTATTAGATTCATCTAAGACTAAAGCATAGCATTTAGGTGCTAAGAAGTAACCCTCTACAATTTTGTGCTCTAGTTTGAGTTTTTCTAAGTCCATTGAAGATACCTCCGAGTCTAGAAGTGGAAAGTCCAAAAAAATTGAATCGGTAAAGATGTAATGGAATCCAGGGAGAGATACACAAGGATACATGTGCTTGCTAGCATATGCAGTTATAGCTACCAATATTTGCATTGCTGATGTGCTATTGTTATTGATTGACTGCTTCCAATGTAACCTAGATTCAACGAAATCTGGAAGAGTGTGACCTTTCATTATTAGGAGCTCACCTGTGTAACTTATTACGTAGTGAGTTTTGTTTAACGGTTTAACCTCAACAAATTGGTAAATTGACATTAAATCTTCAAGTTTCTATCACAAATCTCTGTGATGCTGCATTCAGGCTTGATAGTGAACCTACCGTACAATGAATTCATTGTCAATTTATGAAGGATAGACATTAGATCATTTTTTTTAGCTTCCAACCTTTCCTCATAGATTTCTTTTACGAATTCTGAGAAGGGGCTTTCACTCTTCTCAAATAAATACCCGTCCCTAAGCTCTAGCCTATATCCTAAATTTACTGCTAGTTTAAACTCCTCTATGAAGTAGACACTGTAAATGTTCCGGTAGGGAATATCAGGTTTCCAAATTTAGGATTTCTGTAGGGAAGAAATGGTATCTGGATTGAGTCGGGACATGTTACTTGAGCCTCCACAAAGTCGAATAGCTGCTCCAGATTGCACCCTTTCAAATCACCTTTCCATACTGGTTGTCTGTTGGGCATTGGATTTGTGATAGCGTAGGGATTAAAGAGTTACATCGTAGTAAGATAAGCCCTTGTCGTAGGGTATGTACACGTCAATGTGACCACTATAATAGCCTCGCCGAATGAAGGCTAATTTGTTTGGCTCAGGCATATATATAGGATACCTTTTGGGTTAGTAATGGGTTCAATAAATCTTCATAGCTATCGACGATACGGTCAGGTTGTGTGTTATATCTATGAGATATCAATTCCAATACTTTTCTTGTGCTTTTTTAATAATTTGAGCCAAAGTTAAGATATCCTTCTCCGGATACTTGATTAATTCTTCCTTTTTCTCTGAGATATTAAACTAATTCGGTTCTTTGTGAGGTATTGAACCCTTGCTACCCAATTCAAGGCACATTGTATTGGCTAGAGACTTCAAATTGCCAGGCAATAGTTTTAGGAAATCCTGGAAGTCAAGTACCAGTATTTTTGGTTTACTTTTATCATAGACGATCACTTGATATACATTATGTTCCCTAATAATAGGTTTAATTAACCATTTATTCCCATCTTTAAGCAATAATTTTCAAAAGCAAGATTCTATCAAATCGGGATAAATTGTGGAAGTAAGCCCTTTTGGTGCCGTGCTTCTCAGAATAGCTTATTAGACCCCTTAAGAAGTCGTCAAATATTAAACTACTTTGTTTGAAATCCGCTGAATAGTAGTGGCTTTTGATACAATAGGTTACTGGTTTAAAAAAAAAATGATAGAGGTGTTCCCTTGACCTGCGAAGACGTAACCCTTATCCGCAAGGTTTGGTGCATTATTAAAATCCCCATAGAGAAATGCATTAGAACGCCAACAATAAGAGGAGATAGCACTCCACAATGGTGCCCTATCTGCAGAAGCTGTGTATGCATATAATCCTCCAAATTCGAAAACTTCCCCATTAACAATACATAGGATGACCATCCATGTCCCAACCGGATCATTGAAAACCAAGGTCGGGAAGAGTTCATGTCGAACAAGTATAAGCACTCCATAATAGCCAGCTGATCCTACATAAGCTATCGAGTAGCCCGCAAAGTAAGAAGTCTGTGATGCTGGTTGTGCTCTTGAAGAACCACAATGTCTGCTTTACATGTATTTACATACTGCCAGGTAAGCCGCCACTTGTCGTGATTGCATAATCCACGCACATTATAGGAGATGCAATTCAAAGAACTATGCATTCTATATGGTATATACAATGGGCGAGCTAACGGGAAAAGGGGGGAAAACTCAAGTACCAGTGCCCATACAAAGACACACACACACACACACACACACACACACTTTTTTTGTAAATTTGCTTTGATTAATTTACAAGTGGGAAACCTCAAAGCGAGGAAAACCCACAAAAAGAAAGGGATACAAAAAACAGAGCACTATGAGGCTCCGAAGGCTAGAAATAGCCAAAGTAAATCCTATAGGTATCAAGAGTGATGTCTCCAACGTCATAAGCAAAATGCAACGCTTGACCAAGAGGTAATTTGAAATACGGAAAGGGGTCAACAGAAGTGCCTTGGAACATTAAGGAGTTCCTATGGTGCGAGATGGCCCACAGAGTCCAAAATCTGACCCAGGTGAAGAACACCGCGAACTGATATTGCGGTGAGTGGAGCACCCCAAAAAGCCAAAAGCGTTTGTGAAAAGAGCCGGAACGAAAAGGCAGCCGAAGAGCAGTCCGCACTTGCCGAATGAAGGCTTTGGAGTGGCAACAACGCCACAGTAAGTGTGGCACGGTCTCCTCAGCTTCAAGGCATCGGAGGCAGCGGGAAGGCGCAATATGCCGAGCATGTAACACACTTCCAAGAGGTAGAGCTCCCACCAAGCAGCGCCACAAGAAAACACGTTCCTTCAAAGGTAGATGACTCTGCCAAATGCGAGACAATGTGCGTTGCCACCACAAGGATGAATTGGAAAGCGACCACAACTGATTACCATGATGCACAATCCATACATCAGACTGAAGGATGGCATAGACACTGCCAGCTGAAATGCAATCCAATCTGGTAGTAGCCAGATTCCAATTAGAGAAGCAAGAGTCCACATCCAAAGGGGGAAAGGGTGAGTGATCAGCAAGCATCCTTTGAATTTCCGGCCAGAGAGGAGAATAGTGAGGATCCCACCGAAAGCAGGACATTGCATCAGCGAACAAAAGAGCATAACCCGAGTCATCAACCACCTGATGCACGTGACAGATTCCTTTTTGGGAAAGAAAATACGCTTGGCGAGGACACCGTTGAACCAAAGTCGAAAGGAAGGCCCTGCTCCAATGCAGACTCTCCAAAGGAAGGGTGTTACCCACAGTCGACCATTCCAAGCCAAATGCGAAGTGACAACCTTCCAATCACCAATGGGAGAAGAAGTAAAGGGACATCTATGGATGTGTCTTTCAAGCTTGCCAAAAACAACATCCCAATAAGTCGGTTTCTAATGAACAAAAGATGGGGTGACAGTGTGCGTACACAAATGTGTAACCATGAGAGCCCAGGGTTGCTGCTGCTCCACCAAAACTGGCAACAACATAGCTCTCCGAGCCAAAAGATGACGTCGCAAGTCCAAAATATTTAACCCTCCAAGCCGCTTGGGAGAACACAGCTTGTCCATAGATAGAAGCCAAAGACCCTTTGTGCTAGAAGAGGTCCGCCAAAAATGCTCTAAAATATTGGACATGAGGGACTGCAAGCGCAACCGAGGGCAGGATAACAAAGGCAAGTAGAACTGCACATAAGCCACAAGGATGCATTGGAAAATCCTGAGATGCACATGAAGTGGCCACGTCGACAGTTTCCAATAATTTAACTTGGAATGCAAACGTTGGAGTACCCACCCAATCTAGTCTCTCCATAGCCCATACATTCCAACCCAGTGGATAACCCAAATGGCAACGGAGAACATGTGGAGGAACAATCTCCCCAGGCTACAATATCTTATGCTAGTCACACTCTTTCAGAGGCAATAGCTTGGATTTACAAAAGTTAACTTTGAGACCCGCTGCCAATCCAAACAAGTAATGAGGATATATAATTTGTTGTACATCATCGTATTGATTGCGAGGCATAAACAAAGAGTCATCCACATAGGCCTCACCAACAAACTGCTGTCTAGAAGGTAAAGTCAGGCCATGTAATCTACCAGCGGAAGTCAAGGAATCCAAATACACAAACAAGGGGTGAGTAGCGATCGCATAAAGCAAAGCACTCAGAGGGAAGCCCTGCCTTATCGATCGTCCCAAAGGGCCAAGATTCTGTGAGAGATCCATCCAGCAAGCGTGTAGAAGTGCTGTGTGCATACAAGCAAAGCACGACACGTGATAGCCTAGGCCCAAATCTCAAGTGTTGCATGGTATCCGCAATATAATCCCAAGGAATAGTATCAAATGCCTTTTCAATGTCAACCTGCATGGCCAAGACACCCTATCGAGTATATTTTGCATATTCCACACGAATGATGACATTCGCGAGGTTATCAGTAATTTGACGTCATGGAATGAAGCCGTATTGAGATTGATGCAAGCCTTTATGTAGAAAGCACTTGAGTCGGTTAGCAAGCATTTTTGCCATTAATTTATATACCACATGCATGAGTGTAATAGGCCGCCAATGTCACACAATGCAATGCTTTGGTATCAACTTGAGCAAACCTTCTTTCCAGGAGGGCAATTCCTGCTGTTCCCAAGCTGTATTCATCATGAACAACAGAGGCAACTTCAAATAATCCCATAAGGACAAGAAAAATTCCACAAAGAGACCATCCCAACGAGGAGCTCTCTAGCGACCCAAATCAAGCAAGCTAGCATACAATTCCGACTCAGTAAAAACAGATTCCAAGTCTTGAGCTTGCTGCAGAATGGGAGTAATATGCGATAAAAACATGTGACGCGCTTGGCGAGCTTCTCTCGTGGGAGAAGAAGGGGCCTCAAAAATCTTGCCATAATGAGAGTGAAAGGCTAGTGGTAGGTCTCATAAAGTGGAGGTCCACTCCCCTGACGGTAATTTAACTCTCCGTATAGCTTGAGACTTCTTGGAGTGATGCAAATTCTGGAAGAATTGTTTAGAGGCACATCCTTTATTTGCAAAAGCCTGTTGACGAGCTCGAGTCTGCCATTTGGTCAATTTCCTCTCATCATTGTGCCGTAACATAGCGCGACCAGAAAACAACTCAGTTATTTGAGTGTCAGTAAGAGAAGAATGATTAGCCAAGTGCATTAATCTGCTACAAGTATCCTTTGCCTTATTAACCTCCCTTAATTGTGACAAATAATCCTTGCCATAATCCTGGATAACACATTGCACACACATAACAAAGTGGAACCATGCTATGTCCATATCAACATACATCTGAGAGATCAAAGGCGGGATGATATCCACAATCATAGTGCGAAAAGGCTCATGCTTGAGATAAGCATTATTGACATGCAAAAGTCTCTTCTTGGGTAGGCGGTCATTGACATCAAAAGAGCCAAAACGAAGTTTCAAGCATACGGGAAAGTGATCCGAGAGACACATAGCTTCATCAATCCTCATCTCACATACAAAGTCATCATACTGTTGCATGTGGAAAAGAGACTAGCGATCCAGCCGAGCGCGATACATAGATTTAGCATTATGCTGAAAAGTGAATCGTGGATTAGTCGCATGCAAAAAGGACCACAAACCAAGCCCATTACATGTCAACATAAATTGATCCCATGATTGCCGTGTCATATGAAGCATGTGAGAATGCCCAGTAGTATTATCCACAAGGTTTGGTGCATTATTAAAATCCCCACAGAGAAATGCATTGGAACGCCAACAATAAGAGGAAATAGCACTCCACAACCGTGCCCTATCTGCAGAAGCTCTCTATGCATATAATCCTCCAAATTCGAAAACTTCCCCAATAACAATACACTGGATGACCATCTATCTCCCAGCCGGGTCATTGAAAACCAAGGTTGGGAAGACTTCATGTCGAACAAGTATAAGCACTCCAGAATACCTAGCTGATCGTGCATAAGCTATCCATTAGCCTGCAAAGTAAGAAGTCTGTCCTACAAATTGATGTTGGTTATGCTCTTGAAGAACCACAATGTCCGTTTTACATGTATGTACATAGTGCCAAGTAAGCCGCCACTTGTAGTGATTGCATAACCACGTACATTATAGGAGATGCAATTCAAAGAACTATGCATTCTATATGGTATATAGAGTGGGCGAGGAAACCGGGAAAAAGGGGAAGAAAACTTAAGTGCCAGGGCCCATCGACACATCCTCCCCAGCTGTAGGTACCTGAGGAGGTGGGTCAAGACGTGGACTAGGATGATTGAAAATATAGGCACCTTGCGATGCAGAGGCTTCTCCTGTAACAACTTCCTTGTAAGAGCGAACCATCTTGTCCCAGGCTTCAACCAAAGAAGTGTTGTCATTACAAGGGAGTTTTTTCTGAGTAACATTCTTCAAAAGGGGGCACAAAATTACAAGAAGATGCCGGAATACGGGCTGTAGCAGCTTTAGCGGGTTTCTTGGGCACTATCCAAGTTGAGAGGTTGAAATCTGTTCTTTTCCTTTGTCTTTAATATTTGGAGAAGCAAAAAGTGCAGACAATTGGAATCGTTTCCCTTCGCCTTTATTCGCCCCAGCTATCGGGGAGGAGGTTGAAGCACCTTTGGTTTGAACCTCAATAGAAGATTTTTGAATTGAGTGAGGTTGAGGAGTAGGGAGAGCTAAAGGAGGTGGTTGCAGATTTGGTTCCGGACATTCGGACTGCGTATGACCAAATTTGCCACAGCGAAAGCACATCCCCAGAATCGATCGAAATACCTGCTCAGTGCTGGTGTGGGGATATCCGTGTTCCAGAGAATACAAAAACGGTTTGTGTTTGCGTCCAGCTTAGGAGGGTAAATGACTTTGCCCAGTTGAGCAGCCAACAAAGGAAGAAAGTGACGCCAAGTGCGAGGAAAGTCGACCACCTCAACCCAGACGAGACACTGGTGACGAATGAGACTCTGATAGTCCATACACACTCACACACACACTTTTTTTGGTAAGTCAATTTGATTTATTTATCTGTGGGAAACCTCAAAGAGAGGAAAACCCACCAAAAAGATGTACAAGAAAAGGAACACAAAAGTGTTCGGCTATACAAATAGCTAAAAGCATTCATAGGAAAGCTGATGTATCTCTGCAGTGATATCACCAACTTCCAAGGCGAACCGTAAAGACTGCCAAAGGGAAAGCTTGAAGAAAGGCAGGGGATCTACATGAATGCAATGGAACATATAGCCATTACGCTGTCGCCACAGGCTCAAGTATGCCCAAAATCTGACCCACATGAAGAAGACTGCAAAGCGCTGCAACGCCGGTGAGAAGATACCAAAAACCCAAAACCGCTTATGGAAGACCGTCGTGGGAAAACGTAGCTGCATACACGCAGATACCTGACGAAGGAAATCTCGAGTAACACAGCAATCCCACAAGAGGTGACAAACATCCTCTTCGGCAGATAAGCAGCGGACACAGGATGAAGGGCGGATATGGTGCATCCTAAGAAAGGTACCCACAGGGAGCACACCAAGTAAACAATGCCAAAGAAACAAACGCTCCTTCAATGGCAAATGGCTTTCCCATAATGCAGAAAGAGGCCTTCTCCACCAATATCGGATTTATGCGTGTGCCAAATAGCGTTGCAATGATCAACAAGCCATGGTTGAAACAGAAGAAGAGCATATGCCCCGCCGACAGAAATATCTTGAAAAGGCATTTCCCGAAGACTCCAGTCAGACATGCGATCACCATCAGCCAAAGGTGAAACGGGCAAAAAACTGATCAACACTTGCTGTAATTCTATGGAAAGCCGAAAAACGGCTATCAGTAGCATGTACAAAGTCCCAGAATTTGAACCATGTGCTACCACTAAAGAACCTCTCCAGAACTGGCGATAATGCAGGCCCAATCCAAAGCGGCGAGTGGCAAATGGAAACTCCAAAGTGAAACCAGCTGCATCCACCACATCCTCAACCACTCGAATGCCACGGCAGGAGAGGAAACACACCTGGCGAGGCGAGCGGTCAACCAAAGTAAGAGAAAAGGCCCGGCTCCAATGAAGGCTCTCCAAGTGAAGTGAATTTCCTTCCCTGTGAGCATTCCACGATAGATGAATCGTAACATGTTTCCAGGCAGAGAGCAAGGTGAAAGCGAGCATCCAAGAATATGACCATCCATCTTACCAAATACCACCTCCCAAATGGATGATTGCCAGTGACCAAATGAGGATGTAACCACATGCTGACTCAAGTGTGCAAACATAAGAGTCCAAGGCTGAGATTGTTGCGTAAGTGTAGGCCAAAGCATAGCCTTCCTAGCAAGGACATGCCTACGCAGGTCCAAAATATTCAGACCGCCAAAGCGCTTTGGTGTACAAAGTTTTGCCATTGACATCAGTCAAAGGTGAAACGGGCAAAAAAACGATCAACATTTGTTGTAATTCTCTCCAGAACTAGCGATAATGCAGGCCCAATCCAAAGCGGCGAGCGGCAAATGGAAACTCCAAAGTGAAACCAGTTGCATCCACCACATCCTCAATCACTAGAATGCCATGAAAGGAGAGGAAATACGCCTGGCGAGGCGAGCGGTCAACCAAAGTAAGAGAAAAGGCTCGGCTCCAATGAAGGCTCTCCAAGTGAAGTGAATTTCCTTCCCTCCGAGCATTCCACGATAGATGTATCGTAACATGTTTCTAGGCAGAGAGCAAGGTGGAAGAAAGCGGGTATCCTTGCATCCAGGAATATAACCATCCATCTTACCAAATACCACCTCCCAAATGGATGATTGCCAGTGACCAAATGAGGATGTAACCACATGCTGACTCAAGTGTGCAAACATAAGAGTCCAAGGATGAGATTGTTGCGTAAGTGTAGGCCAAAGCATAGCCTTCCTAGCAAGGACATGCCTACGCAAGTCCAAAATATTCAGACTGCCAAAGCGCTTTGGTGTACAAAGTTTTGCCATTGACATCAGACGCAAGCCTTTTTTTGTGAGCATGAGTTCGCCACAAATGAGACAAAATGGTCGACATGAGAGAATCAAGACAATGGCGAGGCTAGTGCAACAATGGCAAAAAGAACTGAACATAAGCCATGAGGATACTCTGAACAATTCGCAAGCGAACATGGAGTGGCCAAGTAGAAAACTTCCAGTAATGCAGTTTAACATTCAAGCGATGCATAACCCAGTCCACTTTTTGCGTGTGAGTGACGTTCCATCCAATTGGATAACCCAAATGCTTGGTGATTATATTCGGAGGAACAGTCTCTCCTGTCCACACCAGAGCATGCCAATCACAAGAACGAAGTGGCAAAAGCTTTGATTTACGAAAATTGACTTTCAGACAGCCGCAACGCAAACAATTCCAAAGCTTCCATAATCACTTGAACATTGCTTTGCTGATTTTGCGAGGCATAAACAACGAGTCATCCGCATAAGCCTGCCCAATAAAGGTATGACTCGATGGTAACTGCAAACCATGAAGACACTGCGCAGAGGTCAAGTGATCAAGATACATGAACAAAGGATGAGTGGCAATTACATACAGCAAAGCGCTACGAAGGCAACCTTGCCTAACCGAACAACCAAGCGGCCACGATTCTGTCAATTCCCCTTCCAGGATCCCCGAAGACGTATTACAAGCATACAAGAAATAAACCACATTGGCCAATTTAGGACCAAATCCTAGACACCTCATTGTGGCAGCAATGAAGTCCCATTGCACAATGTCAAAGGCCTTTTTAATATCAACTTGCATGACCAACACATCTTGTTGCATGTACTTAGCATACCCCATGCCAATCATAACATTAGCCAAATTGTCCATGATTTGATGACGAGGAATGAAACCATACTGAGCCTGATGAAGTCCTGTAAATAAGTAGTCCTTGATGCGGTGGACCAACATTTTAGCCAAAATCTTGTAAAGCACCGGCATCAAAGTTATGGGCCACCAATGTGAAAACTGCTCGCAAAGCACTTGCTTGGGCAACAATTTAAGTAAGCCCTCTTTCCATGAGACTGACAGATCCTGTTTCTCCCATGCCGCATTTAACATGAAAAGCAGGGGCTATTTAAGAGCATCCCAAAAGGAGAGGAAAAATTCCACAGTAAGTCCGTCCCAGCCGGGAGATCTCCAACGGACCAATGCAAGCAAGGCACCATGCAATTCGGAAACAGAGGAAGGATCCTCAAGGAATTGTGCCTCTTGCGAAGATGGGATCGGACAAACATAAGAAAGCAACAATTCACGCGCTCAACAAGTTACCGAAGATGGCTGAGATGGGGCAGCAAACACCTGACGATAATGTGAAACCATAACCTCAACAAGTTCCCGCTTCGAAGAAGTCCAAGCACCCGAGGGAAGCATAACCCGCTTAATTGACTGTGAGACCCTTGAATGCTGCAGATGCTTAAAAAATTTCTTCGAAGCACAACCTTTATCCATAAAAGCCTGTTGACGTGCACGCGTCTGCCATTTAGCAATATTCCTCTTTTCATTTTGCTGAATACACACTTTAGCTTCACATAGCTCCATCATTTCAGAGGTAGATAGGGTCGGAAATCAGCCAATTGTTGTAGTTGTTGACTAACCTGTTTCGCATCAACAACATTCCCCCAGATGAATAGCATATATTGCGTGCCATAGTCACAAATTACACTTTGTACTCTCATGATAAAACGATACTAGGCAGCGTTCAATTCAATATGCATTTGAGCCAAGAGGCGGGGAAATAATATCGGCAATCATGTGACGAAAACTTCATGAGTAAGATAGGCATTATTAACATGCAACAAGCGTTTCCTGTGAAGAGGCCGATCACAAAGAGACTATCCAAAATACAAAGACAACAAAAGAGGATAATGATCCGATGGCTGCAGGGCATAATCTATCCTCATGTCACATACAAATTCTTCATGGTGTTGCCCATTAAGCAAGTACCCACGATCCAATCGTGCTCTATAAGAAGAATGAGCAGCATGCTGAAAGGTAAAACCAGAAGCATCAGGATGCAAACAACGCCATATATCAATCATTTGAGCAGAGGCAAAAAGAAGATCCCATTCATGTTTCTCCGCAAGCAACATATGCGAATTTCCTGTGGTGCTGTCAAGCAAATCAGGGGTATTATTGAAATCTCCACAAAAAAATGCATTCGAGGTCCAGGGGTGAGACGCGATTTCTCGCCATAAAGCAACTCTTTGCCCAGAGGCCGTGTATGCATAGGTACCTCCAAATTCATGAACTCGACCATTCAACAAACACTGTACAACCATCTACCGGCCATGCGGATCGTTGTATACCAGAACAGGCTGAAGCTCATGGCGAACCAACATTAATAAACCCGAGAAATCTTGCAAGCCAGCGTACGCAATCCAATAACCGGCAAAATAGGAAATTCAACAAACTCGTGCTGATTATGCTCGTGCGACGTGCAATACAACTATGTCTACCTTACATGCATGTACATAGTGCCAGGTCAGACGCCATTTGTCAAAGTTGCATAATCCACACACATTGTATGAGATGCATTTAATGTGACTTTGCATTTGGAAACATATGTACAAGAAGCAACAAACATAATAATCAAGTGGAGGTTCCCATAGACACGTCTCCATCCACTACATCCGTATGAGGACCCAGCCTCTTGAGTCAAAGCAGGAAACGTGTCCACAAGGTTCACAGGCGAGGTGGAAGTCTCACCAAGCAATACATCTTTGTAAGAGTGCATTGCTTTTTCCCATGCATCAATCAACGTGCGATTGTCATTACATGGAAGTTTCTTAAACAATGCATTCTTGTTGGCATTAATAGAGGGAACGTAATTACGAGAAGAAAGTGGTGTGCGAATCTTCACTGATTTTTTTGGCACCACCTATGAATTGACATCAGCAGGTCCAACATTTTTGCTTTTAGCACAGCAGCCCCATTTCCAGGATCAGTGAGTTGCTGTACCTTGCCTTTTCCTTTTTCCACATTCGAAGCCACCTTAGGAGTAGAGGCTCCACTCTGCTTGACTTCACTTGTGGGTTTTCCTGTAGGGATAGAGGTGGACGAAGGAACAACAAAAGGAGGGGGTTGCAAGACCGGCTCTGGACATTCGGATTGCATATGGCCAAATTTGCCACATCGAAAGCATGAATTCGCAAATTTCTCCCATTTAAGTTTAAAGGGGCGCTTGCCTACCCATGGATCTCCTGAATCAACCATAATACCTTCAGGGGTAATCTTGTCAGTGTCCCAGAGAATACAAAACTTCTTGGTATTCGCATCCAATTTTGGGGGACAAATGACCTTTCCAAGTGCGTGGCCAACAATGGTAGGAAATGTCTCCACGTGTGGGGGAAATCAACAATTTCCACCCACACCGGGCATTTGTGACGAATAAGACTCTGGTAGTCTTTAGTGAGTGCCCACGGGAGAACATGTGTCATCTGCGTATTAAAGAAGAGGGGAGACATCTCAAGCAAAAGATTTCTAGCTTCCATATCTACGAGAAAAACTTCATAAAATCCACGCGCCCCGAAATAGACACCACGGACAGCTTGTCGCTTAAGGAGAAAATCAACCCATTGCCCGACATCTTGCGCAGTAGGTGTAGCGTAGAAAGTGTGTCGTGCTCTCTACAGTGGGTGCTCCTCAATGCAATGTGCGTGACAATCTCACTCAAAACAGACTGAAAACAGGAACAAGAGACAACAACTGAGCTCATAGAGACACAACAGCAACAGTAGACCACAACAAATGACTCGACTATCTCAAAGAACTGATACAGACTCTGGCGTGGCAGCACACTCAACTCCAGCCGAGGACTCTGAGGTACAATGGGGTGTCGAGGCTCAGATGTGCAGGGATGGTGGAGACGTGCTATGTGTATGGACTCTATCAAGACGACTACGTGAAGATAATCCCAATAGCCCCAAATGACTACTCATATGTACAACCATAAAGAGCCACCAACGGCTCATAAATGTCCAATCAGCTAAGTCTATCTCCAAACTGAGTGGTGGTGGTGACCAGGCTATGATGTCCTCTAGACCACCGTCGGTACCCACGTGTCACTCCCCAGCCCAGAGGGTCCGTCTAGTGTGAACCAGACCAACTGTAACCAACTGTCCAACTGTCTGTCTGTCCGTCCTGTGAAGTGACACTGTAGCCCTGCTAAGGTTGCCCGCCACAAGACTGGTCACCGTCTCGGTGAGCCAAACACTGAAAAAGTGCAAAAAGGAATCATATGTACAATGAAAGGAGTAGCAAGTAGTGGAGTCCTGTCACCCAAGAGAAACTGTCGTTACCACTGCTGCACTAGAAGTCTCGACATCCGAGGGAGCCATCAAATCGATTGTGTAACGCTGCGGCTGCTGAACTATGTTCTGAACAAACTGGCTCCCTGTGGTTGGAGCAGCCACCTTCTGCACAGTAGATGGAAGCACCTGCCCTGAAGTGTACTCAGGACGCCTAGTGACACAACCATGGCGGTGTGCACCAGCAACACCGTCACAGCAAGGAACGCTCTGCACCTGTGGTACCTGACCTTGAGGCCCCTGCGAACTATAGTACTGGAATGGGGGCCGTGTGTACGATCTCAAGAACTATTGAGAGAGACCTGCTAATGCTCCTGCATACCCTGCAAGTGTCTGAACCTGTGTCCTCGGCTGTGTATATGATCCCAAGAACTGCTGAGAGGGACCTGTTGCTCGTGCATACCCTGCAGGAGGAGTCTCGACCTGTGTCCCTGGCCCAATCCATCCGTATCCCACAGGAACCAATGTAGACCTATTACCATACAAAAGCATCTCTTGAAATCCTGATAGCTGTGCTCTTAGGTCGTCAATGATCTTTGACTTAATCTTCAATGCTTGTTGTAATGCGAAAATCGTAGTATCTCTATCTGCGATGGCACTCTCGGTGACTCTCAGAGATCCTTCCATAGCTGCATATGTGGTGGAGTGACACTGGTGCGTGGCAGCTAGCTGCTCTGTTCCTAGTTCTTGTTGGCAATAGCAGTCCTCGAGTCCTGAAGTAACTTCTTAGAAAGCTGAAACAGAGAAGTAGAGTCTGGCATCCCTAAAGATATATCAGATGCATGGGATGCTGGAGGACGCGTAAGTGGCACAGCCGGCGAGCTAGGAGTCGGTACAACGGGTGTAGTAGGTACCTCTGGGATGGTTGTTGTAGATGGAGAGTGAGATATGTTGACTGGATTTTGAGTGAAGATGGGAGAATGAGTGAAGATGGAAGAAGAAGGATCCTGTAAGGGCGAAGCGGCCATCTTGTCCTGAGGAGGGGCGGAAGTATAGACTGGTGCTGGCATAGTAGAACTAGGGGTAGAAGTAGATGGAGTGTGACTTGGAAGACGCATCACCCTAGTCTGCTGGCTCTCTGAAACTGGCAAGGAGAGTAAAGACTGCACTGTATCCTTCGCCACTTTTGCTTTTATCTTGTTTTTCTTGGTAACTGTAGTGTCAGCCTGAATACTTACAGATTTTCTTTTCCCTTTCGAGGTTTCCTGTGGATCCTCATTTACTTCGTCGAGGCTAACATATATATTTATGACCCATGCCAAGAGAGGTGCTGCGAAACATTTGAAGCTTAACTGCACAGATTGCACTTGGGCCCGAAATCGTTTAGCGCTAGACTGTAAAGAGGTAAAGAGAATTTGGTGGAATCCACAGGGTATGGTGTGGATCAAACAGTAGAGGCCATTGCAGTGGGAGAAGATAGTGGGAAGATCACCTTTTTCTTTATTTTCTTTGGCTTCTCTAGCGAGAAAGTAATACCTGAAGATTGCGAGAGTCCGTTTGTTCCTTTCATAGTTTGGGTGATCCGAACTTAGCAGTTCTTGACATGCTTGAATTGTTATCCTTGGACAGCTTAGAAAAAGTGCGTGTAGCCGGCTTCACGGATGGAAAGCTAGTCATACCCATGGCATGGCCAAGCCTTGTAGCTGTCAACTTGTGGCCCCTTACTTTGGGAAAATCTTTTAACATTTGATGTATCATTCCGCAGGAACAGCGGTAGGTAGATCGGCATTGGCCAATGCTGTGAGACCCAGAGTTTGCAGCTGAGCATTGGAAAAAACCTCGCTCAGAGATGGTCGAGGTTGCCGTAAATAAAAATCCAAAGAGAACGCGGTGCGATTTTTGGATGTTGAGGCCGCTTGATTATATGACTCATGATTGGCTGTTTACCTTTCTTTGAGCTGATTTTGTATGGTCCTCTTCATCACTCGAAGCATTTGACTCGGAGCGTGCTTCTAACTCAGACGGCGAGTCTGCTTTGTAGCTTTCATCACTGGGTGGAAGTTATGTCATCCAAGCCGTGGCTACTGTTTGCTGACATCTCCTCACTCTCTGATTCTGCAGCCACAACTTTCTTCTTTCTCAACAATTCTTTTTGCTTGCTACCACCTTCTGTCTGTTTCTTGCTACCTATTGCCATAGTGAGTACAGTTGGAAGAGTGTATCAGGCACGAGATCCCCGACAGTAGTAGGAGGTTGATGTAGAGAGCAGCAGATTCGATAGGCGCATTTTTGAGATTTCTGGTAGGGTCGAGTGGTGTTGTTGGGGCGATCTAGTAGGGGCGAGGCAGAGAGTGGTAGGAGAGCGAGGGTTCAGGCAAGTTAGTACGAGCCAAATGAAATAAGGGCGAGGGGTGAGGTAGGGTTAGGGGTAAGGGGTGGATAGGTGCGAAGGGAAGAGAGGGTAGGATCCAGGGAGAGAGGGTAGGGGCAAGGGGGTGGGTAGAGGGTAGGGTAGGGGCGAGGGTGGATAGGTGCGAAGGGCAGAGAGGGTGGGTAGAGAGTAGGGGCGAGGGGGTGGGTAGGGGGTAGGGTCGAGGGAGAGGGTAGGGGTGAGGGGGTGGGTAAGGTAGGGGCGAGGGGACTGGGTAGGGGCAAGAGGTGAGGGATGGGATTGGTTAAGGGCGAGGTAGAGAGAGGGTAGGGAATCGGACGCAGTGGGCAGATACATCGGGAAGAGAAGTTGATGCTCGCAGAGTGGGAGAATTAAAGCTTGTGGAAGTTGAAGCTTACAGAAAAGAAAGCTCATAGGCAAGTATTAGGAGATTAAGGCTCGCAAGCAGTAGTAGGTGAAGGATCACAAGCAATTGAAGCTCGTAGCAAAAACTTGGAGCACAAAAGTAAAGAAGCTCGAATGGCCCATTCCTGGAGCTCCAGGATGATGCATGGGAGGTGGATTGCAGTCACAGGACGACTTTGATTATGAACTGCCTTTGCAGCACCATCTGCGCTCTCAAAATTCACAAAACCGAAGCACTTTGATTTGCCATCGGCATGTTCATAATAACCGCATTGCTAATGGGACCAAAGGTTTCAAAGACCTCCTAAATGCTTATCTGACATAGACTTTGCAATATTCTGCACATAGACATTATTGACTGTTGAGTCTCGTCAAGTTCTTCATTACATATCATTCACTTTCTCAATCGCCATCTGGGTAGATTCCACTTGTTCAAACTGAACAAAACCACGACCCTTGGGAGACTCCAGACTATAAGCTTAACTGGAAAGACCTTAGTACTTAACGGCAAATGACACTGAGGATAGAAACAATTAGAGAAAGAGTGTTTGGATTGAAGGAGTTCAAGACAATACCCAATTACCGAGACTGAGTGGAGAAAAGATACCTTAGGAGGAAAGGCGGAAACTTCTACAGACATAGCAGAAACTGAGACAGTAACAGAACACCCATTCTGATGGAAAGATAGTGGGGAGGAGAGTAAAAACTGAGACAGTAACAGAACACCCGTTCTGGTGGAAAGATCGTTCTGGTGGAAAGATCGTGGGGAGAGAGATGGGATATAGAACCTACATATGGCGGAAAAGTTGCAGACCGTTTACTTAGAGGAGTAATAGCACTTGATTTTGGAGCCATTTACCAGAGGCAATGGAACACCGTCTAAAGTTACTAACTGGATTGCTCCTTGTGGCAAAATTTCCTGTACCCTGAATGGCCCTTGCTAGGCTGGAACCAGCTTCTTAGCTTTCTTTAGATACTTAGCTTGATAGAGTAGCACCAGGGAACCCTGCGTTATTTTTGGCCTTCGGAGATGGCGATCATGCCACGCTTTGCGACGAATTTGCTCGGCTTGGAGAGCATGTGAAGCTAACCTCCTGCTTTCTTCTAACATTGAGAGACGAGAGAGGTTTGCTGAAGCAATACCAGCTGTGACACGAACACTTCCCACTCTTACTAAACCTGAGTTGAACTCATATGGTGCAATTGCTTCTAAGCCAAAAGCTAGCTAGAATGGGGTGTAGTTAGTGGTTGCCTTGAAGGAGGTGCGATAAGCCCAAACTGTGCCAAGGATGGCCTGAGCCCAAGATGTTGGATGCAGATGACAAGCTTTCTTGAGAAGTGCGATTAGCACTTTGTTAGTGCTTTCAACCTGTCCATTTGCTCGAGGATAGTAAGAGCAAGATTTGCGATGAAAAATCTTGTAATTCGTGAGAGTGGAGATCAAGTCATTGACAAAATGACTACCTCGATCACTGGTGACTTCCAGAGGACACCCAAACCTGCAAAAACTATTTTCATACAAAAATTTTGCAACAGTGGGGCGGCTGTACAGTCGATGGTAGCCACCACTTTGGCCCATTTGGTTGCATAATCCGTTGCTATCAGGAGATACTTACGATTGCTTGGTTGAGCAGATGGAGTAACTGGACCAACAAAGTCCAAGCCCCATCGCTCAAAGGGCAACCACGCTATAGAGACCTGCAAAGGACGGTTTGACTGCTTGCTTGGTTTAGGGGCCACAACGTTGACATACATCACATACTTTTACATAGGCAATTGCATCCTGAAAAATATAGGGCCACCATAAGCCACATTGGAGAATCTTCTAGGCAGTGATATGACCAGGGTAATGGCGACCTGTGGGATCACTGTGGGCATCCTTCAAAATATACTCCACTTCATGAGGGGAGATACACTGCTCAGAACACCATCCTGTCCTGACTTGTACAACTGGCCCCCCCCAATCAGAGTGAATGGCCTAGACTTCAACAATAGTCTTCTCTTCTGCAGTGGAGAAGCGTTCTCTGGGTATGCGCCAGTAGAAAGCAGATGCAAAATATCGCCGTACCATTCCGAAGTGGTATCCACCTTAAAGAGACTACTATCTAGGAAGTCGTCAGCAACCCCCGTTGCTTCTTCACCCGTGTGAATGCGAGAGAGGTGGTGGCAAGGACATGATGTTTGCCGGGCCTGAGTACCACTTCAAAATCAAATTCTTGAAATAAGAGTAGCCATCGCCATACTCGACCTGCAACTTGCGGCTTGTTGAGCAGATAGCGCAGGGCATGGTGATCAGTAATAACTGTGAAGTGGACCCCTAATAAATAATGCCGAAATTTGTGCAGAGCATACACAATAGCTAAACCTTCCCTTTTTGTGGTGCTATAGTTGCGTTCTGCCTTGGTGAATAGGTGACTTGCATAGTGAACAGGGCGATCTAGGTTGTACTTCTTACTAGGCTGAGTCAGCACAACACCCACAGCCAGTTGACTGGCATCAGTATGCACATGAAAAGGGAGAGAGCAATCGGGAGCTACTAGGTTAGGCGCTTCAGTGAGGCGTTTTTTGAGGTATGCAAAAGCTTCAGCCTCTGCATTTGACCATTGAAAGGGAACAGTAGCACTGGTTAGGCGTGTTAGGGGCTGAGCAACCTGTGCATACATGCGTATAAACCTGTGATGATAGCCTGTGTGACCTACAAAGCTTTGCACCTCTTTTGGGTTGATGGGAAGTGATAAGATTGCCACAATTTTTTCTGGGTCAAGTGCTAAATCTTTAGCAGACACCACATGGCCTAGAAGTGTGCCCTCAGTGACCAAAAAATGACATTTGTTAGGATTTAGCTTTAGGCGTGTCTCTCTGCACCGGAAGAAGACAGTAGAGAGCTGAGCGAGGTGTTCCTCTATATTTTCCACTGGGGTTGAACATTGAGCACCTGAGAAGGTCGAAAAGCGTCCATGAAGATGCGAAGATGATCCGTAAACAGAGGACAAAAGATGAGATATACCGCCTGATTGAAAGAAGGTGGAGCGTTTTTCAACCCAAAAGACATTCTAGTGTAGATAAAAATACCCCAGGGAGTCACAAAGGCCGTTTTCAGCTGATCACCTGGATGGATGCCCAATTGATTGTATCCACTAAACCCATCCATGAACTATACAAAACATGGCCTGCTACGTCTTCGAGCACACGCTCAGTGAAAGGTGTGGGGAAACCATCTGGGTTAGTTACCTTATTCAGCGCGCGGTAATCTACGCACACACGAATTTTATTTGACTGCTTCTTAGGTGCTATCACCCAGCGTAACCGCGAAATGTTTCAGACCCGAAACGTTTCACCCCAAAACGTGGCGTTTCACCCCGAAACGTTTCACTCTAGGCTAAGGCCTCAGTGAAACGGTTGACTGAAACGCCAATTTTGTGGATATATAGAGTTATGTATCGACAAAATAGGTGTTCATAGTGCAGTGAGTAGAAACACATACTATGTTAACCTTGAAATAGCATATACATAATAAATAAATAAATATTTAATGGCCAAATTCTCTAAAGAAATTTTTTTATTTCAGGCGTTTCACCCGTTTCGCGTTTCAGGCCTGCTGAAACGCGTTTCGTGGTTACGCTACTATCACCATGGGTGATAACCACTCAGAGTGCTCCACGGGTACAATGATCCCTGCCTCTTGCATTTTTTCGAGCTCTGACTTTACAGCCTCTGCATACTTTGGGTTGAGCTTATAAGCGCGGCCTCTGACAGGCTTAGCCCCTTCAACCAGAGGGATAGTGTGGAGACCCAATTCTGGTGGGATCCCTTCCAAATCCTTGTAGGACCAAGCAAAAACATCCTTAAAAGAATGAATAAAAGAAAGTACCTGATCAAGTAATGTGGGATGCTCCCATAACCAAGCTTCTAAGAGGACGTGCTGAGGGTTGTCAGGGTCGCCCAGGTTGACTTTTTTGACAGGGTCAGGAGGTGTAACAGTGGAGGGTACTTCAAAAGTTGAGAACTTAGCTGCCTCTTGGAGCTTCGAGACTTCATGTGCTGGTGTTTGATCGATTGGAAACTCCGCATACTCTTCTTGTAACCATCCTGGTGGAAGCTCCTCGAAGGGTAAATCTTCAGACACAGGCATAACCGAGTGCTTTTGAAGGGGCGGGGCGTCTGACTTGGGAGATGTTAGAGGGAGGGAGAAATCATTGGCGAGTTCATGCAGAGGAGATTTTTTCCCCCTTCGGTGATGTGTTATAGGGTCCCCGAGGCCGAGGGCTTCCATAGGAGGATCATCTGAATCATGAGAATTTGGGGCTGACACACTTACTTCTTCGACTTGTCCACTGTCTACTGTAGGACTTGGGGCATTTGTGTCTGCCTGAGGAGTTGGGAGAAATGAAATGAAATGAAATGTTATATTAACGTCTTCAAAAGGCCAAAATGACCTATGAGACCAATCAGTTACAAAATAGTGAATCTAATACCATGTCTGGGTACAAAAGAACTAGAAAAGAACTAGAAGTGGAACAAAATACTACTACTGAGAGTGTTACCGGCACAGGTGAGTTTTGAATAGAGACCACATAGCATGGCATCGAGGCGGTAGCTTCCAACCACTGCAGAAGGTCTTCGTTAGACTCGTCAGGTGGGATGGGCTGCTCAGGGTCGGGATTGGACTGTACAGATAGTGAGCTGTGATGAACCACTGGATCCATACCTCCTTCGAGCCGAATTGGTTGCATGGGGGAGCCAGGAGTATGTATCCACATGGCGTCGTTTCCCCAATCGTGAAGTGCCTTAGTATGCCGCAACCATGGTCTATCAATCATCGAAGGAAATCCTCCCTCCACCCGAGGAAGACTGACCACCACAAACTCTAAGCTAAATGTGAAGTTTTGTACCATCAGAGGCACCTTCTCTACTATGCCCATAGGGTAGACTGTTCTCTGATCTGCCAATGTAACAGTGAATGGAGCAGGGCGGGTAGGTCGCAGACCTAAGGCCAACATAGTAAATTCTGGCATCAGATTGATCCCAGATCCACCATCCACTATGACGCCTGAGAATTGATGCCCAAGAATAGACATAGTGACACGAGGACTTTTGTAGTCGGTGAGGGGAGCAGCTGGATATGAAATCATGTAGGACTCTAAGGGCTGCACAGGTAGGTGTCTGCCACTAGGCCCTGCACCAGGGTACAGAGACTGGATGATGGAAAGGGTGTCACTTCTAAAATTTGCATCAAGTCGAAGCATGTCGTACAGTGAGACTTGCTGAAAAGTGTTTTTCAAGATAGACTCTGCTGTGGGCTTGTTTCCGTTGAGTAGATCTTGGGCTGGGATCTTAAGCTTTTGCAAGTCCTCTACTGCTTCCATGAAAGCACCATCAATATCTGATAGAAGCGAGGTAGGTTGGCTCTTGACACTACCTGCTGGTTTGTCAGCTACTAATGGAGTTTGACTCATTTGTGTAACATGAGATGGAAAGATTGGACTGCCAGGGAGGCTGAGGCCAAGAGAAGCTCTCTGTGCCCGTGTGAGCACACCAGTCGGCTCTTCCACTTGCTTCAACCCATCTCAAGAAGAACTACAAGAGTGGAAGGCGGGGCCTGTGGAGTGGAGTTTACTGTGATGAGGTTAAGCTTTGGGAATGTAAACTTTTGCTGGTTCTGGCTTGTGCTTGCAGATGTGGACGCTCGTTGTTTTGGGCAATCCTTACTATAGTGATCCTTAGCTTCAGGGCAATGTCGGCAAGCAGGGGGCCCTTCTGGTAAGGGACATTTGCTCTGATAGTGTCCATACTCCCTGCACCTGTAGCACAAAATTGGCCTATTTGAGGGGCGAGGTGGTCTCGGCCCTTGCTGCATGAGA
Source organism: Adiantum capillus-veneris (assembly GCF_014529385.1). NCBI lineage: Eukaryota > Viridiplantae > Streptophyta > Polypodiopsida > Polypodiales > Pteridaceae > Adiantum > Adiantum capillus-veneris. Next base: position 61,208,907 of record NC_140931.1, read on the forward strand.
CCGGATGTTGACGTGTAGAAGCTTTTGGGAACTGAAGGAGTACTAGCATGATAAAAGCTGGGGGATATAAAGTTGTTGTGCATACCTTGCATATGAGGTGTTGTCAGTAGAGGTGGCATCGGGTTCTGATGGCTATATGGTGACACCATGTTTGATGCAGGTGCTAGCCCTTGTTGGAGAGAAGGACCTAGACTTTGTTGTATCTGCCGTAATCCCTTCATATAGTAGCAATCCTTGTCTTCATGCCTAGACTTCTCGCAGAAGTGGCAATAAGCCCGAAGGGGATAGTCCTGTGGAGGATGTCCTGGAGAGCGACACGAGATGCACCATACCATAGCCTTAGTCTCCTGTTGAGACCGAAGCTCTTCTAGCTCTCTCTTGATTTGATCCAAAGCCTCAAGATGTGGGGGTTTCTCCTGGCGAAGAGAGATATTTTTCTCCTCTTGAAGAGCGCATTGTAGTTTTAGGGCTTCAAGTTCTCTACGTAAAGAAGTTAATGGATCAGCAGGACTTTCCGAAAACACAGAGGGAGTCTCTATGTGAGGGGAGTTGTTGAACAGCTTCCTAGCCCCCTCTATCCTAGTAGCAGCTGCGATGAACTCCTCCAAAGTGGTGTTGGGTTGGAGACTCTCTCGGAGTTTTTGCTGAGAAGTTTTGGGAAGCGCCTTCTCCACCCACTTCTGAACCATGAATTCACCGGGTTGCTGGGGAAGCTTGGCAACCAGAGACTTGGTCTTAGTCATAAGCTCTGCAAAAGTCTCCTTTGGCTGGAGCACCATGTTGGCCAACTCATCCAACACCTTCTCCTGGTCGTCACCTGGCCTGAAAGCTGCACAAAACTGTTGTCTTAAGGCTGCCCAAGTTGCAAAATGGTTCTCTGCAAATTGGCTGTACCAATTGTCTGCTAAGCCATCCAAGGTGGATAGAAAGAGTACCAAATAAGCATCTTCCCTGTTAAGACCACGACCCCTATAGAGAGATACAAACCTCCTTGCATGGTCGTCAGCATCTTCTGAAGAGAGTCCTTTGAATGTAGGGAGCTTGATGTTTACCTTGGCCAAAACGCTAGCCAACAGCTCCATGGCCCCTTGCTAAGCCTGTTGCTCAGTAGCCTGCTGTAGCAGAATAGGAGAGAGCTTTACTGGAGAAGGTGATTTGGAAGATGTGGACCCGGAGGGAGAAATGGTTGATGTCGTTTGTGGAGGTATGGGTGATGAGGTTAATGGACTTCTACTAGGTACCAAGGGTCGTCTTCTGCTGTAGTACTTTAGAGGACTCAGTAGTGCGCTTTGACGGTCGACTGACCTTCTTGTATGTGTCATGCAACGACCACCAATCCAACCAAAACTTGGGCAAGAAAACCTTGAACTAGCTGAAGACTGGTCTAGACTTTACTAGACCAGGTAAGTGACTAGACCAGGCTGGACCAGGGATGAGGAGGACTAGACCGGGGTTGAGGAGAACAAGACCAGGGATGAGGATTGATTGGACCAGGCTAGAGAGACTAGACCAATTGGACCAGGGTGAGATAGGACCAGACCAGATGGAGCAGGGCGAGACAGGACCAGACCACTACACAGTGCTAGGCAAAGTAGGCGAAGCTAGATAAACCCAACTAGCTTCAAGATGTGCACCTCAGAGAGAGTGAGACTTCAGTTGAGGTCCCACCGTGATCGCCAAAATGAGAGCACCTGTAGCGCAGATAGTGTGTAGTGCTCTCTACAGTGGGTGCTCCTTAGTGCAATGTGCGTGACAATCTCACTCAAAACAGACTGAAAATAGGAAACAAGAGACAACAACTGAGCTCACAGAGACACAACAGCAACAGTAGACCACAACAAATGACTCGACTATCTCAAAGAACTGATGCAGACTCTGGCGTGGCAACACACTCAACTCCAGCCAAGGACTCTCAGGTACAATGGGGTGTCAAGGCTCAGATGTGCAGGGATGGTGGAGACGTGCTCTGTGTATAGACTCTATCAAGATGACTACGTGAAGATAATCCCAAGAGCCCCAAATGACTACTCATATGTACAACCATAAAGAGCCACCAACGGCTCATAAATGTCCAGTCAGCTAATGCTATCTCCAAACTAAGTGGTGGTGGTGACCTGGCCATGATGTCCATTAGACCACCGGCGGTACCCGCGCCACTCCCCAGCCCAGAGGGTCCATCCAGTGTGAACTAGACCAATTGTAACCAACTGTCCAACTGTCTGTCTGTCCTGTGAAGTGACACTGTAGCCTTGCTATAGTAGGCATTTTCCCTGGGAAAAACAGGATAACTGCATTCATAGCGTGCGCAACAGGGTCCATGAGGTCCTGTACCAAAATGCGCACCTCAAGAGCAGGCGCTTGACCATTCCATGCCTGGCAAGCCTCCTCAAAGTCCTCATACAAGCATGCTTTGATCTCGGAAGCAGCCTCCGACGTGGGTTCCATTCCTTTCCGATGCTTAAAGACGCACAAAGAGTCGAACATAAATAAAAAAACCTCTCCAAACAAACCAACTTTCTAAAAAACTCCGAGGAACCGAAGCTCTGTACAGACTTCACATAATAAAGCATCCAAAACCACAACACGAGTGCATCAATTGAACACTGCCCATACACTTTCGAGCTTGACGCAGTACCAAGCCTCTGATCAGCCTGATGACATACCTGCCAAACGAAAGCAATATGACCTCCCTTGACAGACCTGCACAACGAATTGAAACTGACTAAAGAGACAAGGAGCAGAGTTCGCACAGGCAGGGAAGATCGCGGAGGCAGCTGATGTCTTGAAAGTTGTGCCGGTACAGCTTGCGCAGGCAGAGGAAAATACCACAGTGGCGCACACATAGACTCACTGTCTAGCTCGCTGGCGAATGTGACTAGGGCTGCAACAGATGCCACGAGCAGAGTCAGAGTAGGCTCTGGCACAGGGCAAAGGAATGTGTAGAGGCTGCCAGGCGCATGGACAGAACGCACGAGCAGATTCGTAGACAGAGCACCACAACAGATTCACGCCACAGCAGATTCGTTCTCCTGTCACACACCTCACACACACACACACCACTCACTTTTTTTTGTATCTCATTTTGAACTACCAATGGGAAACCTCAAGACGAGGAAAACCCATGAGAAATACTACAAACTAGAAGTCGAAAACAGTCAAAATAGAGCTCGTAATGACTAACATGAATCTCATCCAAGTCATAGGCCACTCAGAGAGACTGCAACAAAGTTGTCTTGAAGAAGAAAACATATTCCACTCGCATCTGCTGAAACATGAGGGGATTACGTGCTCTCCACACCGTCCAAAGCGCCCAATCTGACCCAGCCAAAAAAGTATGCGTACGGCCGAATCAATGGCGGAAGTACTCCAAAGATCCAGAAAGATCTATCGAAATGCACGCCAGGAAAACGTGTGCGAAGAGGAGTAGAGATGCAGTCCACAAATTGTAGCGTATGAGAACAAGACCACAGTAAATGTGGAATGGTCTCAACTGCTGGGCAATTGTTGCACCACATCGAGCACATCGCGAAGAGGCCAATCTCTTAGAACGTAGAAATTTGCCAATCGTAAGAACCCCAAGTATGCATCTTCACATAAATAGTCTCTCCTTCAAAGGCAAATTTCACATGCCACACTTTCATGACTTTACTGCGCCACCAAGTAACACTCTTGTTCATATTCTATACCTTATTACAGTGTTCATATATCCAAGAGAACGATTGCAAATGGCCGTACACCTTCTTTACAGAAATCAAAGAGGCGGAAGAACCAGCATAGCGCCAATCACAAATTCAGTTTTCTAAAACCAGCGGTGGAACAGAAGATATGAAGTCAACTAGATTTTTAATGGTGTCTCACATGCGCCTATAGTGCATCCCAAGCCCAAAGATAAGAGCAGCCTGTCTGAATGAGAGCACCTGTCCATCAACATCCATCACATCAATTATGCTGCCAACACCTTTTTGTGAGAGAAAATAAGCGTGTCTTGGAGAGCATTGAACAAGAGTTTGATAAAAAACCAGACTCCAATGTAAACTTTCTAATTGAAGCAAGAAAAAAGGACATCAAGGTATTGTGGCCTGAAACTTTCCAAAAACCACATCCCAGTACGACGGCTACCAATGGCCAAAAGCTGGTGTAGAAACCGCATGAGAGCACAAAAACACAAACATTTGCGTCCAAGACTGCTTTTGCTCAACCAACACCAATAACAATGTGGCCTTTCTTGCTATAACATGAGAACCCAGATGCAGAATATTCAAACCACGACAACGCTTTGGAGTACATATCTTATCCATCGCAAGCAAACGCGGACCCTTTTTTTGAGAGAAAGTAGACCAGAAATGCTCCAGTATCCGAGACATCAAAGCTCGAAGACGACAAGGTGGCCCATGCAACATAGGCAGGAAAAATTGCATGTATGCCACCAATATGGACTGTACTATTTTGAGTCTTACATGTAGCGGCCAAGTGGATAATTTCCAATAGTGTAATTTGGACCTCAATTTGTTCTCAACCCAATCCAATAATTTTGCATTATTAACCGACCAAGCCATCGGATATCCAAGATGTCTCACAATTTGATCAGGCTTTACTATCTCCCCTGACCATAATACTGAGTGCCAATCCATTTGATGCAACGGTAACAATTTAGATTTTCGGAAGTTTACTTGCAGACCTGCAGCCAGTCCATAAAGATACAATGCTTCCATTATGCATTGAACATTCTCAGGTGTATTTCTAGGCCAAAACATGGAGTCATCCGCATATGCTTGTGCCACAAAATGATCTCGAGATGGCAATTCCAAACCATGTAAAGGCCCGGCTGCAGTTGAGGAGTCCAAATACAACAAAAGAGGGTGCGTAGCAATAGCATACAACATAGCACTCAAAGGGCAACCTTGCCTATCAGATACCAAGATCCCATAACCGAGTCAACTCACTATCAAGAATTCCAACAGATTGACTATTCTCATATAGGAAATAGACCACTCGACACATCTTGGAACCAAAGCCCAAAGCCGACATAATCTGAGCAATGAAGTCCCAATGAATAGTGTCAAATGCTTTCTCTATATCAACCTGCATGATAAGTACATCCTGTCCAGTATATTTTGCATACTCAATCCCAACGAAAACATTAGCAATATTATCCAGAATTTGCCGACGAGGAATGAATCCATATTGAGTAGGATGTATGCCTGAGAACAAATGATCTTTAATACAAGAAGCTATCATTTTGGACAACAATTTATAAACTACCGGCATAAGCGGCTCCGGATGCCAATGCGAGAAGTATTCACATAATGTTTGCTTGGGTAACAATTTCACCAATGACTGCGGCAATGACTGTGTAGCCCATGCATGATTGATCATGAAAAGTAGATGATGCTTAAGAGACTCCCAAAAGCGAAGGAAAAATTCAACTGTAAAACTGTCCCATCCAAGGGATTTCCAATGCCCAAGATGCAACAAGCTGTCATGCAGCTCAGCCTCAGTAAAACTAGCCTCAAGGGTAGCTGCATCATTCATTGTCATTATAGGATGCACATACGACAACAGTAGTTTATCTGGCTTGCAAAACCTCACTTGAGGGAACCTCAGGCTCAACAAAAACCCGTTGAAAATGATCAACCATGAAATCCGCCAATTGACTTTTATTGGCCGTCCATTGCCCGCTATTAATCTTAACCCTTTTAATAGACACGGATAACCTCGAATGTTGCAAATGCTTAAAGAACTGCTTTGATGAACAACCTTTGTCCATAAAAACATATTGTCTTCATCTAACTTTCCATTTTTCAAGTTTTCTTCTGTTATTATGCATCAAAGAGGCTTTAGCTGCACATAATTTATTTTATTCCGACCGAGTAAGCCGTCTAGTATCTGCAAGACTTTCCAAAGCTTGAGTAGTCACCTTATCTTCCTGTACTTTATCTCTCATGCGATGCATGTACCACGAACCATAATACTTTATGACTGCTTGAATCCGCATGACAAAATGGTACCAAGCCACATCCACATCTATAAACATATAAGAGACAAGCGGCGGAATCACTGCTTCAATCAAGGTTTGGAATTCCTTGTGCGAGAGATATGCATTATTAATATGCAGCAATTGCTTAGTGGGAAGTGAAGAATTTGTATCCAAGGCCTCAATATGGATCAAGAGCCAAAGAGGAAAATGATCAGATAGAGTAAAGGAGCCATCAATCCTCATATCTCATGCAAACATATCATATTGCTGAGAGCCCAATACATACCACTGATCCAATCGTGCTCTATGTTCCGAGCGAGCATTATGAGCAAAAGTGTAGCCTCGCTTCAAAGAGTGAGAACTAGCCCACAGATCCAAAACCCCTGTGCCACTGACCATAGCATTCCATGAAGAAAGTTCCAAGTTTAACATATGCGAATGGCCAGTTGTATTGTCCGTGTTTGCTAACGTATTATTAAAATCCCCACACCAAAAAGCATTTGAAAGCTAGGAATATTTGACCAAATCTTGCCAAAGACGAGGTCTATGTGCCGAGGCAGTATAAGCATAAATACTAGCAAATTCTAGAATATTGCCTTGCACAAGACATTGAACAACCATCCAACGTCCCTCCGGGTCATTATGGGCCAAAACCGGCTTGCAAATCATGACGCACCATCATTAAAACTCCCGAAAAAGAACCAGTACCAGCATAAGAAATCCAGAATCGTGCATAATACGATGATTGAGCAACAAAATCATGTTGATTATGCTCCTGTAATACCACTATATCTGCTTTATTTGTATGTACATAGTGCCAGATCATCTTCCACTTGTCATGGTTGCACAATCCACGCACATTATACGTAAAATATCTAAGGAGAGAATGCATCTGTACAATATTTACAAACGAACCACGAGGCGCAATCATCAGGTAGGATTGGCCATAGGCACATCCGTCTCCATGCTAACATTCAATACAGCAGAATCCATATGCATCCCTTGCAGGGGATTTTGATACATCGGCAACGACGCAGATGTTGACCCAAGCAAAGCGTCTTTGTATGAATGAACCACTCTATCCCACGCTTCAACTAGCGACTTATGATCATGGGATGCGGATGCAGAGGTTCCACCACCTCTCCCATCTAGAGCAGGTACATAATTCCTCGAGACAGGCGAAACACGAGGTTTTGTAGGCTTCTTGGGAATTTGCCAACCATCAATGGAATCTACCAATTTGACTTTACCTTTAGTATCAGCCTTTACATCAGTCTGCGTATTAGCCAGATTCTTAATGGAGTCTTTACCTTGTTTGGCCTGCATGTTTCCATTAGAATCCCCCATCTTCGGCTTCACGAACGAAGAGGAAGGAGGAGCAACACGAGTTTCAGTCATAGGAACAACATATGGTGGCAGTTTAAACAAAGATTCCTGGCATTCAGACTGCATATGGCCAAATTTGCCACAACCAAAACAAGTACCTGCAAACTTTTCCCATTTGAGTGTAAAATTTAAATGGCCTTTTTCCTACCATTGGATCACCAGAGTCAACCGTAATTCCTAACGGCGTTGGCTTATCCGTATCCCATAGCATGCAAAATCTATTGGAATTAGTATCCAAGTTTGGGGAGCAAATTACTTTGCCCAATTGTGCAGCTAAGAGAGGCAAGAAATGTTTCAAGTCCACAAAAATCTGACTATTTCCACCCAAACCGGGCATCTGTGTTGTATCAAACTCTGATAATCTTTAGTAAGCGCCCATGGCAGAATTTGCATGTTGAAAAACAAAGGTGACATTTCGAACAAACGTGAACGAGCATCCATGTCTTCTAAAAGCACCTCATAAAACCTGCGGGCACCAAAATACACCCCTCGGACTGCCTGTGTTTCCAACAGAAAGTCAACCCATTGACCTACATCTTGTGCCGATGGCATTTTGTCAGGGAAAAACCAAATAACGGCATTCAATGCATACTGTGCAACCGTATCCATCAGCTGCTGAACCGGAATAACCACTTGAGTAGCTGGTTGCTGACCTTCCCAGGCATCCCGAGCATCTGCGAAATCCTCCGACAAACACTCTTTTATGATATTTGCAGCATCCATGGAGGAAAGGTCAACCTGTTTCCTACGCTTATATACAGCCTCTTCTACCATGACCAACAAAAACCTTCCCTATATACAGACAAAAGTCTTCTTCAGTTAAAATTACAGCTTGAATTCCCCAAGAAAAACACTCTGTTTTTTATTTTTATTTTATCTGTAGTTCTCTATACCAACCTCAAGACTGTACATAAAAAGAACTCCGCTCTACAAAATTCCGAACAAAATTGTACTGCTAAAGCTTGACAGAAAATCTACAGAGGCCAAAAACCCCTTGCAGAAAATTCACCAGAGCACAATTCTGCGTTGCCTACACACACACACCACTCACTTTTTTTTTTTTTTTGTAAATCAATTTGATTTAACTAACTGTGGGAAACCTCAAAGAGAGGAAAACCCACCAAAAAGATGTACAAGGAAAGGAACACAACAGTATTCAGCTGTACAAAATATCTAAAAGTATTCATAAGAAAGCTGATGTATTTCCGCCGTGATATCACCCACTTCTAAGGCAAACCGCAGAGACTGCCGAAGGGAAATCCTGAAGAAAGGGAGAGGATCCGCATGTATGCTATGGAACATATAGCCATTACGCTATCGCCATATGCTCCAATATGCCCAAAACCTGACCCACATGAAGAAGACTGCAAAGCCTTGCAACGCCGGCGAGAAGATGCCAAAAACCCAAAACCGCTTATGGAAGACTGTCGAGGGAAAACGTAGCCGCATACATGCAGATACCTGACGAAGGAAATCTCGAGTGACACAGCAATCCCACAAGAGGTGACAAACATCCTCCTCGGCAGATAAGCAACGAACACACGATGAAGGGCCGACACGGCGCTTCCGAAGAAAGGTACCCATTGGGAGCACACCAAGTAAACACCGCCAAAGAAACAATCGCTCTTTCAATGGCAAACGGCTTTTCCATATTGCAGATATAATCCTGCGCCACCAGATGTCCGATTTATGCATGTGCCAAATAGCGTTGCAATGATCAGCAATCCATGGACGAGGCAGAAGAAAAGTATATGCTCGACCAGCAGAAATATCTTGAAATGGCATATCCCCCAACTTCCAGTCAGACATACGATCACCATCCGCCATAGGTGAAACGGGCAGAAAACCTGTCAACATTTGTTGTAATTCTCTCCAAAACTGGCGATAATACATGCCCAATCCAACGCGGCGAGCGGCAAATGGAAACTCGAAAGTCAAACCAGCTGCATCCACTACATCCTCAACCACTCGAATGCCACGACAAGAGAAAATACGCCTGACGAGGCGAGCGGTCGACCAAAGTAAGAGGAAAAACCCGACTCCAATGAAGGCTCTTTGCACGAAGTGAGTTTCCTTCCCTCCGAGCATTCCATGAGAGATGAATCGTAACCTGTTTCCATGCAGAAAGCAAGGTGGAAGAAAGCGGGCATCTAGGAATGTGTCCATCCATCTTACCAAATACTGCCTCCCACATGGATGATTGCCAGTGACCAAATGAAGATGTAACCACATGCTGACTCAAGTGTGCAAACATAAGTGGCCATAGTCGGAAGGTGGTTTATAACCTAAAGAATGGGCGACAAGAGAACCTTGAACTAGAGACGTCAGCTGATGAGTGGAGCTCAAGTGGATGCTCCTCATCTATGGACGAGGAAGAGAGTTCAAGTGAAGAGAGTGATAGCACTCTCAAAGTCATGGGCGTCACCATAAAGGAAACTACCTCATCAGAAGACAACCCAAGGATCCAAATGGAGAATGTGTGGGATGCCAGCCTAGAGGAGATGTTATCCAAGGATATAAAGGAAGAAGAAAAGGAGGGCTATGTAAATGTTCTCAAGAAGCATGCATCATTGTTTATTTCTGAATACACTCACATTACAGGTGTCACTGCAGTGAAGCATCATATCCATCTAAAAGAAGGGAGCAAGCCAGTAGTACAAAAACTAAGAAGATTAGGAGTTGTGCAACAAAATGCACTGTTGTCTGAGGTGAAGAGACTCTTAGAAGCAGGATTCATATACCCAGTAGAAGATTCAGAATGGGTCTCCCCAGTAGTGGTGAGGCCAAAGAAGAATGGTAAATGGCGAGTGTGCGTGGATTACAAGCCACTAAATGCTGCAACAAAGAGGGACCACTTCCCTCTCCCATTTCAAGATGAGATTCTAAATGAAGTAGCAGGGCATGAGAGATACACAGTGTGTGATGGCTACTCTGGCTACTTTCAAATACGCATTGCAGAGGAGGACCAGAAAAAGACTACTTTCATCACACCATGGGGATGTTTTGCATTTCGAGTCATGCCTTTTGGTCTCACCAACGCTCCAGCCACCTTTCAACGATTCATGAACATGGTCTTCCAACCTTACTTTGGTAAGTCCATAAGGGTTTTCATAGATGACTTTTGTATTTACAGCTCCAAAAGTATGCATCTCGGCAAGATTAATGAAGGATTTACTCGTTTAGCTAAGCTGGGTGGACAACTGAACAAGGACAAATGTCACATTGGGGAAAGCAAGGTTACACTATTAGGGCATGTAGTGTCCATTGATGGAATCGAGGTAGATCCTGAAAAGATAGAAACATTGCTAAATCTACCTTCCCCAACTTCCATCAAACAATTAATCTCTTTCTTGCAAAAGCTAAGATATTTGAGTAGATTCATACACTTACTCTCCCAAGTGATATTTCCTCTACAACAGCTGACTCGTCAAGAGACGCTTGTTTGGAGTGAAGAAAGTGATGGGCATTTTAGAGAGATTAAAAAAATGTTAGGGTCACTCCCTGTAATCCTCCAACCTTGTTGGGAAGAAACATTCTTTGTAAACCCTAGTGTGGGAGAAGAGGCCATTGGTGCTGCCCTCCTACAAAAAGATCCAAAAACATCCTTTATGAGGCCTGTGTATTTTGCTAGCCGCCTCATGGAAAACACAGAGAAGTCCTACACCCTGATGGAACAGCTAGTGACAGCTCTCATGTTTGCGGTAACTAAATTTCGGCCATACTTGCTGCCGAAGAGGTTTGTAATTATCACTGTGGAGGATATGTTTCCCTATGCACTACAACATATGGAAATCTCTGACAAAATAGCAAAGTGGGTGGTGCGACTTCAAGAGTTTGATTATACAATACAGGTTGAAAGAACAACTCGAGCATGCTTAGCCGACATTTTAACAAACAAGTACTATGAAAAAGTTTTCCATTTGAAGAGAAAGGAACTTCCACCACCTCCAGCTCCAGAGGCTTTGGTCAATGCTTATAGCCTCTACTTTGATGGAGCATACAAGAGAACCAAGGATAAGGCAACTGCAGGCATCGTGGTCTTATCTCCATTGGGAGAGAGGATCCATGGTGAAGGGATCACTCTAGAAGATGTCCACTCCAACAATGAAGCAGAATATCATGCTCTAATTCATGGCCTTTGTTGGTGCCTCGATAATTCAATTAAGAGATTAAACGCTTTTGGTGACTCCATGCTTTTGGTAAGGCAAATGCAAGGTACATGGGCTTGCAAAAATGCCCGTCTCTCTACTAAAATGAGAGAAGCCAAAGCTCTTATGAGGAGATTTAGGGAGGCACAAGTACATCATGTGCCAAGAGACCAGAACAAGGATGCAGACCACCTAGCATCATCAAAGTTAAATGAGTCAATAGTGGGAGCAGTGGCCATCAAACTTCCACTTCAGCAAGGCAAGGAGGACTTGGAAGATATTATACACATTCTGGAGCAAGGAGAGGCTCCTAAACACTTGAATGCAGGGGAAAGGCGATGGTTAGCTAGGAAGGCTACCAGGTATCGTATAGTAAATGATGACTTGTATTGTCTTGGTAAGGATGGTGTGCTTAGGAGAGTGCCTTTGAAGAGTGAAATTGAAGAGATTTTAAAAGCTTGTCACGATGATATGTGCGGAGGACACTTTGCACACGACGTCACTAGTAGAAAGGTTCTACAAGCTGGGTTTACTTGGCCAAGTCTTCATCGTGATGTCAAATACTGGTGTCAAACATGTGATGAATGTCAGAAAGCAGGACCACGACGGCTCATAGCTGAACCTCAGAACCCAATAAAGGTATATGGGCCCTTTGAGAAGTGGGGAATTGATGCCATAGGGCCTCTACCACGCACTCAGTCAGGTAAAGAGTACATCATCATGGGAGTAGACTACATGACTAGATGGGCTGAGGCTATGCCGACCAATAGAATTACTGCTAAGGATGTGAGTCAGTTTATCTTTGACCACATCTGTTGCCGGTTTGGCACCCCTCTTGAAATACTATCTGATAGAGGACCAGGGTTTAGAGCAGACTTGGTAGGAGAACTCATGAAGAAGCTAAATATTCAACATCAACACTCTACTCCTTACTACCCTCAGTGCAATGGTTTGGTGGAAAAGGTAAATGGAATCATTTGCAAAATTCTCACCAAACAGGTACATGCCAGGCGCCAAGATTGGGACAAACACCTGAATGGAGCTCTATGGGCCTATAGAACCTCCTTCAAAACCACATTAGGGTACACACCCTTTCATTTGGTTTATGGAAAGGAGGCGCTTTTGCCCATTGAAGTGAAGTTAACAAGTCTTCGAATATTGGGTAGCCAGGTAGGCTCTCAAAAGGAGAAAGTACATCAAAGGATCATGGATCTAGAGGCTGCAATTGGATCGTGAAGAAGCCATCAACCACTATTCTCAAGAAGCAGAGAAGCGCAGAGAAAAGTTCAACAAAAAGCTAGCATCCAAAGACATCAAAAAGGGATCTCTGGTGCTTCGATATGACAATCGCTTCGACACTCGTAAGGATGGAAAGTTTCTTTTCCGATGGGAAGGCCCGTTCTTGGTCACCAAAAAGTTCAAAAACGGCTCTTACAGACTTCAAGACATTGATGGTAAAGTGCATAAGACCAGGACAAATGGATGGCGTCTAAAGCCTTATCACATCAGGATAAGGTCAGCTCAAGATCAAAGAAAGTAGGCTAGAGGCATAAATACCCCTAGCCAGGTTTGGGGGGGCTATGATCCGAGCCTATCACAAATTTTTGTTTATCATATTTTGTTGGTTTTCCTTGCTTCTAGAGGTTTACAATAAAAGAAAGAGTGAGAACAACCTCTTGGAAAAATTAAAAAAAAATGATTTGATAGGAATTTTTTCTTGACTAGTTCACCGGAGGTGAAAGGTAGAGGGAGAACCCAGTGGTAAAGGGAAGGGAAAATATGTAAATGTGAAAAGAAAAGATATGATGTGGTTGTGGAGCCATGCACCCATAATTCAAGGGTCATGAGTGGCTCATATCATCATGGCTTTGGAGCCATATGATGATTCAAACAAATGGGACCCAAGTGGAAGACACTTGGTAAAGGAAGGAACCAGACACATGATTTTGCTGAATTTTTAAAAAATACTTCCACTCCGATCCAAGAAAAGTTGTCTTCATCAAAGTTGTAGCTGATGAGCTGGAGATTCTGGCCATATTTTTTTTATAATTTTTGCATCTACGGTCTAGGAGATATGGCCAAAATGGCGGACGCCAGTTTTTTCAACTGTGGTGGAGACCACCCCCTCTACCTTTACACACACACACCCTTCCTTTTCCACATTGAGACGACCTCAAAAAATCAGCCATTAGTCTTCTCACCCTCCTCTCCTTCCTCCTCTCTCTCAAGCTCAAAAACCCATCAAAATTCCTCTTCTAATCACCTCTCAAGTCATGCTTAATCTTGTTGTAATTCATAAGTTCTCATTCAACCCCTTTCTATTATTACTAGATATGTATTGATTTTATGTAGATTCTTTACATTTTAAAGTAAGGAAGCTCTTGGACTCAAGCTATGGAGGAAAGAGTGAAGACAACACAAGTGATGATGGAGCTAATTGGTCAATAAATCACTTGGAAGGAGCTTCTTCATTGGTTGAATGTCCCTAATCAAGCTTCATTTGTACAAATTACACTTGGATCTTAACCTCACTCCTAATCACTCTCTTTCCTATATAAAGAGGCCTTCCCCTTTGTAATTTCAAGCCTCCCTCAGCCCATTGAGTCTTTGTATCACTCACCATGAGCCCATAAGCTCATTCATTCACTCTATTCTTCCACATTCTAGAGTGCAAATTGTTTCATGCTAGTAACCTCTCCTCCTCTTACTTATGTTAATTAAGAGAAATCTTTTATATGTGTGTGAGAGTGCTTGATGTGATCTTGGCTAATCCTTGAGTGGTTGTTTGGTAATCTACATAACTATTTGTGTTGGGAGTGTTTGAAGTCATCCATTCCTTGTACACACACTAAGGTTAATACTTCATTCATAGTGATATCTCTCTCTCTCTCTCTCTCTCTCTCTCTCTCTCTCTCTCTTTGTGTAGCGGTCCTAGCCCACGCTTCCAAGACTAGGTGGTGCCCTTATCTCATTTCCCTTGTGGCGCAATGGAGTTTGTTTTGGTGTAGAGGCCGCCATTCCAAATTTCCTTCGTCATAAATTGGTGCCCCCATGGAGGAGTTCACTGCGCAACTGGGTCCATGAGGTCCTGTACCGGAATGCGCACCTCAAGAGCAGGCGCTTGACCATTCCATGCCTGTCGAGCCTCCTCAAAGTCCTCATACAAGCATGCCTTGATCTCAGAAGCTGCCTCCGACGTTGGTTCCATCGCTTTCCGACGCTTAAAGACCGACAGTGAGTCAAACATAAATTAAAAAGAAACCCCTACTTCGAACAAAACTGATCGGCAAGACGATTCCCAATGTATTGTGAAGAAAACCTTTTGCAAATTACTGACTTACCACAGCTCTGTACATAATTCACATAGGGCAGCAACCAAAACCACAGAAATATACATCTGTCGAATTCTGCCCAAAAAACTGAGGCTTGACTGAAACTCGAACCTGTATACAAAACTGTCCCGCTGGTCTTTTCTGGTCCTGCACAGCTAGACCCTACAGAACATCACCGGCCACCAGAGGACATACGAAACCTGCAGCTCTGTCACTGTTAAACTGGCTGGGCAGGACTGCACTTTGCAGCAGCGATTGGCAGGAGAGCACAGTTGGTAAGGGACGTGCAGGGGCAGTCACGCAGACAACAGTCACTGGCTGCTGCTGCGCGCAGCGTGCAGGGAATTCCACGACAGCAGGGCAGATGCGCGCGCAGACGAGCTGACCCACCCACAGTCACACACACCCAGAGGCGCTGGCACAGCACACTGTGGCAGCGTGCAGGAGAAAACGCGACAGGACAGCAGAGGGTTCGCGCGCATGTCACACACACACACACACACACACACACACACACACACTTATTGGTGTATTGTATATGCGAGTTAATCCATGCAGGACTGTCATCTTTGACCCCTTCATTTTGAAGGGCTTTGTTTCTTGTATTCTATTTTGAGAGCCACAACTTTTGCCAATGCTGTTTTTTATTGAACGTTTTGGTCATTCAAGCTAATTCCAAACAGCATCTGAACCAGTAACTGCAAGCCTCATCCCTGAGAATATTCATGACCAAGTCAATAGAATGTAGCATGATGTCTTCTGCAAGAGTTACATGTACGCACTCAAGAAAACTTGCAAACAAGCGCGTGTCTATATGTGCACCCACTCTGCAGAATTTTTTCTTTCCTGCCTAAAAGATTGGCTGTTTATTCTTGTTGTTAATGGATCAACCCACCATCGTAATTCTTAACATTGGAACCCTACCTTGACGTTTTGAATCTCCACTTCTTCTGCAGGAATACTGTAAATGGGGATAAGCGTTGGTGTTGTACATACCTTTTAGACCCTAATGATGAGCTTTTTGTTGAAATTGGGAAAGCTTTCATGGAGCAACAAATGGAAGGTTTGCAACTCTTTGGTTGTTTTACTGATGCCCTTAGAAATGTCAATGTATACAGATGCATTCTCTAATATATGTTTGTTCAACAGAGTACGGGAAGGTGACACATGTTTACAACTGGCAAGTTTCTTTGGTGCTGCTTTTATTGTCATTCGCACATGTTAACATTTGGAATTTCTCAATGGATGCTTGTCTTGTCTACTTGACTAAACATGCCATACCAAATCTGTTGTTCGACAGTCTTTTTTGAAATTTGAAGAGAATTAGGTGATTTAGAAGGCATGTGTTGTTTGTCAATAGAATGAGGGGATTTAGTAAGGAAATTTTGTCTAGATTAGTCTTGAAGATTTTTCTTTGGAGAATTTTGCACTCACATGCGCACACATGCACGTGTACACACACACACACACACACACACACACACACACACACACACAGACATGTGTGTGTGTGTGTGTGTGTGTCTGTGCATGCACACACATACACACACATACACACACGCTCATGCTCATGCTAACGCACATGCATGTGCACACATAGAGAAACACACACACACACACAAACAATAAGAGACAAACAGAAATATTGAATTTCCAAGAACGGTATGAACAGAAGATGTAAGTCAATTTCTGGGCTTACAGTGATACATTCAATGAAAATGAACCTCCAACAGATGACCCATCATATATTTCATCCTTGGGCGCAGCAGTTTACGAGGCAATGCAGGCAGGGGATGATGAAGCTGTCTGGTTAATGCAGGTATATGCTCCAACATTGGCTCATAAGTTTTGTGAATGTCCACAACTTCAAGTGAACCTTAACTGGCAGCACCTATCATGATACCTTAGCATTTCTAGGCTGTTACAGGTTAGATTATTGACACTAAGCATTGCAACTAAATTAAGGTAGACAAGCAGGGGCATGCTTGTGCCAAAGCAGGGGATCTGCTTGTGAACAAAGCAAGCCGCCAAGCCCAAGAGATTCTCTCTCTGTAGCAGCAAAATAACCAGAGTTATCTTGAGGAGGAAGAGTAACGTAGTCAAGGCACCCCGCTCCCCTTTGGAGAGGTTTTAGTCCCAGTCGTGCTGAAGAATCACAAATGGGAGGGAAGAAAGCTATTGTTGCTACTCTTGCCATGAACAGCCTGGGAGGTACCTGCTAGGAGACTCTAACAGGTAAATATACAGCCATCGATTTGAGAGCCTCCAGGCCCAGGCTTGGCCACATCTTCTTAGCATCTTTATATCCACATGTTGATAATCTGTTGTTGCCATTAATGCATATGAACTTTGTCCATTGAAAAGAATCCTTTGCTGAAGTTGTTGAAATCAAGAATTCATGAAGAATGCTTCAAACCAAAACGATTTAAAAATT